>NW_027411755.1:203174813-203662119 GCF_047663935.1 Musca autumnalis
AGATTTAAATATATAATATGTAAAATCTATCTTATGTTGAATGGTAAAAATAGGTTTTATTAAAAATTTTAAAAAGTCATTATCATTTTTTTAATAGAAATATTTTTTTTTAATTTATATTTTTCGCTACTAGCTTACCTGCAAAAATGCAGCGCTATCAGTCTCTTTTAAGGCCTCAATGCAGAATTGAATAAGGCCAGTGGTTTGTTGAAGTTTACCGGTGCAATTAGATTGCTGATCCTAAAATAGAAACATTTTTTTGTAAATATATATTTTAATAAAATATTTTTATAAAAAACATTTGATTGTTTTTATTTTACCTTTAATATCCGTATTTTGGTTTCCTTATCCATGCGAATGGCCTCTAATAAATATTCACGACGATCATGTATGGCCTGGATAAGGGCTTCACATTGGGCGGTAACCAGTCTTTCGAATTCTATGCAGGATTCCTAAAAAATAATAGAAAAAAATAATATAGAAAAAATTACAAATTCCATTAAAATTAAATTTCTTAATTTAATTAAAATATATTGCATTCATCTTCTTCTTCTTAAGAAATAAAATAAGAATAAAAACTCCAAAGAACATCAAAAGCAAGAGAAAAAGAAGAAATGAAAACAAAACTTCTTTAACAAATTAAACGTAATTTCACATAAAGTCATAAAGAGGGAACTAAGCTAAAGCTGAACAGAAAAAACACTGCCTTAGAAGGACGAGAACAACAACAAAAACAAACTGAGTTGTAGTGAAAAACTCTTGAGTGAATGTGCTGCGGGTGGGTAGTTGGTGTAGTGGAAAAAATGCAGCTTAAGAAAATTGCACGGAAATACAAGTGAGGCGCCTTTACATCTTTTGAAGTTGACTTGCAAGTTTCCTTGCAAAATTTTTTCCTTTGCAATTTCTACAGGTAGAAAAATATAGCTTCGCTGCCTCCCCCCCTTTGTCTTCATCATTTGTGCTCTATAAAAGTTCATAAACATTAAGTGTAATTTGTCTGGACCCAACCAACCAACAAGCCAGCCAGCCAGCCACCTCTCCAGCAACAACAGCAAAGTGAGTGCAAACAAATGTATAGTAGTGGGATTTTAAGATTTCTTACAAACAATTTATATTGTTGGTTTTTAGCATTTTTTGTTGTAGTTCTTTTTGTTTTTGTTGAGCTTTGTTTCTACTTAACGTTCTTTGACTAATTTCTTGGATTTGTTGAATTGTTATCCGTGGTAGTTGTTTTTTCGCGTTTGCATTAAAGGAGAGCAGGAAAAGTAGCGTAGCATATGCAGAGGCTTAGGAGGTAAAGGCTATGAAAGAGATAATTTGATGGCTATACTTTTAGGCGGGATATTAAAAACATTTCAAAGTAAAAATAATAGTTGGAATTGTGGGCCTAACCCCCAGTTTATGTATTTCGAAACGAAAATGTGTGCGCATGAAAGACACCCAAACTTTAGTTTTTGAAATGTTATTTAATTTGCTTTTGCTTCAAAACAAAAAACAAATTTGAAATACACACTCAAATTTGGTAGTTTTTCTTCCGCATTCGTTTTCTTATCGACATACATAAACAGGCCCTAAATGTCCTACATATGAAAAAATCAATAAAGTGGCAGTTTCCACCAAATTCTATCAACAAACAAAGAAAAGTTGTTGAACTAATTTAAAGATATATTTTGAACTACCTGCAATTCTTGGTTTATCTAAAGAATATCTTTTGAACCACCTACAAGTCGGGGTTTATTTAAAGGATGTTTTTTGAATAATAAGTCGTGGTTTATTTAAAGAATAATTTTTGAACAATTTAAAAGTCTTGTTTTTTTTTAGAATATTTTTTTAACAATTTAAAAGTCGTGGTTTTTTATAGAATTTTTTTTAACTATCTACAAGACGTGGTTTACTTAAAGAATATTTTTTGAACTATCCACAAATCACATTTTATTTAAAGAATATTTTTTAAGCAACCTACAAGTCGTGGTTTATTTAAAGAATATTTTTTGAACTATCCACAAGTCTTGGTTTATTTACAGAATATTTTTTGAACTATCTACAGGTCGTGGTTTATTTAAAGAATATTTTTTGAACTATCTACAAGTCGTGGTTTATTTAAAGAATATTTTTTGAATTACTACAAGTCGTGGTTTATTAAAAAATATTTTTTGAACTATCTACAAGTCGTGGTTTATTAAAGAATATTTTTTAAACTATCTACAAGTCGTGGTTTATTTAAAGAATATTTTTTGAACTATCCACAAGTCTTGGTTTATTTACAGAATATTTTTTGAACTATCTACAAGTAGTGGTTTATTTAAAGAATATTTTTTGAACTATCTACAAGTCGCGGTTTATTTAAAGAATATTTTTTGAACTATCTACAAGTCGTGGTTTATTTATAGAATATTTTTTGAGGTACCATCAAGTCGTGGTTTATTTAAAGAATATTTTTTGAACTATCTTTAAGTCGTGGTTTATTTAAATAATATTTTTGAACTATATACAGGTCGTGGTTTATTTAAAAAATATTTTTTGAGGTACCTTCAAGTTGTGGTTTATTTAAAGAATATTTTTTGAACTATCTACAAGTCGTGGTTTATTTAAAGAATATTTTTTGAACTATCTACAAGTCGTGGTTTATTTAAAGAATATTTTTTGAACTATCTACAAGTCGTGGTTTATTTAAAGAATATTTTTTGAACTATCTTCGAGTCGTGCTTTAGTTAAAGAATATTTTTTGAACTATCTTCGTGTCGTGGTTTATTTAAAGAATATTTTTTTAACTATCTTCAAGTCGTGGTTTATTTAAAGAATATTTTTTGAACTATCTACAACTCGTGGTTTATTTAAAGAATATTTTTTGAACTATCTACAAGTCGTGGTTTATTTAAAGAATATTTTTTGAACTATCTATCTACTAACTATTTTTTGAACTATCTACAGGTCGTGGTTTATTTAAAGAATATTTTTTGAACTATCTACAGGTCGTGGTATATTTTAAGAATAATTCTTGAACTATCTACATTTCGTGGTTTATTTAAAGAATGTTATTGAACTATGTACAGGTCGTGGTTTATTTAAAGAATATTTTTGAACTATCTACGGGTCGTGGTTTATTTAAAGAATACTTTTTGAACTATCTACAAGTCATGCTTTATTAAAAGAATATTTTTAGAACTATCTACAAGTCATGCTTTATTTAAAGAATATTTTTAGAACTATCTACAGGTCGTGGTTTATTTAAAGAATATTTTTGAGCTAATGGCTGGGGATATAAAAACCAACATGTTCTGCTGGTAATGCTTCCTGAATTCTCTCATTTCCCTTCCACCACTGTTTCGTAATCCACAACATTAATAAAAAAGGCGCAAAAACTACAAACGAAAAGAAATCCTTACACAAAAAACGACACGCAAATATCTTTGAAAAATTACATCTGGTTTATAATGGGATTTTCCAAGCCCAACAAACAACCCTTCCTTTTTCAAACTTTTTTTCTTGGTTTGCCAGCTTCATCCACTCAGTCAACATTTACTTAATTAAGATATTAAGTTTTGTAAAACTTTATTATTTTAAGCTTAACTAGAGAGCGAAAAAAACATTTTATGCGTTTTTTATTCATTGCCTCGGGAAGCGAGCAAACAGAATGCAAAGAAACACATAACAGACAGCATTTGCTTTGGTTTTATGGCGCAAAAAAGAAAGGGCCAAGCGGCAACGCATTCCTGACTCTGAAGCTTTAAATGGTTTTTTCTTGCATGTCAGTTTTGCCTAAAGGGGCTTTCATTTTCTTTGACTTTTGAGAAGAGTTCTTCTTTTTATGACAACACCATCAGCAACAATTTTTCGATGATGCTGGCTGGTCTTCGTGGTGCAAACCAAATAACACAAATTAATGTATAAAAAGTGTGAAAAAATTGAAATGAAAAAAATTTGCTCAACTTACCGTTACTTTGTCACTCATGCCTTTTAGTCGTTGTATAAACTCTGTTGTGGAGCGTGCCTTTTCTGACAATTGTTGCAGATTGTGTGAAAGTTCCGTCTGTAAAAGAAGATAAGAGAAGAAACCATGAAAAAAAGAAATGCGACATTAGTGACAAATTGCACACACAAAGAAAGAAAAATATGTAAAGAAAGTTTTTTTTTTGGAAAATGCCACACACACCAAAACCAAATCAAATATTTTTTAAATCTTCCTGCTAGCAAATAACAAAAAAAAAAACAGTTCAGGAAAAGATAATGGTTCACAGTATTTTTATGAAGTGTAAAAATACCGTATAAATGGATATTAAACGAACAACAATGGCATTTGCATGGTATTTTGCAAACGAAGGACGGACTCCTGTTAAGCTCCTGGTGTGTTTCCAATATCTCTGTGAATCATGGCAACGGCCAGCAGCAGCATAAGCCGCCATCATCATGATAATTGTCCCTATGAACATTTGCCTAACCACACCACCACCAACCAAGTTCACTGCTATCATCATCATAACATTTGTTATACCCAAAAAATCCATGGGCTTTCCGAATAAAATATAATCGTATTTTGTCGACGTAGCGAAAGGCGGCCTCAGATGTATGTACTTATGTATGCAAAACTTTTGCGGCCACACATAACGGAAATAAAATGTTGATGATGAATTACGAGAATGAGAACAAAAATATGTTTTATGCCCGCAAACTATAAAAATATAATCGAAATTATTACAAATAAAACAGGAATATTAAAATGTAAAAAAAAAAAACAAAAACGGAAAATGTCATCTATAACAAATGACAGTCGTTCGTGTTGGGCGACTCATGGCGACAACTGTAACTGCCGCCGGTATTTGGACATTAAAAATCCATTACATTTTAAAAATTTAATATTATTTTATGGTACACATATAAAAATGTAAATGGTTTACACCAAAAGCGTAATGAAAATTTAATGAAAGTAAAATATTTACAATTTTAAAAATAAATGTTTATTATGATGGGAACAAAAATGCATGACGAAACTTGCTATAACCGAATTTCTAAGGCGAGAAAGTACAGCTTTAATACGTTAAAATTAGCGTTTTTGTTACATGGCGGCCATGTCACGGGGGGAAGGTATGTTATCCCCAGCGTACGTAAAAATACTTTATGAAACATTTCCAATGGTTTCGGTTCGTTAGAAACACTTTTACTTGAAATTTTCAGAACTACTTAAAAATTCTTTACATTTGTTGATCTTTAGAATATATTAAATATACGTATGTATATTCATTGGCAATTAACTTCACCTAACCAAGGACGTTGTTCAAACTGAATGCACGATATTGTTTTAGTTTTCGTTTAATAGAATTTTGCATATCATGCATAAATTAAATGTTTACATAGAAAACATATAAACTACAGAATACTAAGTTTTACCAATTTTCTTAAGGACGACATTTAAAAAGAAGAATGTAAAGTCTCATCTTGTCATCATCATCCTCACCATTGTGTGCATTTGCATTGGCTGGGCTGCGCTGTTGTAGTAGGAGCAAACTAATCGCGTATCTTGTGTATCCCAGACATTTTACCATGAGTAACTATAATAAGATAATAATCGCAGACACAATGGCACCGGAACTTTTGCACATATGCATTTCAAACGAAGAAAAAAAAACTTGCTCTTCATCTTGGCAACAAAAGACAGAAATGTATGGAAGCTGTATGATAATTTGGAAAATGAAATAAATTCAAATGAAATGAATCGTAACAATTAGTTAGGTAAGTTTGGACATTTTTACCACAATTTAATAAAATGATAGATTTTTTTGAATGTGTTTTAATTGTAAAAATATTATATATGGAGGGTATAATTAAAATTTTCACTCCGTTTGTAACACATCGAAATATTTATCGGAGACCCATAAAGTATCTATTAGGGTTATGACATTTTTACAACCTTGTATCCCTGTATGATATTTTGATGAGTTTTTTTAAGATTGCATAAAATCTTAATTATAAAGTGATTCGATGAAAAGAGCTTCCGCATAAAAAACTTTTAAAGTTTTTATTTTTGAGAAGTTTTGAAAAATTTTTGTAGGCACTGTATGTAGATTTGTATTTAACTAAAAACAAGGTATAGGGGCACACGACATAAACAAAACGACATAAACAATTGTTTCTCACTAATTTTATTATCGTATCATAACATATATATCATTTTATATTATACTAGCAGAATGCCCGCTACATCGTATGCGGAAAATGAAGAATATACAAATAAACAATACTTAATATGAAAAAATTGATGTATCAACACCTATTTTAAATGATTTTTAATTTAATTTAATATTGTTCGTACACCTTTAGTTCCAATTTCTAAAAAAAAAGAAAACCTTGTCGTATTACAACTGTGCGGGTAGTTGTATCCACTTTTTCCAACCGAAGTAGTTGTAGTTTCGGAATTTGTGATATCAAAATGTATTTCCGCTTTTCCAACAACACCTCAATACCTTGGCCCTCAGTGAAAAAAAACCTCCTTATCTAAAAACTAACACTGAACCTAAACAAAAATGCGAAATTCCAGCTATATCCCTTTATGCAACAACAAAACGGTACCAAATTTAGTACAAATAATAGGTAATAGTTTCAAAACTTACATCCCTATATCAAAAACTATATCGCAACAGCGATACCTATTTAATGATCCTTATCTCCATTCTATACCCCAACCGCTATACCTAATGCCGAATTTCACAATTTGAGCTCTACCTTTTATGGTACGTATATCCACAATGACATCCATAAGTCAAACCTACACACCAACAGCAACTATAGTACCAAATTTCCGAATTCCGTATACAAAATTTATTACCATTTAATACTTTTCATACGAAAGTACAAATTTCAATGACTAACTCAATCCTCCACTCCGGCAGTAATCTTAGTTCTATATTTCAGGACTTTAGCTCGATGCGTTAACCAAATCCAAATTTTATCACGTTAAGTATAATTTAGTACTTTTGGTACACATAAGAACGAATTTCAAAGGTTACTTAAATCCTTCACTCCAACAGTAATCTTAATTCCAAGTTCTAGTACCATTTAGTACTTTTTTGTTACCTAATATTAGATATTTCCAATATCATTTCAGCCATCAACGACCCTCATACCAAATTTCAGAATTTGTACGCATTAAAAAACTACTTATATGATCGTTCATCGTACCAAATTTAGTACTTTTCATACACGTGGGTATAACCTCAAAAAATTACTTTCTTATATCAACCATTTGTACCAACCACGATTCTCATTTCCAGCTCTATCAGTTCCCCCTAACTAAATTATAGTACTTTACAAATACATAAGAACGAATTTCCGAAACCTCCTCCTAAAACTCCAAAACTTCCTGCTAACCCCTTTACACAATAAAAAATTATATCAAATTCTATACCACTTACTACCTTTTATAGTATGCATTTCCAAAACCATATCCATATCATAACCCCACATACCAACAGTGACTCTAAACACAAAGTTTAAAATTCCACCCGTGCCTACACCCACACCCAACAACAAATTGAGTACCATTTAGTAATTTTCGTAAACTTATCGTACGTATTTTGGAAACCACATGTCTCAACCCTACACTGACAATTATACAAAATAACAACATTAATATTGTATCCAAATCTCAGAATTAGAGCAGTATCTGTTCGTCCAATATCAAATTGTACGAAACATAGTTCCATTTAGTATAATTCGTACCCATAAGTACGATTTTCCAAAAGTACCTCAATTCTTCATTTTTACAGTAACTTTAATTGCAAATTTCAGAATTCCAGCTTTCTCCGTTCAACCATATCTAAATTGTACGAAATTTAATACTTATCATAACGATAAGTACGAATTTTACAAAACTCCCTCAATCTTACAACTCAACAGTAATCTTAATTCCAAATTTCAGGATTTCATCGCTATCCGTTCATCCAAATCCAAAGTGTACCAAATTCAGTACCATTTAGTAATTTTGTACCCATAAGTATGAATTTCCAAAACTTCCCTACAGTCCAACAGTAATCTTAATTCCAAATTTCAGGATTCCAGCTCTATCCGTTCACCCAAATCGAAATTGTATGAAATTAAGTACCATTTAAAACATTCCGTATCCATAAGTACTAATTTCCGAAACTACTTTAATCCTACACTCAACATTAATCTTAATTCCAAATTTCAGGATTCCAGCTCTATTCGTTCACCAAATACAAATTGTACCAAATTTAGTACCATTTTTTCTTTCAGTACCCATAAGTACGAATTTCCAAAACTACCTCAATTCTATACTCCAAAAGTAATGTTAATTCCAAATTTCAAGATTCCAGCTCTATCCGTTCACCCACATACAAAGTGTAACAAATTTAGTACTATTTTGTACTTTTCGTACCCATAATCACGAATTTCCAAATCTTCTTTAATCCCACACTCCAACTGTAACCTTATCTCCAAATTTCAGGTTTCCAGACCTATACGTTCAATCAATTCCAAATTGTACCAAATTTAGTAATTTTCGTACACATAAGTACAAATTTCCTAACCTATCCCATATCTCAATCCTACACTGCAACAGTAATCTTAATCCCAAATTTCAGTTTTCCAGCTATTTCCGTTAACTTAAATCCAAGTTATACTAAATATAGTACCAATTAGTACTTTTCGTTCACATAATTTACGAATCTCCAAACCTATCTCAATCCTACACTCCAACAGTAATCTTAATTCCAAATTTCAAGTTTGGAGCTCTATCCGTTCACCCAAATCAAAGTTGTACTAAATTTAGCACCATTTAGTACTTTTCGTAGACAAAGTACGAATTTCCAAAACTATCCCCATATCTCAATGCTATACTCCGTCTTAATTCCAAATTTCAGGTTTCCAGCTCTATCCTTTCACCCAAATCCAAATTGTACTAAATTTAGTACCATTTCGTACTTTTCGTACACATGAGTACGAATTTCCTAAGCCACTTCCTTTTATAAACACCACTTCCCAATCTTCATTTACATACCAAATTCCAAATTTCCAGCTAAATCCCTTCAAAATATACAACTTGTACTAAATTTTGTAACTTTTAGTACCCATAAGTACGAATTTCCAAAACACATCAATCCTACACTTCAACAGTAATCTTAATTCCAAATGTCAGGATTCCAGCTCTATCCTCTCACCCAAATCGAAATTGTACGAAATTTAGTACCATTTAAAACTTTCCGTACCCATAAGTACTAATTTCTAAAACCACTTCAATCCTACACTCCAACAGTAATCTTAATGCCAAATTTCAGGATTCCAGCTCTATTCGTCCACCAAATACAAATTGTACAAAATTTAGTACTTTTCGTACCCATAATTACGAATTTCCAAATCTTCTTCAATCCCACACTCCAACTGTAACCTTAACTCCAAATTTCAGGTTTCCAGACCTATCCGTTCAATCAATTACAAATTCTACCAAATTTAGTACCATTTAGTACTCTTCGTACACATAAGTACAAATTTCCAAAACTACCCCATATCTCAATCCTACACTGCAACAGTAATCTTAATCCCAAATTTCAGGTTTCCAGCTATTTCCGTTAACCCAAATCCAAGTTGTACTAAATACAGTACCATTTAGTACTTTTCGTTCACATAATTTACGAATTTCCAAACCTATCTCAATTCTACACTCCAACAGTAATCTTAATTCCAAATTTCAGGTTTCGAACTTTATCCTTTCACCCAAATCAAAGTTGTACTAAATTTAGTACCATTTAGTACTTTTCGTACACATAAGTACGAATTTCCAAAACTACCCCCATATCTCAATCCTATACTCCGTCAGTAATCTTAATTGCAAATTTCAGGTTTCCAGCTATTTCCGTTAACCCAAATTCCAAGTTGTACTAAATATAGTACCATTTAGTACTTTTCGTTCACATAATTTACGAATTTCCAAACCTATCTCAATTCTACACTCCAACAGTAATCTTAATTCCAAATTTCAGGTTTCGAACTTTATCCTTTCACCCAAATCAAAGTTGTACTAAATTTAGTACCATTTAGTACTTTTCATACACATAAGTACGAATTTCCAAAACTACCCCCATATCTCAATCCTATACTCCGTCAGTAATCTTAATTCCAAATTTCAGGTTTCCAGCTATTTCCGTTAACCCAAATCTAAGTTGTACTAAATTTAGTACCATTTAGTACTTTTCATACACATACATATGTACGAATTTCCAAACCTATCTCAATCCTATACTCCAACAGTAATCTTAATTCCAAATTTCAGGTTTCGAACTCTATCCGTTAACCCAAATCCAAGTTGTACTAAATTTAGTACCATTTAGTACTTTTCGTACACATAAGTACGAATTTCCAAAACCACCCCCATATCTCAATCCTATACTCCGTCAGTAATCTTAGTTCCAAATTTCAGGTTTCCAGCTCTATCCTTTCACCCAAATCCAAATTGTACTAAATTTAGTACCATTTAGTACTTTTCGTACACATGAGTATGAATTTCCTAAACCATTTCCTTTTATAAACACCACTTCCCAACCTTCATTTACATACCAAATTCAAAGTTTCTAGCTAAATCCGTTCAAAATATACAACTGGTACTAAATTGTGTAACTTTTAGACATTTTCGTACACTTAGAGGTCGAATTTCCAAAAACCCTTCAGTACATCTTTCTAACTCTCCATCAGTTACCCTCATTCCAAATTTCAGAATTCTAGCTCTTCCCGTTTGCCTAATACAAAGGGTACCATATTTAGTACCTTTTAGTACTTTTCGTACCCTTCTAGGTCGAATTTCCAAAAACCCAGCCTTATCTCACGCCTACACACCAACAGCAACGCACAGTCAAAATTTCAGCTTTCCAGCTTCAGCGGTTTCGTCTGGGCGATGATATGCCAGTCAGTCACTCACTCACTCACTCAGTCATCACTAAGCTCTTTTATATATATAGATAGATACAACTTTATTTCATATATCATTTCATTCAAAGGGGTTTGTGCGGGACCTTTTTTAAAATTTAAATGGAATAAAAGTTATTTTAGTCAATAATAGGCAAAAGTTCATTAATTCGGGCAACAGGAAATATTTTTTTGAAAAAAAAAAAAAATTTCCCCATTTCATAGAAGTTTTCAAAAAAAAAAATCGATGTTCTTTGAGCGGAATCTTTTTTCTAATAAAATGAAATGAATGTTATTTTAGGCATTAATAGGCAAAAGTTCGTTCACTCTACTACAAGAAATCAGTTTTGAGAAAAAAATGTCAAAAAAGCATAACCCTAGTATATATATTCTTGAGCAGGGCAAAATTCTAAGTCGATATAACCGTGTCCGTCCTTCCGTCTGTTAAAATCAAGATACAGCTTTAAATTTCTAAGATAGAGCTTTGTAATTTGGTATAGAAGTTATTATTGCTTCTAGGATGTTTGGTATTGCAAATGGGCTATATCGGTCCACGTTTTGATATAGCCCCCATAGATCGGTACCACCCGATTTTCGGTATTTTGAAGGTTTTAGCCTCATTATTATACCGAAATGGCTGAATTTTAGTACTTAGTCTTCGTTGAAGCTATAAAACATTCCCCCACAAATTTGTCAGTACAGGTCCAAGCCTTAGTATAGCCCCCATTGGACGGTACCTCCCGATTTTTGGTATTTTGTAGGTTGTGGCCTCAATATTCCACCGATATTGCTGAAATTTGGTAGTTAGTCTTCGTTGAGGGTATAAAACTTTCCCCCAAAAATTTGTCGGTATAAGACCACGCCTTCATATAGCACCCATAGAACGGTACCTCCCGATTTTCGATAATTTGAAGGTTGTGGCCTCAATATTCCACTGAAATGGCTGAAAATTATTATTTAGTATTCGTTAAGGGTATAAAACTTTCCCCCAGAAATTTGTTTTTACAGGTCCACAACTTAGTATAGCCCCCATAGAACGGTACCACCCGATTTTCGGTATTTTTAAGGTTTTAGCCACATTATCACACCGAAATGGCTGAAATTTGGTAGTTAGTCTTCGTTGGGGGTATAAAACATTCCACCAGAAATTTTTTGGTATAGGTCCGCGTTATTATATAGCCCCCATAGAACGGTACCACCCGATTTTCCGTATTTTGAATGTTGTGGTCACAATAAATGGCTGAAATTTGGTATTTGGTCTTCATATGGGTATTTAACGATCCATATGAAATTTATCGGTATAGGTCCACGCCTTCATATAGCCCCCATAGAACGGTACCTTCCGATTTCCTGTATTTTGTAGGTTGTGGCCTCAATATTCCATCGAAGTGGCTGAAATTTGGAATTTCGTCTTCGTTGGGGGTATACAACTTTCTCCCAGAAATTTGTCGGTACAGGTCCACGCCTTAGTATTTTGAACGTTGTAGCCTCATATTCCACCGAAATGGCTGAAATTTGGTATTTAGTCTTCTTTGGGTGTATAAAACTTTAACCCAGAAATTTGTCGGTACAGATCCAAGCCTTAGTATAGCCCCCCTTGAAGGGTACCTCCCGATTTCCGGTATTTTGAAGGTTGTGGCCTAAATATTCTATCGAAATGGCTGAAATTTGCCATTTAGTTTTCGTTGGGGGTATAAAACGTTTCCCCCGAAAATTTTCGGTACAGGTCCACGCCTTCATATAGCCCCCACTGAACGGTACCTCCCGATTTTCGGTATTTTGAAGGTTGTGGCCTCAATATATCACCGAAGGGGCTGAAATTTGGTATTTAGTTCTCGTTGATGGTATAAAACTTTCCCCAAGAAATTTTTCCGTACAGGTCCACGTCTTAGTATAGCCCCCATAGAACGGTACCTCCCGATTTTCGGTATTTTGAAGGTTGTGGCCTCAATATATCAGCGAAGAGGCTGAAATTTGGTATTTAGTTCTCGTTGAAGGTATACAACATTCCACCTGAAATTTGTCGGTATAGGTTCACGTCTTCAAATAGCCCTCATTGAACGATGCATCCCGATTCTCGGAATTTTGAAAGCTGCGGCCTTAATATATCACCGAAGTGGCTGAAGTTCTCGTTGAAGATATAAAACTTTTCCGCAGATATTTGTCGGTACAGGTCCATGCTTTAGTGTAGCCCCAATTGAACGGTACCTCCCGATTTTCGGTATTTGAAGGTTGTAGCTTCCATATCCCACCGAAATGGCTCAAATTTGGTATTTAGTCTTCGTTGGGGGTATACAATTTCCCCCCAGAAATCTGTTGGTGCAGGTCCACGCCTAAGTATAGCCATCATAGATCGGTACCTACCGATTTCCGGTATTTTGAAGGTTGTGGCCTCAATATTCCACTGAAATGGTTGAAATTTCGTATTTAGTCTTCGTTGTATGTTTGAAACATTTCCCCCAAAAATTTGTCGGTATAAGTCCAAGCCCAAGTCGGTATAGATTCACGCCTTTAAATAGCCCTCCTTGATCGATACCTCCGACTCTCAGAATTTTTGCCTCAATATATACCGAAGTGGCTGAAATTTGGTGTTTAGTTTTCGTTGAAGGTATAAAACTTTTCCCCAGATATTTGTCGGTACAGGTCCATGCCATCCCGATTTTCGGTATTTTGAAGGCTGTAGTTCCGACTGAAGCTCGTCGGTATAGGTCCACATTTCGATATAATCCCCATAGAACGGTCCCTTCTGATTTTCGTAATTCTGAAGGTTGTGACGTCAATGCCCCACCGAAAGACTGAAATGTGTTATTTAGTCTTCCATGGGGTTATAAAATATTCCAGAAGAAAATTATCAGTATGGGTCTGCGGGTTCCTATATCTCCCATAGAAGCGTACCTATTGATTTTCGGTGTTTTGAAGGTTTTTGCCACATTATCTTACGGAAATATTAGAAATTTGCTATTTAGTCTTCTTTGAGTCCAGAAATTTGTAGGTATAGATCGACCTTTTTATATAGCACCCGTAAAATGGCGCCTCCAGAATTTCGGTATTTTTAAGGTTAGCCACGTTGTTTTAGCGAATATGCTGAAATTTGGTATTTAGTCGTCTTCATAAACGAAAGGAAAATATTTTTCCATTTTACTTCAACACAACTCGAGGTGGAGGGTATAACAAGTTCGGCCTGCCCGAAATTCAGGCCGTTCTGACTTGTTCTGCTTTGGAAATAACAAGCTTACACACTTTTCATATGCAATTCAAAAAATTTAATTGTAGGTTTATGAAAATAATTTGGTGGAATAGACTTGAGAACATTTTAAAAAATATATATCAGATATATGGTAAAACCCAAAATTGTTTTACAATCGATGAATCCGAGTTTCACCCTTTCAGAATTCGCCAACTGTTAACATATTTTATATATTTTAATTTATTTTTTAAGCTTTGTACGGACTCTGGGGCAGGTAAATTTGGATTTACTTCAAGATTTTTTTATTTATTTATTTTTTTTTTTTTCAAATGGAATTTCAAACAAATTTTGGTTTTTACCATATATTAAATGGCATATTTGTTCATAAGCCAGATCTATACTCATGCAGTCGTTTGTTTAAGTGTTAAAGTCCTATGCTTATTATAGCAGATCCTCATAACAACCTGCCTGCCTGACCGTCTGCCTGCTTTCTGTATATGTATGCACCTATTACTACTCTACAATAGCAACAAGTCTAATTCGCATTCTATGTTGCCAACACTTTAAACTCATAGCTTCTGTAGTATAATAATAGAGGCAATGTTCTTGCTCTGTAAAGATATCTCTGCAATAACAAAAGCAACGATAACAACAAAAACATTAACAAACTAAAAGTTTACTTATGGTAACATATTGTTTTAATTTCAGTTAGTAAACTATTTTGCTACTTCACCAAGCAACTGCTAGCTAGAGCTAAAGATGAAGAGAGAGATATTGTCATTGTTTATAATGATGCTATAATTTTAAGTTCCTCATGGCACAGCAAGGCAAGTAGGAACTTCTTCTTATTCAGCTGCTGTAGCTGCTCTCGGTGTTATTGTTGTGACATCAACCAGGACTGATGATGACTTTCAAGACAAACGACTTGTTGTTGAAATATGCCCTTTTAGATACAGATATCTCTCGTTGTTTTACAACAACAACAACAGCCGCACCAACAACAACGATGATGATAATAAAAACAGACACAAAATGAATGAAATTAATTTATAGAAGTTTCTTAATGTTGCTATTATTGTAGTTAGTTGTCTGCTTCGTTCCTTCTGGAGTTAATTTCTTAATTGTAAAGTTAAATTAAGCATGAGGTAGCAAAAGACGAGAAACAAATTTCCTAGAATTTTTTTTGCCGAGTTTGTGGAAGTATGAAATTAATGTCGAAAAACCGCAAAAAGTTTGAGGATTTTGTTATTTTCATAGCGGTTAAACTCAAATGCCTTATTAATGAGCAAACAATTGTTTAGGGGAATGGCGGCGTTTGCATGGTAACGTTCAATGATAGTGGTAATGCAGAATTTCCATTATTTTTAATTTGATTGAATTGCAAAAAATAGACGATTTATCAAAGTTATTTTTGATTTTCGAAGACAGAAGAATGTTTAATGCTCTTCTATAGATAGCAGACGTGTTTCATATCTTCTAATGTAGAAGACCTTCATAAACAGATGACAGATCAATACAATACACACACATATTGCCCGTTGGACGATTTTTTTACTGGGCTTTTATCGAAAGAAGTATGGATACAAAATTAAAGCGTAGTAACAAAGACCAGGAATGCAAGTAAACACCTCTCGCACAATGAGGAGTGACCCTAACTATTAGAACATGGAATGGTCCCCTATCCGTTTAAAATTTAAACACCATCCGGGATTAGAGCGCAAAAGTGTTAATAGTTATTGTGCCCACCAGGCATATTAGTTGTCCAGCAAAAGTACTCATTACAAACCCCTTATTAATCCATTATTTAACAATGGTATGTTGCACGTAATATGCAGATATTGTTTGGGTCACTAAAATCCTGGAGAAGACCCAAGAGATGCAGATCGACACCTACCACCTTTTTGTCGATTATAAAGCAGCCTTCGACAGCCTGCTACGTTAAAAGGTATTCCAAGCCATGCCTGAATTTGGTATCCCCGCAAAGCTCATTCGGCTTTGTAAAATTACTCTAACTGACACAAGATCTTCAGTTAAAATAGGAAAGAACCTCTCCGAGAGTTTTGTACAAAAAACAGATTTCAGGCAAGGAGACAGCCTTTCGTGTGATATTTTCAACATCCTGCTAGAAAAGGTTATACGAGAGGCAAACGTCAAAAGAAGTGGCACAATCTACACCAATAGCCACATGTTGCTTCCTCATGCTGATGATATATACATCATGGGACGACCAGTAAAAGAAGTAACCGATACCTTTAGGAATGTCGAAGGAGAATCTACTAAAGTGCGTCTAGCGGTAAACGGCGAGAAGACCAAGTTGATGGTGTCAACGCGCAATGCGTCCTTTGAGATCGGACCAACTGTTGAAGTTGGTTCCTATATTGTTTAGGTAGTAAAAGACTTTGTATACCTCGGCACCGCCGGAAACACAACAAACGACATCAGTTGAGAAATAAAAAGAAGAATTGAATTGGCCAACAGATGCTACTTTGGCTTAAGTAAGCACTCCAAAAACAAAGTCACAACTCGTCAAACAAAAATAACGCTTTACAAAACAATGATAATACCCTTGCTGATGTATGCTTCTGAAGCCTGGGTACTTGCGCAAGCAGATAAGGCAGTGCTTGGCGTGTTTGAGAGAAAAATTCTTCGGAAGATCTACGGACCAATCTGTGTTGACGGTGAATATCGACGTCGTATGAACCACGAGATGTATCTGCTATACAACTACATCAGTATATATAAACGTATCGAGATGCAGCAATTGCGTTGGCTAGGCCATATCAATGAAGAATGAGGGATGATGAACCCGCTAAAAAGGCGTATAAATTCGAGCCACATGGCGGTGGCACGAAGAACTGGCAGGCCAAAGAACAGATGGCGCAAACAATGAAGAAGAATATACTTACTGAGGCTAAGAAAAAATTATTTTCCAGTTTTAAGTGCATTTATAAAAAAAAAACACTGTAATTTAATTTGTTTCAATTGTTGTTTTATTTTTAAATTTTTTAGTACATCGATTTTACTATTCCGAACAAAATTGTTTGAACTTCCGAACAACCTCCAACGAACAACTTCCTTTGAGTCTCCGAACAACAACCACTGAACTTCCGAACAACATCTTCTTAATGATCCCACAAAAACATATGCTAATCGGTTTATTCGTTTTCGAGCTACAGTGGACACCGCAAACTGCTTTAGTAAAAACCAATGAACGTAAACAAACAAGACGATTCCCGTACCAATCACACAAAGCCACAAACTTTTCAGCTTCTCTGAATCGTTTCATTCTCACAACCAAAACAAAACTACAAATGTTTTAATGTAAAAAAGATGAAAACGATTGCTGAAATGTACTTCGGCTATGCTTTGCCGAGTTGCTTCATTCACCACCGAAACAAAAAGAATTTTTGGCAAACGTTTGCCGTGCGTTATGGCCAATGACACACTCAGGCACACACACACACACATGTGATTGCTTATGGCTATATCAAACCGTGTACTTTTTCACATGCACGTTGCCACTTAAGGTATACTAATATACATACCAGCTGATGTCATACATGTGAAAAAGCATATATAGCCCTTAACAACCCTATAAACTAACATCAACATACCACAGTGAATATTTTATCAACTACCAAACGTTTTTGATTTATACACATGTGTTTAGAACTATTTAGTTTTCTCTCTGTTCTTGTGGAGTTGAGTACTTTTCGCTTATCGTTTTGTTCGCACTCACGAATGTAAACAAAACGAAACTAAACAGCGAACTCCGCCAGTGTGGGTTATGTTCCGTTTTGTAGTGTTCCTATGGAAAATACTAAACGAAACGATTGGAAATGTTATTTAAAGTATTTTTTACGTACGCTGGTAAAAACAGTGTTTCGTAGGCGGCCATTTGTCAGAACTCTGTGCAATATTTTAAAAACAAAATTCCAAAAGTAGCTCATGGTTTGATCTATCAGATGAAAACCAACTCTTGTGAAAAAATTTGGTAGAATTCTTGTAAAAAAATCATGATTAGTGTCATTTTTCGTGCTCAATAAGTATCCATAACCCCTTAAATAAAACACTGTAAAAATAAAAAACCCATTCAAGGATTCCAATCAACTGGAAAATTTAATATTACCCCTTTAAAGCTGAATTGTTTACTTTCAATGTTGTTAATTATTTATAAACCATAATAACCACCACTCCCCTTTGTTTATGCTTCTAATATTATTATTCATTTTTAATTAATCAAAAAAGCTAAACTTGAAATGAACAAAAATGTTTTGAAAGCCCAAAAAAATAGGAAAAAGGGGTTGACTACTTCCCTCTGTATGAAAAAAGCCTACAGCAATCACAAAAAAACTCAATGAAATTTAATCCCTTAAGGGATATTTTAACTAATGCAAGGAAGGGCCAATAATGTTGTTTATGAAATCAGAAGACCAACAAACAAAAGTAGGAATAAAACACGCAAAAAAAACTTTTGACGAGTTATTTTTAACACATTTATCAAAACAACAACAAAATGCCTCAATGTTGTTGTTGAGTTTTATTAGATTTTACTTTACAATGCAATGGTCCACGAAGTTTTGTTTTTTTTCTAATGCCAAATGGCTGTATGGAATTGATAAGAAGAAGAAAAAAAAAGAAGGATGGTTTTTTATGTTGTTGTTTCCGTTATGATTATATGATTCTCAAATAAGATAAATTAATCTTCATGTAAAAAGAAGATGACACCCCATGGTTGAATGGAAAAAAAGAAAATCCAACAGCGAAATATGAATTTATGAGGTTGTACTGATGTAATATATGCAAAGAGGACAATAAGCAAGCAATGGAATAAAACAAGGAAATAGCCAATAAAAGGATTTTCATTATAATAAACAAACAAAGTTGAGGACGAGGAGAAAAAGCAAAAGTGAATAAAAAACACCAAACCTAATATTCTTTTGAAATTGTTAGTAAATTAACTTTGAAAACAATACCAAACTAGCAGCAGAGCAGTACCGTTAGGTTTTTAAAGCAGAGAAAAAAAAATACGAAAAAATAACTCCACAATAAAGATGTAGATATGAAAAGCAATAAACATTTAAGTACTTTATTGTGTCCTCTTTGTATCCTTTTTGCCCAGACACATAAAACATTTTTGAACGCCAGCGAAAAGGACTCTGAGCTTGAGATGCTAAAGGATAAACTAAAAGAAAACCACAAGATTTGTAAACATATATACATATTTTCTTTCTTGCTTAGTCATAAATTAAATGAGGATGTATATATAAAGGCAATGAATGAATGCCATGGGAAACATATGCCGTCGTCGTCTTCACAGCCTTATTTTATTGTCCCCTAACCACAATCTATCTAACTGGCTGAATGGTCCGGCCGTTCTCATGATGACAAATAGTGGTCATATAATTTCGTTTGACAGCAAACGAAGTTTGTTATACCCGAACCAACAAAGGCTTATTATAATATTTAAAATGCAATCAAGAATGGAGAGATAGGAAGACATTTAATTTTAAATATTCTATTATGTTGTGACATTGTGGAATGAATGGATCTGTGAACTAGCATTTCAAGGAGAGCAGTATAAATGTTTCTTGTCATTTATACCAAAATGTTGGCATTTACCAAGATTTATAATTTAAGTTGCTTTGGGGATTCTTGCCACAAGAAACTGAAAATTAGACACATTTAAGAACAAACATGTAATATGTATGTCAAAATCTGTAGTAGAAATTTGTCAGCTGTTGTTTAAGCTAAAATAGGAAAGTAGTTAACAGCAGTAAGGCATTAAAAGTAAACAAATCAGCTTGGGGGAAGGGTAATGCGGAAATTTCCAGTTAATTGGAAAATAAACTGAACAAAAATGAGAAATGTCTTAAAATGCAAATTTTTTATGAGGTGCTCTATCTATAGAAGATCTTTAATAATCATTATTTATTAAAAGGAACTGCCTTTAACATTCGTTAAAGGTAGTTAGCTAACATGTGCCGCGCGTTAAAAACTTGGGTTTGGGCGCCGGGTTAGTAACAGTTGTTAGTTGTTAGTTGTTTACGCGCTGGCAGATGTACTTGAAAAGTACAAGGCGATATAACTGCCATACAGGAAATACGATAGATTAGGAAAAACGGTGGGGGGCCACCGTGGTGCAATGGTTAGCACGTCCGCCTTGCACTCAGAAGGTCTGCGGTTCGAATCCCAGGCCAAGCAACATCAAATTTTCAACGGTGGCAAAATTCCCCCTCAGTAATGCTGGCGACATTTCCTGAGTATTTAAGCCATGAAAAACTTCTCTACAAGTGGTGTCGTAAGACACGCCGTTCGGACTCGGCAATAAAAAGTAGGTCCCATATCATTGAGCAAATATGAATCGGCGTGCACTCATTGATATGAGAGAAGTCTCCCTTGTCCCATCTGGGATGTTTGTGGAACAATTATTATAGAAAAAACATCACAACAACACCTAAAGGTGACGCACTGTATTATAGCTGCCATGACACAAAGCCTGAGTATGGTTGCGGTTTTGTAGTTTGTCGGAAATTAAAACATCTGGTCTCCAGCTTCACCCCAGTGAATGAAAGACTTGCTACAATACGGATAAAAGCAAAATTCTTCAGCATTAGCTTTATCTGCGCTCATGCTCCAACCGAAGACAAGGACGAACTGACCAAAGATATATTTTATGAGCGTTTAAAATAAACATATGACCGTTGTCCTGCCAATCACATTAAAAAATTCTAGGCGATTTTAATGCCAAAATTGGAAAGCAGAAAATCTTTGGCCCAACAGTCGCGAAATTCAGTCTCCACAGTGAAGCATCTGACAATGGAATGAGGCTGATAGACTTCGCAGCGGCAAAAAACATGGTAGTTAGCAGTACCAGATTTAAGCATCTCGATATTCAGATCAAAGAACAATAAATCAAATTGATCACGTTGTGATAGATGGAAGACATGCACCGAACGTGCTGGATGTACGATCGTTCCGAGTAGCAAACATAGACTGGGACCACTACCTTGTTGCGGCAAGGGTACGAACCTGTCTAAACGTTGCAAATAAAGCACGAACATAGCCACAGCATATTCCACTCAACTGGCGCAATTGCTTAATGAAAGCACTCATCGTCCCGATAACATATCAGCACAATGACAAAGTATTGCCCACTCCATGCAAACAGTCGCAAAATCCATACTTGGATACCAGAGACCTCCACCAAGGAACCCATGGAACCCGAAGAGAAAATGCGGCGTATTAGGCTAATCTACAATCGGTAGCAACGCAAAAGGAGAGAGGAGAAAGGTCTTTTCCGCAGGAAAAAGAAAGAAATGGCAAAGAGGGAGTGTGAAAAAATCGAGATGCACAGGAGTATACCACAGATCCAATCCCAGAAGATGGTATTGAATGTATACCGCCCGGCCAAGATGAGGTTAAGACATCAATAAACCGGTTGAAGAATAATAAGGCTGCAGGAGCCGATGGCCTACCATCCGAGCTCAAATCCGGAGGCGACACACTGATAAAGTGTATGCATCAGCTACACCTTTTTCAGATGTAATTCGAATTATTTTAATTCTAATTCTAGGATTCTTTTTGAAATTCGTAACATTTCATTTGTAATTCGAGAATTCCATTTATAATTTGAATTATTCCATTTGAAATTTGAATTGTTTCATTTGTAATTCGAATTTTTCAATTTGTAATTCGAATTATTCCATTTGTAATTCGAAGTTTTCCTTTTTTAATTCGAATTATTTCATTTGAAATTCGAATTATTCCATTTGTAATTCGAATTATTCCATTTGTAATTCGAATGATTTCATGTGTAATTTCATTTAAAACAATTCGAATTACAAATGGAACAATTCGAATTTCAGATGGAATAATTCGAATTTCAAATGGAATAATTCGAATTACAAATGTAATAATTCGAATTACAACTAAAATATTTCGAATTACATCTGAAAAAGGTGTAGTTAGCACCATCTGGAAGGAAGAAAGCGTACCCGACGATTGGAACCTGAGCATCCTGTGTCCCGTCCATAAGAAAGGAGATAAGACTTTATGCTCCAACTATAGGGGCATAAGCCTGCTCCCTATTGCATATAAGATAGTATCTGGCATATTGTGTGAGTGACTAAAGCATATGGTCAATGAAATAATTGGATCCTATCAGTGCGGCTTTAGACCGGGCAAATCCACCATTGACCAGATTTTTACCATGCGACAAATCCTGGAGAAGACCCAAGAGATGCAGATCGACACCTACGAGTACCACCTTTTTGTAGATTATAAGGCAGCCTTCGACAGCCCGCTACGTTCAAAGGTATTCCAAGCCATGTCTGAATTTGGTATCCCCGCAAAACTCATTCGGCTTTGTAAAATTACTCTAACTCAGTTCAGTTAAAATAGGAAAGAACCTCTCCGAAGAGTTTTGTACCAAAAGAGGTTTCGGGCAAGGATACCGCCTTTCGTGTGATCTTTTCAACATCCTGCTAGAAAAGGTTATACGAGAGGCAAACGTCAGAAGAAGTGGCACAATATACACCAATAGCCACATGTTACCTGTTTATGCTGATAAAATAGACACAATGGGAAGATCAGTAAAGGAAGTAACTGATACCTTTAGGAAGGTCGAAGCAGAATCTGCGAAAGTGGATCTGGCGGTAAACGGCGAGAAGACCAAGTTGATGGTGTCGATGCGCAATGCGTCCATTGAGATCGGACCAACTGTTGAAGTTTGTTTCTATAATTTTGAGGTAGTAAAAGACTTCGTCTACCTCGGCACTGCCATAAACACAACAAACGACATCAGTTGTGAAATAAGTTGTGACATTGGCCAACAGATGCTACTTTGGCTTAAGTGAGGACTTTAAAAACAAAGCCACAACTCGTCAAACAAAAATAACGCCTTACAAGACACTGATACTACCCGTGCTGATGTATGGTTCCGAAGCCTGGGTACTTGCGCAAGCAGATAAGGCAGTGCTTGGCGATTTGAGAGACAAATTCTTCGAAAAATCTACGGACCAATCTGCGTTAACGGTGAATATCGACGTCGCATGAACCACGAGCTGTATCAGCTATACCACGACATCAGTATAGATGAACGTATTGAGATGCCCTGATTGCGTTGGCTAGGCCATATCATAAGAATGAGCGATGATGAACCCGCTAAAAAGGCGTATTAATTCGAGCCACATGGCGGTGCACGCAGAATTGGCAGGCCAAAGAATAGAGGGCGCAAACAAATGGATGAAGAGATGACAAGACGCGGTATTTCATAAAGCGAAACACTAAACAAAGAGAATTGGAGATCTTTGTTAGTTCGGTCTATGGAACTAAGCTAAGTAAGTAAGTAATATATTATTTTTATACCCTCCACCATAGTATAAAGGGTATATTAAGTTTGTGTTTCTGTTTGTAACAAATCGAACTAATCATTTGCGACCATATAAAGTATATACAAGTTGTCGCAAAAGTAATCTTCCAATGTTTTTTGGCTGTAATTTAAAAAAAAATTAAAAACTTTGATTCTGCTTGTGGATTATTTTTATTTGGTCTTAAATTTTTTTTACATCAAGTCGAGAATATGATATCAGATAAATGGCCGCCGCCACAGTTTATTGTCATTTGGGCCATTTTTGTATCACATTTTCCATCACTTTGGTCAAAACTTCCGGCGATAGGTCCTCACATTCTTGGCGGATATTGTCTTTAAGAGCTGAAAGAGTCTGAGGCTTGTTGACATAAACCCGCGACTTCAAAAAGCCCCACAAAAAGAAGTCTGGAGCGCCTCATCACTCATGATTATTTTTGATGAAAAATCATCTTCCCTTTGGTGGTGATTAAAGATGGCTTAATCGTATGTTAGACGCGATTGGCGGTCAGCATCTAACAGCTGATGCACCGTCTGGACTTTGTACGGGAACATCTTCAAATCTTGTACCAAAATTCGCTGTAAAGACCGTCAACTGATACCCATTTGCGTGGCACGTCGTCTGGTCTATGTCGACGGCGCTTCCATGACATCCTCGGCTACAGCAGCAATATTCTCTACAGAACGGATACTCCGACGAAATTCACGTTGTGCCAAAGTCACCGACCGATTATTGGTCAAATAAATATTTACCAATATTCCGCGTTCTGGAGCAGTGTGGAGCGCATGTGTTTACTACACAAATGTCAAAACAGAACTGACATTAGGGGCCAATCGCAAAAATTATAGCATTTTCTGATATGAGGATTACTTTTGCGCCACCTTGTATATTCTTGATCAGTATAAAATTCTAAGACGATCTAGCTATGTCCGTCTGTTGTAATCACTCTAGCGTTCGCACTAATTGTGCTAGAGCGCTATATTTTTGCACCCGAGTGTCCTTTTTCCATAGGCAGGTCAAGTTCGAATATGGGCTATATCGGGCAACTTTTTGGTATAGGGATTTTTGGTATAGAGATTTTAGCTACATTTTTTGACCAAACTACCTGTAATTTCACGTTTGGGGTTCCCAGTGGTCACACAACATCTCCACCTAAAACTGTCAACATAGGTCCATGTTTTTGTGTAGCCCCCATATAACGGTACCTCTCGATTTTTGGTAGGATTTTAGCTAAAAATGTTCACCAAACTACCAGTAATTTCACTTTTGGGGTCACAAAATATCTCCACTAAAAACCGTCAGCATAGGTCCATATTTTGGTATAGCCCCCATATAACGGTACCTCCCGATTTTCGGTATTTTGAAGATTTCAGCTACAAATTTCGACCGAACTATTTGTAAGTCGACATTTGACGTTCCCAGTGGTCACACAACATCTCCACCAAAAACTGTCAGCATAGGTCCATGTTTTTGTTTAGCCACCCCCTTTTTAAATTGTCAACGTAGGTCCATATTTTGGTATAGCCCCCATATAACGGTGCCTCCCCATTTTCGGTATTTTTGACCCAACGATCTGTAATTCGAAAAACTGTCAACATAGATACATACATGTGTTGGTAGAGCCCCCAATATAAAGGTTTCTCCCGAGTTTGGGTTTTTGGAATTTTAGCTACACTCATTGATATGATATGAGAGATATGAGAGAAGTCTCCCTTGTCCCATCTGGGATGTTTGTGGAACAATTATTATACCTACAATTTTTGATCCAAGTATCTACAATTCGACATTTGAGTTTCCCAGTGGTCACAGAACTTCTCCACCAAAAACGTAGGTACATATGTACTTTGATTTAGCCCCATATAAGGTTCCCGACCGATTAAATACTTTTTATGATTTTTTACCGATTATATCGATTAGTTGTCAATGAGAGCCGTACCTAAAATATTCTGAGCGACACTTTTGCAGAACATGTCGAAGCTGAAAAACGACATATTGTGGTACTTTAATTGCGTTTAATTATTACTGAATTTATTAATTATTACTGATTATTTTGGCTGAGCATCGAACTTACTCTCACACTGTTTTCTATTAGGTTGTAATAAGGAGAAAAGAGCAAAACGTTTGCTAAATATACAGGGCAATCATGAATATTTCCCTCGGAATTTTCAGCACGGAAAATAATTTTAAAATTTGAAATATTACTAGAATCACTTAATGATGGAATATTATCGCCGAGTCGACAAAAATATTCCTTTTGTGGACATAAATATGGAAATAAAAAATTATTAAATTGGGGAAAAGGAACAAATTCCGAACTGAATTTTTATTCATGATTGCTCTGATAGATAGTGCAGAAAGAGCTTTACATTTCAAATTTTACCCAGTTTTATTTTAGCTTTTTCATCAATTATATAAAAGACAAACAATCGGTGACATTGAATTGCCATGTTTTTAGCCAAAATTGTGTATGTTGTATATTAAATGTCATTTAAATGGTTGTGAAATATTTTAACGCCATATGTTGCATGAACTCTTTGTTTGTTTTGTTCACATCTTGGGTTTCTTTAATAGTTTTTATTTTATTCTTTTTTTGGTAATTTATAAATTTATGTTTTATGTGTCTACGTAGCTGCAGACAGACATTGCCATCGTTTGTTTTTAAATGGTTAGTGTTAGGAACAGGTGGCTCTTTTTGGTTACATTTGTCTTATTGGTTGGTGGTTTTCTTTGTTCTTTGTTTCATGGAACATACCACCGCATAGATTTCTATTGTTTCCTTTAACGTTATTTGAAGATACCCAAAGCGAAAAGACTGCTTGTTGATTGGCTAACTGTCTGGCACCTTAGCTTCCGTACGACATGTACCATATGGGATTTTTGGCGGAGTATTTCATAAAGACATCAGCGTCATATGAAATAGTTTTAAATATTTTTACTGAAATCTTAAATAAAATACTTTAAATTTGTCCATAGGTGGGAGAGGGTGTTTTTACTCCCATTCCTTGGTTTCTTCCATTTATTTTATTAAACCAACTGTACTGTTCCAGGATTAGCATAAACAAATGATAGTACATTTGCCAACAATATACCACGACAACACAGCTGCTGGCTGGCTGGATGGTGGGTGGGTGAGTTGCTTTATGCAACGAAAACCATGCAGAAATATTTTAAATGTGTTTTATGCAAAATTTAATAAATTCATCAAAATGTTGTACATCTACCCCCAAAGAACAACTTTTATGGAGAATATGCCATGGATGCTACCTACCTACCATAGAGTGGGGCGGGTAAAGAAAAATAAAACGGTTGTTGTCCTGAACTTAGGAATATTTAAGGAAGGAAATGTTAACATTGAACATGACAGGAAATGTAATTGTACAACAAACACACACACATAGACAGAGAGAAATAGACAACAATGTGGCAGTAAATATTGGAAGCTTAAGCCTCTTTCGCCCTCCCCAAAAAACACATCATACAAACAAATGATGTACAACGATTTAGTAGTACTTAGGAGATGACATGGCAACGCACGAAGCCTGCTCACAAAAATGCTTGAGGGCAACATTATTATTGTAATTATACAATTCAATGTTGTTAGCAACACTTTTACATTCACTAACTGCCTGCGGTCAGCCCTGGTTTGTTGGATATGGCTGGATGTCTGTCGCTGCGCTCTTGCCTAGTGATCTGGGGGGTGATACAAGCTGCTGATGCTGTTGCTGGCATTGTCCTGTTAAGAATCAACAACGCCCACGCCCTCATATTACATCACAATATAACACAAAAGTATCTAACATTACTGTTAGCTTGTAATGATGATGACCGGCCAGCCGAACGACAGAATCATTTATGCATTGTTCTCTTCACCTCCACTTTCCCATTCTTGGAAGAGTTTCAAGTTTAAGGTTACCTCTCTAGGCAGGAAGAAAGCAAAATGATGTTATTGCACTTGAGGCCTTATGAATAGCAGACTAACGGATGGATGGAATGATGTTTGTACTCTTTCTTTCTTTGGCGCCCCAGTATGAGATATTAGCCTTTAGCTATTGTTGATGTTATTTGCTACTGCTGCTGATGAGGGAGTTGCTAATGTTATTGTTGTTTATTTGTCGCTAAGGTGCTGTCTGTGGTGGTTGTTGGCAACATCAGTAGCAGCAGCATCAGTAGCAGCAATAACAAACAAACAACATAATTTAAATGGTCATAATCACTCGTTGACTGACTTGGCCATAAAATGAAGTAAGAAGAAGTAGAAGAAGAAAACATCCATGACCAGGACAACGCCAAGCCGGCCGGTCGTGTGTTATGTTAGACTAATGTTAATTGAAAAATGAAATCTTTCTCTTCCTCACATTTTCCTACAAGGATGAGGAGTGTATGACTCAAGGATGTAATTCCTTATTACAAACCAAAAAACGAAAAAATAAAAATGACAACATATTGTTCAGCTAATGACTACAAAGGAACTTACTAACTAGCTAGCTAGCCAGAGCATCAGTAACGGATGTTTACAGGAAAGAATAATGACACTGACAGTAAGTTGTAACAGTAATGCATTTTCCCCCATTCTCGGAGCAGAAATTTTAATTTATAACGAAAACATAATTAACTTTTGTAATTTTGTTGAAACGAGTTACAGTGAAACCTCTTAAAAGTGATGAAGATTTGAACAAGTTCAATATAGATTCAGTAAGCGAATTTTGTTATGAATGTTATGATTTTTATAGCGATCTTTGACGGTTAGTTATCTATACTAATAAAAGAGTTCAGTAATGATGAGTGACTGATGAATGCCTGATAGTCAACGCTCAGGCTAAACGGCTGAAGGTATAATCTTGAAAATTTTGGTGAGGATCATCCTTGGCCCGAAGGTGTCAGAAAAGGTTTGTTTTTTGGAAATTCGAACTACACCTTTTTCAAATGTAATTCCAAACATTTTAGTTGTAATCCGTAACATTTCATTTGTAATTCGAGAATTCTATTTGTAATTCGTAACATTCCATTTGTAATTCGAATTATTCCATTTGTAATTTGAATTATTCCATTTGTAATTCGAATTATTCCATTTGTAATTCGAATTATTCTATTTGTAATTCGAATTATTCTATTTGAAATTCGAATTATTTTATTTATATGAAATAATTCGAATTTC
This sequence comes from Musca autumnalis, assembly GCF_047663935.1. Taxonomy (NCBI): domain Eukaryota; kingdom Metazoa; phylum Arthropoda; class Insecta; order Diptera; family Muscidae; genus Musca; species Musca autumnalis. The sequence goes on from NW_027411755.1 coordinate 203,203,435, forward strand.
AAATGGAATAATTCGAATTACAAATGGAATAATTCGAATTTCAAATAGAATAATTCGAATTACAAATAGAATAATTCGAATTTCAAATGGAATAATTCCAATTACAAATGGAATAATTCGAATTACAAATGGAATAATTCGAATTACAGATGAAATAATTCGAATTTCAAATGGAATAATTCGAATTACAATTGAAATCATTCGAATTACAAATGGAATAATTCGAATTACGAATGGAATAATTCGAATTTCAAATGGAATAATTCGAATTACAAATGTAATTCTCGAATTATAAATGAAATGTTACGAATTACAAATAGAAGTCTCGAATTACAATTAAAATAATTCGAATTACATCTGAAAATGGTGTAGAGGTTATGAGGGTCACTGTTTTTGGAAATTCGACCTATAAGTGTACGAAAAGTACTAAAAGTTACTAAATTTACTACCAATTGTATGTATTGAACTGATATAGCAGAATCTTGAAATTTGGTATGGAATCAAGGTTGGGAACTGGCGTACTTATGGTTACAAAAAGTATTAAATAGCACTAAATTTGGTACAATGTGGTTTTGGGTGAACTAACAGAGCTTGAAACCTGAAATGTGGAAAAAAAGATTACCGTTGGAGTGTAGGATTGAGGTAGTTTTGGAAATTTGTACTTCTGGATGCGGAAAGTGCTAAATTTGGTTCAATTTGGATCTGAGCGAACATATAGAGCTGGAATCTTGAAATTTTGAATTAAGATTAGTGTTAAAATGAAGTATTGAGGTAGTTTTGGAAAATCGTTTTATGGGTACGAATAGTACTGAGTTTGGTACAATTTGATAATGGACGAACGTACACAAATGGAATCCGGAGATTCGGTCTAAATGTTGTATCGGGTGTAGGAACAGAGCTGGAGCTCTAAAAGATGTTCTTAGAGTCACTGTTGGTAAGTGGGATTAAGACATAGAGACGGCTGTGGCTTTGGGAATTTGTGACATTTTAGGATAAGTTTTCGTATTTATATGTAAAGTACTATAATTGGATTTGGGGGAACTGATAGAGCTTAAAATGAGAATCGCGCTTGGTATATATGGTTGATATAAGAAGGTAATTTTTTAAGGTTATATCCAAGTGTACGGAAAGTACTAAATTTGGTACCAATATTGTTATTGCATGAACGATAATATAAGGAGTTTCCTTTGAAATGCGTATAAAATTCTGAAATTTGGTTTGGGGTAAGGCAGGGAAGACTATAGTTTCGGATCTCGCCAGAGTGTTTCCTTTGACACGTATCTATTTGAGCGAGTAATTGACACTTGGGTATTAAAAGTTTCCTTTTGAAACACATGAAACAAGGGAACTGATGAGGATCTGTGGCGAGACCCGAACCTATAGTCTTCCTAGCCACACCCCTTGGTAAACATCGCCAATTTTTCTCACTAATAAATTATAGTTGTTTTAATAAAATATTAAAACAACGAATATGGGATATAGCCAGATTATTTTGAAAAGCAAAATAGAAGTTGTCATCCCAAAAAAGGATAATGCCAAATAAAAAAATAGAAGATCATGTTTTGAAGAATTTTATTTCTATAAATATAAAGAAGAGCGTTAAAGGTCTTCTATTTGCAAAAAAAAGTTGAAAGGATTTCTAAATTAAAAAAAAAAAACATTGAAAATTCATCCATGAGTATTTTATCTTTAGAAAAGACCTCTAAGAGGTCCTCTATTCAGATTTGTTCTGATTTTTTTAACCCTCCGTCATGCACATGTTCCGATAGTCACGTACGTAGCACATGTATCTGGCCAGATACAGTATGTATTTCAGTACATTTATATGAAAAATATGCTATTTTAGTGATAATATTATATTGTTATATTGTTATCACGCCAGCCAGATATATGTATATGTTTTCTTTTTTGTTCTTAGTACATGCTTAACCCGTGTAAAAGATAATTGCTTCGGGTTTCATTGCTTCCCCTTCACAATGTTTCGTAAAATGAACTGTCGAATGTAGGTTCACATATTTTTTTTTTTTTAGCGCGTAGCTATAAATTGATACCAAATTTTCGTGGAATCCAAATCGCGATGACAAAACAGGACGAGAACGATCCTTTCTCATTTCGTTAGAATTACATATATCAATAAACTACAGAACTCTTCATACAAACTGAGTGTGTATCTGGTCAGATACATGCGCTACGTATACGATGTATAGATGAAAAAATCTACATAAATTTTGTTTGTTGTTTTTTTAATGTGTTTTTTCATAAAACGATACCTTACAATATTTGTAGAGGGTACCTGGAGACTCAAGCCCCTAGCTGAATTAGAAATATATTTAAATCACATTTGAATTCGTAAAATATCTGGCCAGATACATGTGCATGACAGAGGGTTAAGAATTGAGTTTCTTTGGTATAGGAACATTTACCATTACCACCTACTTAGAATGACTGAGGCCAAATGAAAAAAAATCGGTAAATGTCAGGGAAAAGACAACAATCATCTTTGGAAAATCGAATTTAAAATGGCACAAAAAATCAGATAGGATATAAAACCTGATTTGTAAACGGATTTAAACACCTGAGACTTTTAAATGCCATGAGGCGATGATCACATGTTTGCTTTGCGACATATCGGAAAGAATTCTGAAGGAAATCTGAACAAAAGTCATTAGAACATTTTATTTAAAACTAGAACAAATCCTGATTACACTTTTAGCCCGATTTTTCTCCTTCTTATAGAGGAAATGAGGTAAGACTACAAGTAAAAGAGTATCACTCAGATTTGCCGGCAGAGATATACCCTCAGCCTATGTGAATTAAAATTTTCATCCACTGACAGATCGACACAATTGTTGAACTTTTCTGGAGAAGTTAACGTAAAGAGAAGATCGATATCGGCCATTTTAGAAGTTAAACTAAATTTGGACAAAATATTAGGAGATCCAACGTTTCGATACATTTGGTTGCCCCGTTCAAGGGATATCGTGCATACCATTTTAGAGATATTTTTTTAAATATTGGAGGGAAGTACATTAAGTTGTTGTCAATCTTCGAACAGAAACTAAGTTTGGACACCTTTTGGGCTGTTTTCTACAGAAGTATGGACTTGCCCCTGAAAAAACTTTTACCATCGTAATTGAGGCAGCGAATTCAAGTTGCTTCAACAAAAATCAAAGTGATTCGAGAGCAGATCTTAAAGTGTATTTATCCAAAATTTTGTGTGGGAGGTACACGAAAGAGTGGACAAATATAGTCCATATTCGAACCTGATCTATATTTGGTAGATGTATTAGGATGTGTAAAGTATGGACCAAATCGGTATCTTCCTTCAGGAGTTATCGTGGGCCCACTTATACTAAGTTTGGACAAAATATCACGAAGGCCAAATTTTGGACCGATTCGACAGATCCGTTCGAGAGTTAGCTTGCGCTAAAGCCACTACACATGGTGCCATAGTAGTTTTTGGCAGCTTTCAGGGTATTTTCTCAGGAAGTATGGACTTTTGCCTGATGAAACTTGTACCGTCGTATGGGGCCTAGTGAATACAAGTTGTTCCAACAAAAATCAAAGCGATTCGAGAGCAGGTGCTAAACTGAACTCTTCAGAAATTTTGTGTGGAAGATACCCAAAAGAGTGAACCTATTGAGTCCATATTGGAATCTCATCTAAGTCTGGTAGAAATTTTACGATATGCAAAGTATGGACCAAACCAGTTACTCCCTTCAAGGGTTATAGGGCGCTCAAAATTTTCGAACATTTTCGAACTTTTTTGGGGCAGGTACTGGAAGTAGTGGACGGATATTACCCATCTTGGAACTTAAACTAAGTTTGAACAAAATATTACGAAAGGCAAATTTTGGACCGAATCGGTGGATCCCTTCGAGAGTTATCGTGCGCTCCAGCCAGACAGATGTACGGGCATGGCTAAATCAACTCCAAATTGTCTGAAACGGATTTCTTCCAAACATATTTGGGGCCTAAACCATTATTTCGATGAGGCACATTTGGCTCGTTAGCATAAATACTGAGCGTATAATGAACTTCGCCCCAATAGGCAAAATTTTCAAATAAATAAAAATCAGCTTGAGCCAGGCTGGATTTTGAACCCACATTCTTGAAAACCATATGGAAAAAGTATTATTACGTCATGTTAACGTTCAGATTCAAACTCATAACTTCCGAAGACTACGCTAAGAGCGTTTGTCGTGGAAGCCACACAGTTTGAATGAGAAAAAAAGCTCAAATCAGAGAAGCCACTCCACAGTAGAGCTAGCAAAAAATCGATGGCTCTATCGATAATATCGATTATTATTTTTAAAATTCAATATCGATGTTGTTGTTGTAGCAACGCAAATATGTTCGTTCGTGTATTATTTCAGTTATCAGGTCATGGTTCCTCTGTATTCAGACTCAAGAATTCTGCAACCTGGACTGGTTGCGTCCATAAGGAATCAAGAGACAGGTGAGTGGGATTAGCTGGGCAGCTAAACAAATGTAGTGTATCGTGTGGTCCCAATCCACATTCTGGGCATGTGTTGGGTATCGTGGCGTGAATTCGGGCCCAATATGAATTAACTAACTGGGCTAAAACCACTCGTGTTTGCCTTGGCAGCTGGCGTACTTCTGCTGCGATGGAAGGGAAGTGGTCTCCAAGTACGGCATTCCCACTGAATCTCTGTACTGCCTGCGCAACCATATCGGTGTGAATGCTATCCAAGTCTGCCTGATAGGCTCGTTGGTCTAGAGGTTCTCTTTTATACCGTTGGGCCTCTCTCTATAGATCATGAAGATCTCTCCTGACGTGCCTGGGTGGAGGAAGCCTGTCCTTTAAATCGTGACAGGGATGCTCACTGCGATAACACCCAAGCAGGTACTGCATCGACAACATTTTATTGTGTTGACGCAGCGGCAAAATCTTCGTTTCCTCATGAAGATGGTCCACTGGTGTCATGAGGAGGCACCCTGTTGCAGTCCTAAGGGCGGCATTCTGGCAGCTTTGAATCTTCTTCCACTTCGTAGCGCTATTGCATTGAAGGTGGCCTATTGCATTGAAGGTGGTCAACAAGGATTCTTTGTCAACTCCCCAAGTGCTGCCGGCCAGCGACTTGGGCACAATGTTCCTACCTCTGATCTTATCGCAAATAACTGTGGCATGCGCGGATGACTTAAACATGCTATCGAACGTTACACCCAGTATTTCGGGGTGGAGGTTAAACAGTTCCGGAGATATCAATATCGATAGATAGTTTTGTCTATCGATATTTTCAGATTAAAAACCCCTAACCTAACATCTATTAAAATGAACAGAAATTTCGCGGCATTTCGATTTTGTTGGATGTGATGTCAGTATTCACACGTACACAAAAAGTATGATGAAAGTACGATGAAAACTAAATATAATGCCTCCAAAAGGTGGGAATATATATTTCAGAGTCCTCCTATATAACCTTTTATAGGTATTATATTGATTTCTTTAGATATAAGACCTCCTAAAGATATTCTATAAATAGAGCACCTCCTAAAGGTATTCTATAGTTAGAAGACTTCCTTCCTAGAGATCTTCTATAGATCGAAATCCTTTAGAAAGTCTTTCCTATTGTGTGATATTTACATTACTTTTTTACTTAAATTGTAATTTTATACATCAAACATTGTCTCTACAAATATTATTGTTTGCACTTTTTGTTACTCTAGCTTTTTTAAATGTTTTCATTGTTCTTTAGAGTTTTTTTTTGGCATGTTTTTCTTGTTCTTGTCATCGGTCTAGTTGTAAAACCATAACATATGAACGAACGGATGTTGTATGTGGTCCACAAAGAACTGTGGCATGCACCAACAAAGGGAGAAACATGTACAATCTTCTAGAGCATTGCCTCAATATCAAATTTGTTTTTTGAAACTAAAAACTAATTTGTTAACTACATATGACCAGCAGCAGAGGAGTATGGGCCATGTAGCAAACAATTATAACCACATTACATTCAGCCCACAAAGCCTACATTCAGATATGGTAAATGTACATTCTGTTCTTATATTGCCATTATTATTATCATTTGTGAAGGTCTGGTGTACCATGAACATTGTGACAGTTTTACAATTAAAGTGATCATATATCAAATTATTTTGTTTTTTTTTTGTTACTTGCAGAATTAGATGAGTGCAGACCGAGAAAAATAAGAGGTGTATGTAAAAATTGGTTAAAAGGGATATTTTAATATGGGGAAAGTATTTTCAACTCTATATGATAGTACGAGAAGAACCAGCACTTCGCAGAATGGTTAGCAGTGGCCAGTCTGAAGGTATTACAAGATAGGAATCATATTCGTGTGAAATATTGTGTGCCACCCAATTTGATCTACCCTCGTTCTATAGTATGTTGTTATTTGAAATGCAATACCAAAAGTAAATGACACTTTTAAGTTTACAGTTTCGGTTTCAGTAATTAAAAAGTGTCCATGGGCGATTGTTTTATGTGATGCCTTTAGCATTGGGTGGCAAGTGGTATCAATTCTGTGGCATACTTTTTCTTTAAAAAAATTTAAATTAAAATATACATATTAAGATTTTAAATTAAAAAAAAAATGTACTTATAAAACATGTGTAATAATGGTCCATAGCAAACAAAAGTGATTCACAAAAGGTTGCCACCACATAGAGGCTGTGTGAATCACAAAGAAATTCATTAAAAATCACAAAACATCACTGCAAATGAATCACTCAGAAAACTCCACACAAAATGACACATGCAGGTGAGGAAAGGTAGACAAAAAGGTGGGTCTTCTTGGAATTTAAAACTTACTAAATTTAATCAACAAATAAGGGTCACCTACTTACTGGCAAAAATTGATAATAGCCTTCACAATATTTTATACCAAAAACTTCTTCCTTCTTTACATTCCAAAATAAAAGAAAGCAATTTCCTTAAAGTACTCACTTTGAAACTAAACTTTTTGCGTTGAAAAATTTTCCCACACTTAATCTTATAGCACAGCATTGAAAAACCTATCCATACCTGGTTTTTAAGCAAAATAACTTGCCACTTAGCCCCCACGCTGGCTCTTTTAGCCTTAAATCATTGCTTTTGCTGACAACGACGACGATGATGATGATCTTGAAGACAAGAATTGACACTGTACAACGAGACGTCAAATGATTTGTTTTATTTTTCTCTTTTTGTGGCACAATTGCCACAACAACACTTTTTGTGGCAGCACGTCATAAGAAATTGTACACACGTCTTGACAAGCCATGAAGTTCCTCATCTACAGCAGAAGTTGCAAACTTTGACAACTACCACTGGTATGCTGCTGCTGTTGCTTTGGCTACAATTGGACAAGACAAGACAGCCCAAGTCCACCCGAAAGCAAAACAAAAAAACGGAGGAGGAATACATCTAACTAACGATATGACAACGTATGAATTTAAAATGAATTTGTTTGTTGTGTCTGATTTATGGCAATTCGAAGTGAAGTGCAGGCGAAAAAACAACCAACCAACAAAACAGCCAGTTAGCCACGTATAGCGGCACGTACACATTTTGGGATACTTCTAAACAATAGCTTTAGGCAGGGGAATTGTGAGTTTACACTTTTGCACCCAACAAAAAAATATATTTTGCAAAAAATACGAAAAGTCAATCGCCCAAGTTGTGCAATTCACTACTGCCACCATCGCCCAAATGAAGGATATTTTATTATGGGGGTCGAGTTGGGTTCGTTGTTGTACATCATCTTCACATATGAAATTGTGCGCACGAAACAAACAGAAAATGACTCAAGACAATCCATATCCCAAGAACAACAACAGCAACAATGCTGTAAAGGAACCAATGATGATGAGCTTGTTTTATAAGCTCAGCGAAAAAAAAAAACTGCTCAAGAAACTTTGGGGGAATTACGTGTAACATATACCAGGAGGGAGGTGTGAAAATTAAAAGCGACACTGAAGACGAATTTCTAAAAATTTCATAAAGAAATTTCTTAGACCCCTCGGGGTTCTAACAATTGTCTAAAGAAAATCCTTTGACCCCTCAGGGGTCTTAAACATTTCTAAAGAAAATCCTTAGATCACTCGGTGGTCTAAACATTTTCTAAAGAAAATCCAAGGACCCTTCGGGGGTCTAAAAATTTTCTAAAGAAAATCCTTAGGCACCTTGGGATCTAAAAAATTTCTAAAGAAAATCCTTAGGCACCTTGGGATCTAAAAAATTTCCAAAGAAAATCCTTAGACCCCTTGGGGGTCTACAAATTTTCTAAAATTAGAAAATCCTTAGACCCCTGAGGGGTCTAAACATTTTCTAAAGAAAATCCTTAGCCACCTGAGGGATCTAAACATTTTCTACAGAAAATCCTTAGGCCCCTGAGGGGTCTAAAATTTTCTAAAGAAAATCCTTAGACCCCTTGGGGGTCTAAAAATGTTATAAAGAAAATACTTAGACCCCTTGGGGGTCTAAAAATGTTCTAAAGAAAATCCTTAGAACCCTTTTGGGGGTCTAAAAAATTTCTTAAGAAAATCCTTAGACCCCTAAGGGGTCTAAAAATTTTCTAAAGAAAATCCTTAGACCACTTGGGGGTCTAAAAATTTTCTAAACAAAATCCTTAGACCCCTTAGGGGTCTAAAAATTTGCTAAAGAAAATCCTAGGAGCCCTCTCGAGGGGTCTACAAATTTTCTAAAGAAAATCCTTAGACCCCTGAGGGGTCTGAAATTTGTCTAAAGAATGAAAATCCTTAGACCCCCTCGGGGGTATAAAAATTTTCTAAAGAAAATCTTTAGACACCTTGAGGGGTCTAAAAATTTTCTAACGAAAATCCTTAGAGCCCTGAGGGGTCTAAACATTTTCTAAAGAAAACCCTTAGATCCCTTGGGAGTCTAAAAATTTTCTAAAGAAATTCCTAAGCCCCCTCGGGGGGCCTAACAGTTTCTAAAGAAAATCCTTAGACCCCTTGGGGGTCTAAAAATTTTCTAAAGAAAATCCTTAAAAAATTTTTCTAAAGAAAACCCTTAGACCCCTTGCGGGTCTAAAAATTTTCTAAAGAAAATCCTTAGACCCCTTGGGGGTCTAAAAATGTTCTAAAGAAAATCCTTAGACCTCTAAAATTTTTCTAAAGAAAACCCTAAACCCCTTGCGGGTCTAAAAATTTTCTAAAGAAAACCCTTAGACCTCTTGCGGGTCTAAAAATTTTCTAAAGAAAACCCTTAGGCCCCTTGCGGGTCTAAAAATTTTCTAAAGAAAACCCTTAGACCCCTTGCGGGTCTAAAAATTTTCTAAAGAAAACCCTAACCCCTCTGGGGGAAAATCCTTAGAACACGCGGGGGGTCAAAAATGTTTCTAAAGAGTGTCCTTACACCTCTCGGGGGGTCTAACAATTTTCTAAAGAAATTCACTAGACCCCCGAGGGGTCTAAAAATTCCTTTCTAAAGAAAATCCTTAGAAAATCCCCTGAGGGTCTAAAAATTTTCTAAAGAAAATTCTTAAAACCCTCAGGGTCTAAACATTTTCTAAAGAAAATCCTTAGACTCCTGAGGGCTCTAACAATTTTCTAAAGAAAATCCATAGACCCTCGAGGGGTCTATACATTTGCTAAAAAAAACCTTAGGCCCCCGAGGGGTCTAACAGTTTTATAAAGAAAATCCTTAGAGCCTTGAGGGGTCTTTGTGCCCCGAGGATGCACAATTTGTTCAAATAAAATTCTTTGACCAATTTCTTCTTATAGAAAACCATTTGATCTTCTCATAAAAAATCTGTAGGAAACTTTTTGCCCTCCCTGTGGAATGCCTTTATGTCTTCCTGTAGAAACCTCTTGGCCTTCCTCCCTCGTATCACACATGACTATTTGTTTCTGTTGTTTAGGATGAATTGTAGCTATATTATTTTCATATTGTTAAAGGTACCTCCACATACTGACAGGGCGGGCACACACATTCGGATGTGTGTGCATTGCCGCTGTATGTCAGCCAGACGCCATGCATGATTATTTTAAATTGGATTATTTGTTTAAGGCGACAGCAGCGGCATCTCTTCCTTGTCATCTTTGTTGAAGTTCAATTCCTTTATTAACATGGTGGGTTCCAGTGTTTCTTGGCTCCCCCTTCTTCTCCTTCTTCTGCATGACTTCAAGTTGGTGTGTATTTCACCAAAGAAATGAAGAAAAAGTTATTGGGGTTATGCGTTTAACTGTGCTTTATTGTTTAATATGGGGATGAGTCGACAATGATGGTGCTGCTGATGCTGCTACTAACTGAATGACAGTCAGTGTCAGTCAGCCAAACAGACAGTAAGACAGACAGTGCACATAAATATTATGCCAGTTATGCATATCAATGAATGGCGAAATAATGATAAACACTTGAATACAACTACTGTTAGGGATTAATTGGAGATTTTGTTTTGCTGTCGGGAGGTTGGTTATTGGGAGATATAATTTTTCACTGAAAAAAGTTATAATTGGATTTTGATGCATTAAATTATATATTTCGCCTAAATGACAGAGATTCTTATAATCAATATGAAGTTTAAAGGAAACTAATTTGAGGGCATTCTCATGTTGTTGACATCCATGAATATATGTATGTATGTATGTATGTATATTCAAATATGACCATTTCGAAGCTTACTTATTTGTTTAATAAATTTCACGATTTTACCCACAAAAAAAAACCTCTCCAGCTTAATATTGGGATTAATATTTTAATTAATACCAATTGAAATTGCAAAGCCATGAAGCGAAACAAAAAAAGGCAACCAAAATAAATTCCCACAATTAATGCAAATGTCAAAACAGCTTAAATACCAGTAGCAGCAGCACCACGACCAAAGATTTTGTGTGAAAACATAATAACATTAAATAGGCCTTAGGATATGGAATTAATGGATAGATTAACCTGGCTGGCTATCTACAGACACATCTTCTATTTGGATTATGAAATACAGATACGTGTGTTGAATGTTGTTTTTTCTTTCGCTAGCTCTCATTTTATTTGTCAAGCTTTATTGATTTTTAATTAAAAATGTCAATAATGGCTTATGGCAGCAAAAATTCAAATTTGCCACAAAAATATGTGAATATTGTTGTACATAAAGATTTTGGTATTATACAAAGTAGACTGCTGTTTTTCTTTCACTTGATAAGCTATTGTTTTTTAATATTTTTTTAGTTTTTGTTATTTTAAGTTTTTAAAACACTCGCATTTTCATACACATATGGTTGATGGCGTTTTATTTTCTTTAGTTAAAAAAACACACAATTTCACTCAAATGTCATTCACAGTGGAGTTTTGTGTTTTTACATAAAAATAAACATAACCTACTTTAGAGGAATTTGATTGAGTTGGTCTTCTATGGGTCTTCTATGGGAAGACCACTTGGTCTTCTATGGGAAGACCACTCGGTCTTCTATGGTAAGACCACTTCGTTTTCTAGGAAAACCATTTGGTCTTCTATAAGAAGACTATTTGGTCTTCTATGGGAAGACCACTTGGTCTTCTATGGTAAGACCACTTCGTTTTCTAGGAAAACCATTTGGTCTTCTATAAGAAGACTATTTGGTCTTCTGTGGGAAAACCACCACATCTTTTATAGGAAGACCACTTGGTCCTCTATGGAAAGACCACTTGGTCTTCTATGGGAAGACCACTTGGTGTTATATGGGAAGACTACTTGGTCTTCTATGGGAAGACCACTTTGTCTTCTATGGGAAGACCACTTTGTCTTCTATGGGAAGACCACTTGCTCTTCTATTGGAAGACCACTTGCTCTTCTATTGGAAGACTACTTGCTCTTCTAGAGAAGACAATTGGTCTCCTTGGGAAGACCACTTGGTGTTCTAAGGAAGACCACTTGGTCTTCTGTGGGAAGATCACTTGGTCTTATATGGGAAGACCAATTGGTCTTCTATGGGAAGACCACTTGGTCTTCTATGGGAAGACCACTGGGTCTTCTATGGTAAGACCACTTGGTCTTCTATGGGAAGACCACTTGGTCTTCTATGGGAAGACCACTTGGTCTTCTATGGGAAGACCACTTGGTCTTCTATGGGAAGACCACTTGGTCTTCTATGAGAAGACCACTTGGTCTTCTATGACAACACCACTTGGTCTTCTAAGAGAAGACCACTTGATTTTCTATGGGAAGACCACTTGCTCTTCTATGGGAAGACCACTTGGTCTTCTATGGGAAGACCACTTGGTCTTCTATGGGAAGACCACTTGGTCTTCTATGGGAAGACCACTTGGTCTTCTATGGGAAGACCACTTGGTCTTCTATGGGAAGACCACTTGGTCTTCTATGGGAAGACCACTTGGTCTTCTATGGGAAGACCACTTGGTCTTCTATGGGAAAACCACTTGGTCTTCTATGGGAAGACCACTTGGTCTTCTATGGGAAGACCACTTGGTCTTCTATGAGAAGACCTCTTGTTCTTCTATGAGAAGACCACTTGGTCTTCTATGGGAAGACCACTTGGTCTTCTATGGGAAGACTACTTGGTCTTCTATGGGAAGACCACTTGATCTTCTATGGGAAGACCACTTGGTCTTCTATGGGAAGACCACTGGGTCTTCTATGGGAACACCACCACATCTTCTATAGGAAGACCACTTGGTCTTCTATGGGAAGACCACCACATGTTCAATAGGAAGACCACTTGGTTTTCTAAGTGGTCTTTCCACTTGGTCTTCTATGGGAAGACCACTTGGTCCTCTATGGGAATACCAATTCCTCTTCTATGGGAAGACCACTTGGTCTTTTGTGGGAAGACCACTTGCCCTTATATGGGAAGAGCACTCGGTCTTCCACTGGTCTTCTATGGGAAGGAAATTTTTTCTTCTATGGGAAAACCATTTGGTCTTCTAAGAGAAGACCACTTGGTCTTCTAAGAGAAGACCACTTGGTCTTCTAAGAGAAGACCACTTGGTCTTCTAAGATAAGACCACTTGGTCTTCTATGGGAAGACCACTTGGTCTTCTACGGGAAGACCACTTGGTCTTCTACGGGAAGACCACTTGGTCTTCTATGGGAAGACCACTTGGTCTTCTATGGGAAGACCACTTGGTCTTCTAAAGGAAGACCACTTGGTCTTCTATGGGAACACGATTTTGTCTTCTATGGAAAGACTACTTGCCCTACTATGGGAAGACCACTGGGTCTTCCCCTGGTCTCCTATGGGAAGACAATTTTTTATATGGTAAGACCACTTGGTCTTCTATGAGAAGACCACTTGGTCTTCTATGAGAAGACCACTTGGTCTTCTATGGTAAGACCACTTGGTCTTCTATGGTAAGACCACTTGGTCTTCTATGAGAAGACCACTTGGTCTTCTATGAGAAGACCACTTAGTCTTCTATGGGAAGACCACTTGCTCTTCTATGAGAAGACGACTTGCTCTTCTATGAGAAGACCACTTGGTCTTCTATGGGAAGACCACTTGGTCTTCTGTGGGAAGATCACTTGGTCTTATATGGGAAGACCAATTGGTCTTCTATGGGAAGACCACTTGGTCTTCTGTGGGAAGATCACTTGGTCTTATATGGGAAGACCAATTGGTCTTCTATGGGAAGACCACTTGGTCTTCTATGGCAACACCACTTGGTCTTCTAAGAGAACACCACTTGATTTTCTATGGGAAGACCACTTGCTCTTCTATGGGAAGACCACTTGGTCTTCTATGGGAAGACCACTTGGTATTCTATGGGAAGACCACTTGGTCTTCTATGAGAAGACCACTTGTTCTTCTATGAGAAGACCACTTGGTCTTCTATGGGAAGACCACTTGGTCTTCTCTGGGAAGACCACTTGGTCTTCTATGGGAAGACCACTTGGTCTTCTATGGGAAGACCACTTGGTCTTCAATGGGAAGACCACTTGGTCTTCTATGGGAAGACCACTTGGTCTTCTAGAGAAGACAATTGGTCTCCTTGGGAAGACCACTTGGTGTTCTAAGGAAGACCACTTGGTCTTCCATGAGAAGACCACTTGGTATTCTGTGAGAAGACCACTTGGTCTTCTGTGGGAAGACCACTTGGTCTTCCATGAGAAGGCCACTTGGTCTTCTGTGGAAATACCACTTCATCTTCTATGGAAGAATCACTTAGTCTTTTATGAGAACACCGTTTTGTCTTCTATGGAAATACTAGTTGCCCTTCTATAGGAAGACCACTTGGTCTGCTATGAGAAGACCACTTGGTATTCTATGAGAAGACCATCTGGTCTTCTATGAAAAGACCACTTGATCTTTTATGAGAAGACCACTTGGTCTTCTATGGGAAGACCACTTGGTCTTCTATGGGAAGACCGTTTGTCTTCTGTGGGAAGACTACTTGGTCTTCTATGGGAAGACCACTTGGTCTTCTATGGGAAGACCACTTGGTCTTCTATGGGAAGACCACTTGGTCTGGGTCTTCTATGGAAAGACCACTGGGTCTTCTATGGGAACACCACCACATCTTCTATAGGAAGACAACTTGGTCTTCTATGGGAACACCATTTTGTCTTCTATGGAAAGACTACTTGCCCAATATGGGTATACCACTGGGTCTTCCCTTCTGTGGGAAAACCACCACATCTTCACCACCACGTCTTCTATGGGAAGACCGTTTGTCTTCTATGGGAAGACTACTTGGTATTCTATGGGAAGGCCACTTGTTCTTCTATGGGAAGGCCACTTGGTCTTCTATGAGAAGACCACTTGGTCTTCTATGAGAAGACCACTTGGTCTTCTATGATAAGACCACTTGGCCTTCTATGAGAAGACCACTTGGTCTTCTATGGGAAGACCACTTGGTCTTCTATGGGAAGACCACTGGGTCTTCTATGGGAACACCACCACATCTACTATAGGAGGACCACTTGGTCTTCTTAGAGAAGACCACTTGGTCTTCTATGAGAAGATCACTTGGTCTTCTATGAGAAGACCACTCGGTCTGCTATGGGAAGACCACTTGGTCTTCCGTGAGAAGATCACTTGGTCTTCTATGGGAATACCACTTGGTCATCTATGGGAAGACCACTTGGTCATCTATGGGAAGACCAATTGGTCTTCTATGAGAAGATCACTTGGTCTTCTATGAGAAGACCACTCGGTCTGCTATGGGAAGACCACTTGGTCTTCCATGAGAAGATCACTTGGTCTTCTATGGGAAGACCACTTGGTCATCTATGGGAAGACCACTTGGTCATCTATGGGAAGACCAATTGGTCTTCTATAGAAAGACTACTTGCCCTACTATGGGAAGACCACTGGGTCTTCCCCTGGTATCCTATAGGAAGGCAATTTTGTCTTCTATGGTAAGAACACTTCGTCTCCTATTGGTCTCCTACGTTAGGGCAATTTTGTCTTCTATGGTAAGACCACTTTGTTTCCGTGTTGACTTTTTATTACAATTTTTTTTTTATTAAGATTTCATGTGACTTTTTCCCAAACTATCATGCTCTCATAATATGATTCCAGTAACATCATTCTTCCTCTCTGTGCGTAGTAAGCAAATATTAACAAACAAAAAACAATTCACAACAAACCGATTTTTTTTTTTTCAACATCAAAAACATTCTGAACATTCCCATCTTCTTTTTCTTCCTTCTTGAAGAAAAATAATTTACAATGAAGGTGTTAAAATGCCATGTTTTGGAGAAATGTCTACACAGCAGTACATCTTCGTCAGACTGCAAAGATTTTTTCGCACAACCGTTTTTTTCTTCATGTAACTATATTGCAACATTTATTTATGTAGATATTTATATGTATGTGCATGTATGTATATGTACACCACTGGCTGTCTGACAAACTTGATATTCGGCTGCATGTGACAATTGTAGTGACAAGCAGACATCAACACTGGATGTAAATATCATCACTGTGAGGGTTACAATGTCTACTTGTCTGGTTTGTTGCACTACCATGTTGCATTAACTCAACAGAATGGAAAAAATGCAAAAGGATATATATTTTTTATTTAAATATTAGGGCGACGAATAAGATGTTGGCAAATAAAATTTTCACTTGAAGTCAAGATGTGGATGTTAAGAGGCCCAATGAAAATGACACTCTCTTGTACATTACAATTGTTAGTACTTTTTATTGGACCTAACATTGCAGTTTTCCTTATATAGTTCCGTCATTTCTCTTGTTGATTGTTTTTCCACATTTTATTTCCCTAGGAAAAGTTATGTATTTATGTTTTTTTTCTGGGGTTTTCTGTGTGGGGGTTTTTACATTTATTTGCAATGTTAAGTGAGATTTTCAGTTAGGAATTTACGTAGTTTTTCTGTATTTTGAAATGTTTATGCAAATATTTTTAAAAACCAAAACGACAATGGTTTCAAATATTTTAATAGCAATGAAGATACAATATTTTTCCAGGGACACATAATGGGTGATATTTGCAACAGGATAAACATTTCAATAGACAGACAATGAGTTTAGATGTCGTACTAAAATTTTCCCAGGTCCCTAAGTACTGATCAACAAAGTCCTGAGATTTTTTTATAGGTACAATACTCTTCATTTTCCCAATTCATGAACAATTTTATTTCCTTGCCTTTATTCAGTAAGAGTCCTACCTAAGTCCCACCCAATGCCATTCAAATTCAATTTGTGCGAATATTGATTGAACATTTCCTCGTGCTTATTAATGTTTGTTTAAAATTCCAGTCAACAACAATATTCCAAAGAACTATTTAATATGTAAACATAGACGACAACATATTTTAAATATTAGTATAAATTGTAATAAAGTATTGAGGCGCCAGCATTATACAATCGTCTTAAATATAAAAAACAACATAAAAGAGACAAATAAATACCTTGTAAGACTATTAAGGTAAGAACATACTACCTGGCTTATAGACATAAAATGGAAGCACATACATGTACATACATATGTATTTTCAAAGAAGTTGGCTGGTTAGCCAGACACTGTTGTAACAGCTAATATAGCAACAGAAGCTAACTGCAAATTTTAAGAGGAAAATCCAATGTGTTGAGTGAATGCGCAGGCAGACAGACAGCAACAAAATTGCAAAGTGGTTCTTACTTCAGTGCAGATGACAGCAAATTGCAAAAAGCTAGCCAACCAACCTCGGCCACAAGTAGCTTTAAAAGTGACACCTTAATGAGTATTTATGAGAACAGTGTAAGAAGCGCGCACCCGCCCGTTCATTGAATACTCCCAGCAGGCAGATGAATCCCTGTCTGCCAGGCAGCATTTGATTCCATGGAATAGATGATGACTGACTGTTTACTCTTGGGCTCTTGTTATAATGCAATAGAAAAGAGCCAGTGAGCCAACACTGCTAATAAATGATGCACACGCACAGCCAGCCATTGCTTGGGCTTAAAGACACACAAATTCATGTTAGCCAACAAATGTGGCGTCTCGTATGGGCAACGACTGCATTGCATAGCATCGCATCGACTAGGACTAGAACAATGACAAAGATAATAACAATAATGATTTTAATATGACTATTTGGTTGAAGTAAACATAACTCTGCCATTGCTGTTCGTTGTCGTTCGCTTGTCCACTCTCTAAAGGAATCTTGAATATTTTCTTGTTTGCCAAAGAGATTATTAGTTTGTTAAATACGACGACTATGAGCAGAAAGCTTTCAACAACAGATGGTTGGGCTAGCTGGCCTAGCCTTAAGCCGTTCATTATAAATTGTGAGCTATATTATATAAAATGCATGGAGAATAGTTAAGCAGATGATGTTGAATTTCTGTGGAACGAAATAATTAGGAGGATATTAAGAAGGTATATTAAAAAATAAAAAATAATTAAGAAGTTTATGTTGCTTTAAAAGCTTTGTAATATGACCAAATAGTTATTTGGAACTAGAACATAACTTCAATATCTACCATACAGTAGACGACCCAAGGGACCATCTACTATACAGAAAACGACACAAGGGGCCATTTACTATACCGTAGACGTCTACTTGACAGTAGACGACCCGAGGGGCCATCTACTATACAGAAGACGACCCGAGGGGCCATCTACTATACAGTAGACGACCCAAGGGGCCATCTACTATGCAGTAGACGACCCAAGGGGCCATCTACTTCACAGTAGACGACCCTAGGGACCATCTACTTGTCAGAAGACGACCCTATGGGCCATCTACTTGACAGTATACGACCCACCGGATCATCTACTATACAGTAGACGACCCAAGGGGCCATCTACTTAACAGTAGACAACCCAAGGGGCCATCTACTATACAGTAGACAACCCAAGGGGCCATCTACTATACAGTAGACGACCCAAGGGGCCATCTACTATACAGTAGGCGACCCAAGTGGCCATCTACTTGACAGTAGATGACCCAAGGGGGCATCTACTATACGGTAGACGACCCAAGGGGGCATCTACTATACAGTAGACGACCCAAGGGGCCATCTACTATACAGTAGACGACC
Organism: Musca autumnalis; assembly: GCF_047663935.1. Classification (NCBI taxonomy): domain Eukaryota; kingdom Metazoa; phylum Arthropoda; class Insecta; order Diptera; family Muscidae; genus Musca; species Musca autumnalis. The sequence continues at coordinate 203,221,843 of NW_027411755.1, forward strand.
CAAGGGACCATCTACTATACAGTAGACGACCCAAGGGGCAATCTACTATACAGTAGACGACCCAAGGGGCCATCTACTTGACAGTAGACGACCCAAGGGGGCATCTACTATACGGTAGACGACCCAAGGGGGCATCTACTATATAGTAGACGACCCAAGGGGCCATCTACTATACAGTAGACGATCCAGTGGCCATCTACTATACAGTAGACGACCCAAGGGGCCATCTACTATACAGTAGACAACCCAAGGGGCCACCTACTATGCAGTAGACGACCGAAGGGGCCATCAACTATGCAGCAGACGACCCAAGGGGCCATCTACTATACAGTAGACGACCCAAGGGGCCATCTACTATACAGTAGACCACCCAAGGGGCCATCTACTATACAGTAGACGACCCAAGGGGGCATCTACTATACAGTAGACGACCCATGGGGCCATCTACTATACAGTAGACGACCCAAGGGGCCACCTACTATAAAGTAGACGACTCGAAGAGCCATCTACTATAAAGTAGACGACCCAAGGGGCCATCTACTATACAGTAGACGACCCAAGGGGCCATCTACTTGACAGTAGACGACCCCAGGGACCATCTACTATACAGAGAACGAAACAAGGGGCCATTTACTATACAGTAGACGACCCAAGGGGCCATCTACTATACAGTAGACGACCCAAGGGACCATCTACTATACAGTAGACGACCCAAGGGGCCATGTACTATACAGTAGACGACCCAAGGGGCCATCTACTTGACAGTAGACGACCCAAGGGGCCATCTACTTGACAGTAGACGACCCAAGGGGCCATCTACTTGACAGTAGACGACCCAAGGGGCCATCTACTTGACAGTAGACGACACAAGGGGCCATCTACTTGACAGTAGACGACCCAAGGGGTCATCTACTTGACAGTGGAAGACCCTAGGGGCCATCTACTTGACAGTAGACGACCCTTGGAGCCATCTACTTGACAATAGACGACCCTAGAGGCCATCCACTTGACAGTAGACGACCCTAGGGGCCATTTACTTGACATAAGACGACCCTAGGGGCCATCTACTTGACAGTAGACGACCAAAGAGGCCATCTACTATACAGTAGACGACCAAAGAGGCCATCTACTATACAGTAGACGACCCAAGGGCCAATCTACTATACAGTAGACGACCCAAGAGGCCATCTACTATACAATAGACGACCCTAGGGGCCATCTACTTGACAGTAGACGACCCTAGGGGCCATCTACTTGACAGTAGACGACCCTAGGCGCCATCTACTTGACAGTAGACGACCCAAGGGGCCATCTACTTGACAGTGGACGACCCTAGGCGCCATCTACTTGACAGTAGACGACCCTAGAGGCCATCTACTTGACAGTAGACGACCCTAGGGGCCATCTACTTGACAGTAGACGACCCTAGGGGCCATCTACTTGACAGTAGACGACCCTAGGGGCCATCTACTTGACAGTAGGCGATCCTAGGGGCCATCTACTTGACAGTAGACGACCCTAGGGGCCATCTACTTGACAGTAGACGACCCAAGAGGCCATCTACTGTACAGTAGACGACCCAAGGGGCCATCTACTATACAGTAGACGACCCAAGGGGCCATCTACTATACAGTAGACGACCCAAGAGGCCATCTACTATACAATAGACGAACCAAGGGGCCATCTGCTATACAGTAGACCACCCAAGGGGCCATCTACTATACAGTAGACGACCCAAGGGGCCATCTACTATACAGTAGACGACCCAAGGCGCCATCTACTATACAGTAGACGACCCAAGGGGCCATCTACTATACAGTAGACGACCCAAGGGGCCATCTACTATACAGTAGACGACCCAAGGGGCCATCTACTATACAGTAGACGACCCAAGGGGCCATCTACTATACAGTAGACGACCCAAGGGGCCATCTACTATACAGTAGACGACCCAAGGGCCATCTACTATATAGTAGACGACCCAAGGGGTCATCTACTATACAGTAGACGACCCAAGAGGCCATCTACTATACAGTAGACGACGCAAGGGGCCATCTACTATACAGTAGACGACCCAAGGGGCAATCTACTATACAGTAGACGACCCAAGGGGCCATCTACTATAAAGTAGACGATTCAAGCGGCCATCTACTATACAGTAGACGATCCAAGGGTCCTACTATACATTAGGCGACCCTAGGGGCCATGTACTATACATTAGACGACCCAAGGGGCCATGTACTATACAGTAGGCGACCCAAGGGGCTATCTACTATACAGTAGGCGACCCAAGGGGCTATCTACTATGCAGTAGACGACCCAAGGTGCCATTTACTATACAGTAGACGACCCTAGGGGCCCTCAACTTTACAATAGACAACCCTAGGGGCCCTCAACTTTACAATAGACAACCCTAGGGGCCCAAAACTTTACAGTAGACGACCCACGGGTCAATATACTATACAGTAGACGACCCAAGGGGCCATCTACTATACAGTAGACTACCCAAGGGGTCATCTACTATACAGTAGACGACCCAAGAGGCCATCACCTATGCAGTAGACGATCAAAGGGTCCATATACTATACAATAGACGATCAAAGGGTCCATCTACTATACAGTAGACGACCCTAGGGGCCCTCAACTTTACAATAGACGACCCTAAGAGCCGTCTACTTAACAGTAGACGACCAAGGGACCATCTACTTAAGGGTCGATTATCCTAGGGGCCATATACTTGACGGTAGATGACCCTAGCGGCCATCTACTTATCAGTAAACGATCATCCTATGCTGTCTTTGTACATATATTATCTAGCATTTATTTAAGCTTTGTAATTTTAAAACTTATCGAATTTAAAAATAAGTCTTGCATACAAAAAACTCTTCACATCATCATCATGCTATCATCGGCTATTCTCTGACCATGACACTTCTTGGTTAATTTATCATTTCTTCCATACATACTTGTCATTCATTAGCAAAACATAAATCAAAAATTATTTTCAACATGTTTGCTTGTTTTGTTGCTGCTGTTTAAATTTCCGTTTCCTTAATGGCTACAACCAAGCGACGGAAACAGAAAAAGCGAAAAAATTACAAAACATAAAGACAAGCGAAACAAAAGTTGACAGCTTAACATAAATTTGTGACATGAAAGTGTCAAATAAATTGTCGTCAATCATTGTATGGACAATAAATTTTAATTACACTATATTTTTTCCTGCGTTTAAATGGAAGGAAGATACAAGGGAGAAAAAAAACAGAATTCAAAAACAAACACCAAAAAAACTCCCACAAAAAATTCCTTAAAATAATGATGCATTTAAGTCATTTTATGTTAACATTTCCCAGCGGAATTTCTATACTGCAGTGTGGAAGTAAATAAAACAACAACAAAACATGTAAGTTTTTAAGAAGCAAAACAAAAATCCACCAGAGACTTGCAATTTCAGTTTTGCCATAATTCAAGTTGGTTCCTCTGCTGCCAACCAACCAACATTCTAAAGAGGTCTCCTGCGTTACTCATACCTTGGTTAAACCTTATAAGGTTTACGAAAAGGACGACTGGACGGCCGGTCGGTTGCATTTCAAAGAAATGCTTAAAAAAGAGGCACAATGTCACAAATAAACAAAAAAGCAAACGGAGAAATGTTTGTCATCTCATTTTGTGTGTTATTGCAGTCATTGTCCGTATAAAGTCAAACAGACATCCAACCAGCCAGCTAGTCATCCAGTCAAATGGAGTTCTGCTGTACAACGGACTCATTATGATTGACCAAATGTGGGCATTAAACCAGGCTAACATACTTTTTGTCATTGGAGACATCATCATCATTGTCAAGATTGTCATATTGGTAACTGTAGTGGCATAAGTAAGTTTCTTCATTGTTGTTGTTTTTCATTCTACTTTAATCCTAATTTATGCAAAAATAATGATCCGTTTTTCAAAGGAATGATGGACACTATGTGAGTGTGTCCGTTGTTGTTTTTCTTCTACAAAGTCATTAAATTTAAATTCCTTTTTTCCGCATACCCAATGACTTTGGAATTAACTTGAAACCTAAGTTTTGTGGTTTATACCCACTAACAATAGTACCATATGTCAAGGAAGGGCATAGGTGAGGTGTGAAGGTCCCATTTGGTTTTTATCGTCATAAGCTTGTTAAAAACATATTTGCGGATTATGAAAACTAAACACATAAGCCATTACAGCATACGATTTTTTAAATAAATAAACTACAACAAAAACCAACTTACAAGTGGTTAAGTTTAAAGCGGATTACTACGAGGATTATATGGGACAATATTTGGAAGTAGTAACAGCAGGGCAGTACCTTAAGACATATTTGCAAGACAAACAACAAACAATGCAAGCTTGTCCAAAAATAAATAAAAAAATAAAACAAAAAATTAATAAAAAATAAAACAAAAAATATTATTAATTAATTAAAAATAAACAAGTAAAAAACATTAAGTTCGTCCGGGCCGAACTTTTTATACCCTCCACCATAAAATATTCTGAACTAAAATGGAATATTTAATTTCCTGTTAGGTGCAAAAATTGTTAGACCATGGATACCCCAAATGCTTAAAAATAGGTAAAAGAAGTAAAAAAAGAGAATAAAAAGAGATATAACCTCAGCCTGTTGGAATTGAAACACTTCTTTCCCAAAAACGTACATATCGCTCATTTACTCAAAGAGTGACACATCTCAAGAAAAACACGTTTTAAGTTGGCGATTGAAATTTGACTTCCCAACTTAAAAAGATTATTACACAAAAACTAAAATAACTACTTGGAACATATTTTGCAAACAGCTAGCCAGATATCACTACTAAATTTCTGTGCAAGATCAAGCATGATTTTAAGTGTTTTAATGCTTCATAAACTCAAAAAAAAAAAAAAAAACATTTTTGTTGAATTATACCAAACTCTTAGTAAATGAGCTGTAACTCGTTGAGTTTTAGAGATATCAACATGCAAGCTAAAATAGAAAACGTAGAAAAAATAGAAATTGCTAACTCAGAAAACGCATTTTTTGAGTTACGTCACTCTTTGAGTAAATGCGCGATATGTATTTAGGGGGTTTTGAGATTTTTGGGCGTATAAAATTATCAAAAATATGAATTTAGATTAAAGCTCAAAAGTTTTGCGGGGTAGGTACATTAAGGAATGGACCGACATAGTCCATTTTGGAAGTGGGTCTTATTGTGGGAGTCATTCAGTCGGTCACCATATAATTTAGACCTTTGGACCATTATATCAGGAAACATAGACTTGCCCACGAAAAACATATTATCACTGTAAACAGGGACACTAGGAGTACCTTCGGTAAAAATATCCACAAAATATCCAAAAGATCCTCGAACAGACCTTTAACCGCATTTAAACAAAAATGTTAAATATTTGTGCTGGTTGTACCCCAAGGAGTGAACTTATAGGGCCCACTTTTGAACATGAACAAAATTTTGGACACAATATTTCAAGATCCAAAGTTTGGACCAAATTGGTCGTTCTGTGGTTGTTGTATGAGATATCGTGCGTACCATTTTAGAGAATATTTTCGAACTTTTGTGGTACCGGAAGAAGTGCACCTATAAGCACCACCTTCGAATTTTATGTAATATTCGAAGAAATATTACGATATGGAAAGTGAAGACCAACGTAATATTTGGTTCGAGAGTTGTCGTACGCACCAGCCACTACACATGTTGGCCGTAGGTGGTTTTTACAGCTTTCGGGTCATCTTCTCAAGAAGTGTGGACATGCCACTCAAAAAACATAAGCCATTATAATAGGGACCTTGACAGAAAACTGTTGCAAGAAAAATCAAAACGATGCGGGAGGATGTCCTAAACTGCACTTTTCCGAAAATTTGTGTGGGAGGCACCCGAAGGAGTTGACATACATATATGGTCCATATTATAACCAGATCTATGTCGCATAGAAATATCACGATGTGCAAAGTATGGACCAAATCGGTTACTGCCTTCGAGAGTTATCGAGCACACCATTTGAGTGAACAGTTTTGAACTGTTGTGGGGGAGGTACCCAAAGGAGTGGACCGATAAAGCCCATCATAGACCTTGATTTTCATTTGGGCAAAATATTACAACGGCCCGATATGGGTTTGGGCAAAATGTTACGAAGTGCAAAATTTGGTTCGAATCGCTTGATATGTTGGAGACTTATCGAGCGCATCAGCCAGCCAGATAGATCGATTCCAAATTGTCGGAAACCAATTTTGTCAAAACATACTTGGGGTCTAAGACCATTATTTCGATGAGGCACATTTTATCCGTATGAAAGTGTATATACCCTCTTTAGCATAAATGCTGAGGGTATAATAAACCCTAGAAAAATATATACGTACATATAATCCAAGGAACAAATATCGGGTCCTTTTATTCATGACAATGCACTGTCAAGTCTGTGGCTCCTAACGACGTAACAGTCATCATTACTATGAAGCTGTTATCATTCACGATGCTCATGAAACAGCTTTAAATGGAAGGTGCTTACACCTGGTAAGTTTTTGCAGATTCTAGAACTACAATTTTCATAGATTCAAGTTGGCATTTTTAAGGGTTAAGGGATTTTTAGGTTTTCACGATTTTGCTTGTAAAACCTACGAAAATACCATAAATGTCAATCTTGTAGAGAATTTTCATAGCTACCTCTTCAAAGGGTGGATTTATTAAAGAATATTTTAACTTGACCCTTAAAGGCGTGGATTTATTAAAGAATATTTTATCTTGACCCTTAATGGCGTGGATTTATTAAAGAATATTTTATCTTGACCCTTAAAGGCGTGGATTTATTAAAGAATATTTTAACTTGACCCTTAAAGGCGTGGATTTATTAAAGCATATTTTTACTTGACCCTTAAAGGCGTGGATTTATTAAAGCATATTTTTACTTAACCCTTAAAGGCGTGGATTTATTAAAGAATATTTTAACTTGACCCTTAAAGACGTGGATTTATTAAAGAATATTTTTACTTGACCCTTAAAGGCGTGGAATATTTTTACTTGGCCCAACTAGGCGCTGATTTATTAAAGAATAGTTTTACTTGACCCTTCAAGAATATTTTTACTTGGCCCTTCAAGGCGTGGATTTATTAAAGAATAGTTTTACTTGACCCTTCAAGAATATTTTTACTTGGCCCTTCAAGGCGTGGATTTATTAAAGAATATTTTTACTTGACCCTTCAAGAATATTTTTACTTGGCCCTTCAAGGCGTGGATTTATTAAAGAATATTTTTACTTGACCCTTCAAGAATATTTTTACTTGGCCCTTCAAGGCGTGGATTTATTAAAGAATATTTTTACTTGACCCTTCAAGAATATTTTTACTTGGCCCTTCAAGGCGTGGATTTATTAAAGAATATTTTTACTTGACCCTTCAAGAATATTTTTACTTGGCCCTTCAAGGCGTGGATTTATTAAAGAATATTTTTACTTGACCCTTCAAGAATATTTTTACTTGGCCCTTCAAGGCGTGGATTTATTAAAGAATATTTTTACTTGACCCTTCAAGAATATTTTTACTTGGCCCTTCAAGGCGTGGATTTATTAAAGAATATTTTTACTTGACCCTTCAAGAATATTTTTACTTGGCCCTTCAAGGCGTGGATTTATTAAAGAATATTTTTACTTGACCCTTCAAGAATATTTTTACTTGGCCCTTCAAGGCGTGGATTTATTAAAGAATATTTTTACTTGACCCTTCAAGAATATTTTTACTTGGCCCTTCAAGGCGTGGATTTATTAAAGAATATTTTTACTTGACCCTTCAAGAATATTTTTACTTGGCCCTTCAAGGCGTGGATTTATTAAAGAATATTTTTACTTGACCCTTCAAGAATATTTTTACTTGGCCCTTCAAGGCGTGGATTTATTAAAGAATATTTTTACTTGACCCTTCAAGAATATTTTTACTTGGCCCTTCAAGGCGTGGATTTATTAAAGAATATTTTTACTGACCCTTCAAGAATATTTTTACTTGGCCCTTCAAGGCGTGGATTTATTAAAGAATATTTTTACTTGACTCTTCAAGAATATTTTTATTTGGCCCTTCAAGGCGTGGATTTATTAAAGAATATTTTTACTTGACTCTTCAAGAATATTTTTATTTGGCCCTTCAAGGCGTGGATTTATTAAAGAATATTTTTACTTGACTCTTCAAGAATATTTTTATTTGGCCCTTCAAGGCGTGGATTTATTAAAGAATATTTTTACTTGACTCTTCAAGAATATTTTTATTTGGCCCTTCAAGGCGTGGATTTATTAAAGAATATTTTTACTTGACTCTTCAAGAATATTTTTATTTGGCCCTTCAAGGCGTGGATTTATTAAAGAATATTTTTACTTGACTCTTCAAGAATATTTTTATTTGGCCCTTCAAGGCGTGGATTTATTAAAGAATATTTTTACTTGACTCTTCAAGAATATTTTTATTTGGCCCTTCAAGGCGTGGATTTATTAAAGAATATTTTTACTTGACTCTTCAAGAATATTTTTATTTGGCCCTTCAAGGCGTGGATTTATTAAAGAATATTTTTACTTGACTCTTCAAGAATATTTTTATTTGGCCCTTCAAGGCGTGGATTTATTAAAGAATATTTTTACTTGACTCTTCAAGAATATTTTTATTTGGCCCTTCAAGGCGTGGATTTATTAAAGAATATTTTTACTTGACTCTTCAAGAATATTTTTATTTGGCCCTTCAAGGCGTGGATTTATTAAAGAATATTTTTACTTGACTCTTCAAGAATATTTTTATTTGGCCCTTCAAGGCGTGGATTTATTAAAGAATATTTTTACTTGACTCTTCAAGAATATTTTTATTTGGCCCTTCAAGGCGTGGATTTATTAAAGAATATTTTTACTTGACTCTTCAAGAATATTTTTATTTGGCCCTTCAAGGCGTGGATTTATTAAAGAATATTTTTACTTGACTCTTCAAGAATATTTTTATTTGGCCCTTCAAGGCGTGGATTTATTAAAGAATATTTTTACTTGACCCTTCAAGAATATTTTTACTTGGCCCGTCAAGAATATATTTACTTGGCCCTTCAAGGCGTGGATTTAGTAAAGAATATTATTACTTGGCCCTTCAAGAATATTTTTACTTGGCCCTTCAAGGCGCGGATTTATTAAATAATATTTTTACTTGGCCCTTCAAGGCGTGGATTTAGTAAAGAATATTATTACTTGGCCCTTCAAGAATATTTTTACTTGGCCCTTCAAGGCGCGAATTTATTAAATAATATTTTTACTTGGCCCTTCAAGGCGCGGATTTATTAAATAATATTTTTACTTGGCCCTTCAAGGCGCGGATTTATTAAATAATATTTTTACTTGGCCCTTCAAGGCGCGGATTTATTAAATAATATTTTTACTTGGCCCTTCAAGGCGCGGATTTATTAAATAATATTTTTACTTGGCCCTTCAAGAATATTTTTACTTGGCCCTTCAAGGCGTGGAATATTAAAGAATATTTTTGGTTGGTCCTTTAAGGACTTGCGGTTTCCAAGCAAAATTGTGAAAACCTAAAAAACCTTTAGAAATGCCAACTTGAATCGCGAATTATTTAAAAAGCGCTCCGGCGATTTTTTCTTGCTTTTTTTTTCATCTATGAACATTGTAGTTTCAGAATCTGCAAAAACTTCCCAGGTGTAAGCACCTTCCATTAAAAGTTGCTTCAAGAGCACCGTGCATTGGATTACTGAACCAAGTTTCTATAATTTTATTTCTTTTTATTTCCTTTGTGGATCTCATAATCCTTTACCATTACACGCAGAGAAAAAATATTTTTCGGTTTTGTTGGAACAAAAATATCTATTTTGGTTCCAAAAATGTGTTTGTTTTGTACAAACATTGTAATCCAAATCCAAAAATACCATCTTTTGTTCCGAACATAGAAAACAAAAAAACCTTTCGAATTTCCGCAATATTGTAAAAATCGTTAACAATACCGATTGTAGGAACAATCATAATCTAAATTTTTTACAAAACATATTGTGAGCCCTGAAAACCAGATACTAAATTTTTTGATTTGAGTGTATATACTTCTCATATACACTTTCCACACAACTTTGATATAAATATCGCGTATAATATTACGAGCATTGATGAACGCAATACATGGTTTGCTACTTTAGCTGACAACAAAGACAAACAAAAAGCCACAAGCAGCTACCAGAACATAGCAAACATGAAAAGGAAAGAAGAATGAAACAAAACAGAAACAAATAAAAACAAGAGTCTCATTGTTGGTATACATACACACAAAAACAAAGATAAAGGCAGCATGTCATACAAACACCACAACTCACCAAAATTGTTTTTTCAACACGGCATCGAATAGCGAGAGAAGAGAAAAAAAATTTCGAAGAAAAGAGAGAAATATTGTTCAGTTGACACAAACTATTTTTGGATTTAACAAAAACGATTGTTGGATTCACTATACTACATAAGGAATCCAACAATATGTTAACAATACATATTTTGCTCTTGGAATATTGTTGGATCAAACATATTTTTTTCTCTGCGTGTATTTTGACGTTATTCTCTGTTAACCACAATAACTCTCTTCCATGAGTACTTTTTGTCTACTTCTTTCCCACAAAGTCATTGGACTAAAATCTGTAATATTTATTACAAAACCACAAACATAATTAAAATATAATTATCATTTATATGTAATACAATTTTACAATATAAAAATACTAATTATTTAACACATCGTTTATCACAACAAATCGACAGCTATTACCTTTGAGAAATATAATATTCAATTGCTTTGCTTTAAGATTTTAATAATATTATTATGTTACAACATATTAAAAGAAAACTAATCGTATTTTAAGCAATAAATAATTTATTAACTTTGTTACCACAAAACCAATATTATTTACTATGCCGGAATGCAACAATTGAACATGGCCTACATCTTAAATAATTAACACCTTGTCAAGCAATAAAACTATGTATATTAAATTGCATATAATCCTTTAGACAAACACTCAATGAATGAAATAGCAGGACTAGAAGATTTAATTAAAATTGAATTTATACACATTAACATTTAGACACACGCACACACACATTATAACAATTATAGAAAACAAATCAACAAATAATTACTGGAATTATTTATGGTTTTAATTTTTTTAATATTCACAGAAATTCGGAATATTTCAATTAGAATTTAATGACTAAAGTCCAAATTTTCCAGTAGTTTTTTTTTTCTTAAATATTAAACCTGAAAAATACCCCTTCAATGATTTGTTTTTCTTTAAAATATAAACAATATAATAAATTATGACACTGACGCCAATAGTTTCAAACGTATATCATTTGTTGCACATCACCCAGAGCAGCAACAAATCACAAAATACAAAACTCTTTGACTTTACCCCACCTTCTTTACTTCCGAAATGTAAAAAAATCGCATTGAACGAACAATATAAACAAAGAACAATTGAAGCAAATATAATCGAAAGAAATAAATACAATTCAAATGCATTATAGACAAATAATCTTCATGATATAAATAAATTGCATTGTAGAAAGATCTTCGACAAATGCAAAACACATAATGGAAGTCATAAAGAAAGAAGAACAACGCCAAAACAACATCAAGTCAAAATCTGTCGGGATAAGAAAATACAAAATACATATTATGAAAAATGTGTCTAGCCACAACAGAGACTCGAACAACACGAGGAACATATTTTATTTTGAATATCCTGGATGCCTTGTGGTGATGTGATGCACTTAATAGTCGAAGTTCTTCACTCGCTTGCACTTCACACTGTCGAGATAGTTTATTTAGGGTGTAGCATAAATAACATTGAAATTACACAAAGTATGGTTGCATATGTCGAGGAAAAAAAACAAAACAGTGATCAGCAACATCAATTTTAATCACATGTTTGGAAGTTTTAAATCTTGAAAATAAATAAAAAATAACACTGTGCAACAAAATGGAGCTCGTGGTCTGGGGGGTGGAAAATTCCTTTTGGGGGTGAAAGCCCTTGATGAGTATATTCGGAATCCCAAAGGGCAGATCCGCCGTGAGTCGAACTTTTGAGTTATGGCGTGATGAATTTTTCACTGGATACCCTATAAGCCATCAGAAACTAGCGGTATATCTTTGTTCGCAGTTATTTTAGCTTATTTTTAAGATGACATTTCTTCAGTCAAATCTAATGAGGATCTTTTTCGTAGAACATTTCGACCTTCTAACTCGCTTTCTTCCATGTCCTTTTCGTCCTTTATTTTTAAAGCCGCTATAAAAGTACCACAAGATGACGTTTTTCGGCTTCGAAATGTTCTGCAAAAATGTCGGCCAGAAAATTTTAGGTACGGCTCTCATTGACAACAAACCGATTTTGTCGTGTTTTCGTGGTCGTTTTGTGCATTTACCCTGTTTTTCTTCAGAAAAAGGCTATATTTTGTTTTTTGTATATTCGTTGCAGAACATACAAAAACACAAAACACAGTTTTTTCTGAGAAAACAGGGGTAAATGTAAAAAATGACTATGAAAACGCGACAAAATCGATTTGTTGTCAATGAGAGCCGTACCTAAAATTTTCTGGCCGACATTTTTGCAGAACATTTCGAAAAACGTCATCTTGTTGTACTTTTATAGCGGCTTTAAAATAAGTACGAAAAGGGCATGGAAGGAACCGAGTTAGAAGGTCGAAATGTTCTACGAAAAAGATCCTCATTAGATTTGACTGAAGAAATGTCATCTTATAAATAAGCTAAAATAACTGCGAACAAAGATATACCGCTAGTTTCTGATGGCTTATAGGGTATCCAGTGAAAAATTCATCACGCCATAACTCAAAAGTTCGACTCACGGCGGATCTGCCCTTTGGGATTCTGAATATACTCATCAAGGGCTTTCACCCCCACAAGGAATTTTCCACCCCCCAAAATTTTGGTTCACAGTGTAATTCAAAAAATAAGTTACAGTGTTTTATTTAGAAGTGCAATAAAACCTTGAAAATAATGTTTTGCTTAGCCCCAATAAGAATATTCTCTTCATGATGGAATCTCTCAAATAAAACGCTTGCCGTTTAATTTTGCTACTACAAACTTCTCTCGAATTGACTTCAGCGAGTAGATTGCATAATACATGTAAAATGTTACTCAGAATTTGCGAAATGTACATAAAATTGAATATAAAAATATTGAATATAAGTAAACTTTTTTCAAAATAAAGGTCCATTTACCGGCCATAAAATTACATAAAAATTTCTTGTGGATCAAAACTTCACGGCTAATCAAATGAGACTAAAATCATACAGATTGGTATTATAATTTCGATGTTACAGCCAAAATAATCACATATTTTGGTCAAACAAAAAAATATATTTTTTTTAATATTTTTCAAATGCATTATGTAGTAGAAAATATTGGAAAAATCTATAGGAATACTTCCTTCATTTTGCTTAAATCTCCCAATAAAATTGGGTTGCTGAGGATATATCTCAGGCTTCTGAAATGGAAATAGAGGTCAAATAACCCATTTTAATTTATAAGCATTTTAAAATACGGGGTGACGTAGGGGAGTTATCTTGGTCCCTCTTTCTTCTCAAGTGGACACTGGCCTCCCCGTGGTGTCACCTGGGGGGCTGCTTTTAACACCCGTTAAAGGTAGTGAGCTAACATGTGCCGCGCGTTCACCCATAAGAACGATAAAAATTTGGGTTGGGCTAGTTACTCACCCCGACAAAACAGCTTACTATGAAAAAACAAAGAAAAAGAAGAAAAACAAACCCCTCTAAAGTTGACGACCCCCACAAACGTATTAAGGACCATGATCTGCGAATCTGCACCTGGAATGTCAGGACTCTCGACAGAGTAGGTGCAGTTTGCGCACTGGCGGATGTACTTGATAAGTACAATGCTGATATTATCGCGATGGAATCGGGCAGACGTAAAGATCACAAACGATTACGCAATGTATTATAGCTGCCATGAAACGAAGCATGATCTAGGTGTTGGATTTATGGTAAACCGGAGGCTTAAAATCCTGGTATCCAGTTTCACTCCGGTTGATGAGAGAATTGCCACAATCCGTATGAAAACAAAGTTTTTTAACATCAGTCTCATCTGCGCCCATGCTCCGACTGAAGAGAAAGACGAACAGACCAAGGATATATTCTACGAGCGCCTAGGGAGAGCATATGACCGCTGCCCTGCCCATGACATTAAGATTGTTCTAGGAGATTTTAATGCTAAAATTGTAAGTGAAAATGTATTTGGTCCCACGGTCGGCTAGTGCAGCCATCATGAGGTAACAACCGACAACGGAGTGAGGCTGATTGATTTTGCAGCGGCAAAGAATATGGTAGTGAGCATCACCAGGTTCCAACACCTCGACATGCACAAGGCTACGTGGATATCCCCAGATGAGAAAGCAAAAAATCAGATTGATCATGTTGTGATACACGGAAGACACTCCTTCAGTGTGTTAGTATATGTCCGATCGATTCGAGGTGGACACATCGATTCGAGGTCGAACATCGATTCGGACCATTTCGTTGTAGCAACCAAGGTATGCACTCGCCTTAAACTGCGATCTAACACAGGACGGAAGCTAGATGTCGAGAAGCTGCAAACACAACAGACTCAACTGACCCGTATGCTGGAAGACAGCACTCCTTGTCTCGATAATGTAGAAGCGCAGTGGCAAAGAATATCCCACTCCCTTCAGACTGTCGCAAAAGCTATACTAGGGTACCAAAAACGTCCATCTAAAAATATATGGTACGATCAGGAGTGTCGAAAGGCTACATAATAGAAGAACGCGGCATACAGAGCAACACTGCATTCAGTAGCAACAAGAAGCACGAAAGAAACTTATCGGTAGAAGAGGAGAGGAGAAGCGTATTTTCCGGAGAAAAAAAGAAGGAGCAAGAAAAAGGTGAGCGTGAGAAACTCGAGATGTTCAGGAGTCAGAATGAAGTCCGAAAATTTGACCAGAGTGTAAAACACCAGACTGAAGGATATGGTGCAGGCACATTTTCCTGCAAAGGTGACGAAGGGAATCTGGTAACTGATACAGACTAGACTAGCCAAAACGAGGTTATGACAGCTATCAATCGACTGAAACACAATAAGGCAGAAGGAGCTGAGGGACTTCCCGCCGAACTGTTCAAGACCGGTGGCGAACTGCTGATAAGGAGTATGCATCAGCTAATTTGCGAAATTTGGCAGGAAGAAAGAGAGACAAGACGGTTTGTGCAAATTACAAAGGCATAAGTCTCCTACCCATCGCATAAAAAGTGATGTCGAGCATACTGTGTGAACGTTTAAAACCCATGGTCAAT
Organism: Musca autumnalis; assembly: GCF_047663935.1. Taxonomy (NCBI): domain Eukaryota; kingdom Metazoa; phylum Arthropoda; class Insecta; order Diptera; family Muscidae; genus Musca; species Musca autumnalis. The sequence continues at coordinate 203,237,200 of NW_027411755.1, forward strand.
GAAATAATCGGGTCATACCAATGCGGTTTTAGACCTGGTAAATCGACAATTGGCCAAATCTTCACACTGCGCCAAATATTGGAAAAGACCCACGGAAGACAGATTGACACATACCACCTGTTCGTCGACTATAAGGCCGCGTTCGACAGCCCTATTAGAGCAAAGGTTTTTCGAGCCATGTCTGAGTTCGGCATCCCTGCAAAACTAATTCGACTTTGCAGAATGACATTGGCTGACACAAGATCAGCAGTTAAAATAGGAAAGAACCTCTCCGAGTCTTTCAAGACAAAACGAGGTTTCAGACAGGGTGACAGTCTATGGTGTGACCTATTTAAGATTTTACTGGAAAAGGTCATACGAGATGCCAGAGACAAAAACAGCACGATATACAATAAAAATATAATGTTGATTGCCTACGCAGATGGCACAGACATAATAGGTAGATCAAAGCGAGCCGTAACAGCCACCATTGCAAAAGTTGAAAAAGAGTCTGCAAAGTGGGTCTGGCAGTCAACGGCGATAAGACGAAGTTTATGCTATCTACACGCAAGTTGTCCAGTAGACTCGGACCAACTGTGGATGTTGATAATTACAAATTTGAGGTAGTAAACGACATTATTTTCCTCGGCACCGCGATAAATAAAACTAACAATAGAACCTTGAAGTAAAGAGAAGAATAACATTGGCCAACAGATGCTACTTTGGTCTAAGTAAACAGTTTAAAAGCAAAACCACCTCTCGTCAAACAAAACGTACACTATACCAGACACTGATACTACCCGTACTTATGTAAGGATCTGAAGCATGGGTACTTGCGAAAGCAGATGAGGCAGAACTTAGTGTGTTTGAGAGAAAAATTCTTCGAAATATTTATGGACCAATATGCGTTGACGGTGAATACCGACGTCGTGTGAACCACGAGCTATACCAGCCGACCGATATCGATATAGTAAAACGTATCGAACTACAACGATTGCGTTGGCTTGGCCATGTCAACAGGATGGATAAGGATGCCCCCGCCAAAAAAGCATTTGAATACGAGTCACTCGACGGTATACGCCCTAAAGGAAGGCCAAAGCTCCGATGGAAAGACCAAGTTGAAGAAGATGTAAAGCAAAAGATCGGTGTATTTGGAAATCTATTCTTAGCTCGGCTTATGGAACAAGACGTTCTGTTTAGTATAAAAGCCATCTAAGTAAGTATTTTAAAATACGTGTAAATCGCGTAATTATCAAAATCATTTTGTCTGCATGTGATTTTCAGGTACAGAAAGACCATATCTTTTAGGTTGCATATATTTTTCGAACTTTAATTTGGAGGCTAAGATGTAGCATCGACTGCATCGAAATACGCGATATTTTCAAAAACAATTTTAGGTGATTTTTCTACTTTGGAATTTCACGTAACTCGCGTTTTAGTAGATGGATTTTCACGGGGAGTGATTTATTGGATCCGGAACATAAAAAAACCAAAATGTGCAATGGAGTACGAGGTATTCTAATCATAATTGCAAATATTAGACCCAAAAAATATGATATTTAGAAAAATTTTGGCACAAAATTTCCGCATTTGGATGCAGATTTCTATGACGCTACGTAGACTATATTCACGAAACATACATCAAATAACTCATGATTTTTTTGATAAACCTGTTTGCGGAATGAAATTAGAAGAAAATTTCAAAAAACACTGTAAATCTGGCTTCAAAATGTCAGCATCATTTAATGGTAGAAGCAGATCAAATTTTGAAAAGAAATACATTAGTGAGATTATCCTTATTTAGTTGGCTTCTACTTTTACTTTGACAGGAAAGTCGTGAGATGTGTGGTTTCCTCACAAATCGCGAGAAATCAAAAAAAATCTAAAAACTGAGGATATGCGGGACAAATAGTCGGGTATCGATTTTAAGAAGTTCAATCACAATAAGGTTTAGAATTGGTTACGATTAAGGGATTCCATGAGATTTTATCAAATTATCGATCTCGACGTGGGGCTTATAAAGGTCCCTACGTGTTTAGGAATATGCTGACGAAAATTGCCTGCATACGTTCGCGAAGTCTGAGAATTTGAGGAATCGAGTCTTTTTAATGATATTCGACTCGATATTCGATTCATTCAAAAAAATGCTATTCTGAAAATGCATATTCTTTCCTTTCGGTAAAAAATGTTAAGTCCAGGACACTTTTATTTTAGTCCGTCGTTTTAACGTGCTATGAACTACGTCCCATTTAATTCTGCACCATCACTTATTGTATATCCAATTTGTCCACCTTCCTAGCACACCCTATTACGCCTGTTAAAGAGTCTACGTTGTAGCATATCCATCCACTTTGATTTGAGAACTCAAACACGTGCAACAAAATAATTTTTTTCAAATTCCACTTGAAATTTCAAATAAGCATACCAATGATGATATATCCTATCCAACGCAAACAACAACAACAAACAGTATACAAGGGGTGCAGATGCATTTCGTTTGAGTTTTTGATACAACAAAATCTCATTACTATCCTTCTTTGTTTTTTGTTTTGTTGTTGCTGTTATTTTTTCGTATTGGGATACCACAAAGGATTAAAAAATATTTGTAATTATGGTATTAAAAACAGAATATAACACTGCCGCTGCACCCCGTCCATCCATAATCAACATTGAAAGGCTTAAATACGATGGCAACGTAACAAACAACAACAACACTAGAGATGGCATATGAAATGTTAGCAACGGAAATAGCTACTATTGAATGTCGGTACTCGGTTGTCCAGAACAGCTGAGTCTGTCGATGCAACCAATTTAATTTATGTGGTGTGAGTTAAATTTACGGATTTATATAAAAGTGGAATTTTCGCAACAACTAAAGGCTTTGCTTCATCTATACAGACAGTATTTATATGAATTTGTTGTTGTGACATGAAAATTTATGAAAAACGCTTACTCCTGGTGATTATATTTGAGCAGTAGTGGTCTGTGATCTTCTTTATACAACATAATACATTGAACAAGTGTTTAACTGGAAACTACTGTTGCTGAAAATACAGTAGTTTTTATTTATGGTGATTATATTTGGCTCAGTATCAGATTAAAACAACAAAAACGATTTCACCCCATTGTAGGGTTATGCGAGCGGAAAACACATAAGCAAAAATCTATACAAAAATGGCAAAAGGTTGTCTGCCTGCCATCCACTTGGTATTTGATGAGGTTCGATTAATGTTGATATTTAATCCTTTTGAATGTACCGTAAACATAAAAAGAGGATTTTCCAACGATTTCAGATTGTATATATGTAAATACATACAAATTTACCAATGCGACATAAGTGGGTTATGCTATATAAAAGCATGTCATTCTGTATAGATCGTATTGCAATATTTTGTTGCCATTTTCTTTTTCTATGGCTTTATACGTATTAATAATCAATAAAATGTACAATTTGCACGGTTGACATGACAATATATACTGTCATTAAAGATATTGAATACACAATTATTATTTTCATAATGAATCTTTTTTAGGCATTTTTCTTTGTGCTTAAGGGGTTATCCCCCCTAGTTGTTCAGATCAAGCAAACTAATTTTTCATGATTTTTTTAAAGAACTACCAATATTTTTAACAAGTAAAAAAGTATCAGTCGACTTCACCTCAGTCGACTTTCCCCAGAAACACTTATGTATTTAAAGGCTTTTCAGAATTTTGGGCGTAAAGTTTTGCGGGGGAGGTACCTAAAGGAATGGACCTATATAGTCCATTTTGGAAGTGAATCTTATTTTGGGAGTCATTCCTCTTGAAAGATATAGCGCTCACCAGACATTTCACTTGGTCATCAACAATTTAAAGTTTTTGGATCATTATATCAGGAAACATGGTTTTGCCCACGAAAAAATATAATATCGCTATAAACAGGGTCATTAAGAGTACCTTCGGTAAAAAAATTTTCAAAGACCTTTAACCGCAGTTAAAAATGTTAAACATTTTTGTTTGGTTGGTACCCCAAGGAGTGGCCCGATATGGCCCACTTTAAAACATAAACTAAGTCTGGACAAAATCGGCTACTCCGTTTATGAGATATAGCGCGTACCATTTTAGCGAATATTTTCGAACTTTGGGTGGGAGGTATCGGAAGCAGTTTACCTATAAGCACCATCTTGGAATTTCATCTAATATTCGAAGAAATATTGGAATATGCAAAAATTGAACAAGCGCAGTATTCGGTTCGAGAGTTGTCGTGGGCACCAGCCACTAAACACGCTGGCCGTAGGAGTTTTGTACAGCTTTCGGGTAATATTCTCAAGAAATATGAACTTGCCACTCAAGCAACTACTCCATCATAATAGGGGCCTTGAGTGCAGCCTGTTGCAAGAACAATCAAAACGATTCGAGAAGAGGTCCTAAACAGCATTTTCTCGAAATTTTGTGTGGGAAGTACGCGAAGAATTTGAAATGTACAATCCATATTTTAACCTGATCTACGTCTCGCAGAAATATTACGATGTGCAAAGTATTGACCAAACCGGTTACTGCCTTCGTGAGTTATCGTGTGCACCATTGTTGCGAAAAGTTTTAAACTGTTGTGGGTGAGGTACGAAACAGAGTGGACTCATATTGCCCATCTTAGAACCTGATTTAAGTTTGGGCAAAATATTATGACTGCAAAATTTTGCACCGAATCGGTTTATCCGTTCCTGCGCTCCATCCACTACACATGGTGCCATAGCGGGTTTTTAGAGCTTTCGGGCCATTATTTCAGGAATTATGGACTTGCCCCTGAAAAGAATTGTACCGTCGTAAGGTGGCAGCAAATACAAGTTGTTACAACCGAAATCAAAACAATTCGAGAGGAGGTCTTAAACCACACTTTTCCGGAATTTTGTGTGGGAGGTATCCGAAAGTGTCGACCGATTGATTAGTCAATATTCGAACTTGATCTATGTCTGGTAGAAATATTACAATGTGTAAGGTATGAAAGAAATCTGTTAGTCCCTGCAAGAGTTATCGTGCGCATAATTTTAAAGTGTGCAATACCGGTCCATAGGGGGGAGGTATCAAACAGAGTGGACTCATATGGCCCATCTTAAAACCTGATTTAAGTTTGGGCAAAATATTATGACTGCCAAATTTTGCACCGAATCGGTTTATCCACTACGCATGGAGCTTTCGGGCCACTTTCTCAGGAAGCATAGATTTGCCCCTGAAAAGACTTGTACCGTCGTAAAGGGGCAGCAAATACAAGTTGTTTCAACCGAAATCAAAACGTTTCTAGAGGAGGTCTTAAACCACACTTTTCCGGGATTTTGTATGGGAGGTATCCGAAAGAGTGGACCGATATAGTCCATATTCGAACTTGATCTATGCCTGGTAGAAATATTACGATGTGTAAGGCATGGACGAAATCGGTTAGTCCCTGCAAGAGTTATCATGCGCATAATTTTAATTTGGGCAGTAGCGGTTCATGGGGGTTAGACTAAAACCTATATATCGTCACCATAAATGCCGGAAGACGTAACCCACATTTAAATCCAAATTCGTTTTTTTTACGTAATAATAATACATAAAGCTAAAATACATGCCAGTTTTTAATTTTATAACGTTTTTTGCTTCTCCTGTAAAGTTTTGGTTTTGTGGGTTACGTCTTCGGGCATTTATGGTGACGATATGTATATGGATATATAAGTATATGGATAGTTTTCCATCTTCTGGGAAAAATTCTAATTAACAACCAAATCGCTAGAACAATGCGGCTATCATCGTCAAAAAATCATAAATTCGGTGGTACCCTTACATGGGGCCTTTGGCAAAACGTGGACGTGGGCTGTCCGATTGTTTGCAAGGAATGTTTTGTACGTGTTATAATGTCTTGGACCCCTGGCTAAAACTTTCAAAATGTCGAAAATCCGTCAGTGCCTTTCTATGGCGTCTATATAAAGACATGTAAAGACAAATTTCTGGTGGACATTTTTATACACCCAACGAAGACTAAATACTAATATTCAGCCTTTTCGCTGGGATTTTGAAGCCACAACCTGCAAAATACCCAAAATCGGAAGGAAATGTTATAGGGTACCTATATGAAGACGTGGACCTATACCGAAAAATTTCAGGATGAAAGTTTTATAAATATAAATACTAAATACCAAAATTCATCCATCTCGGGGGGATACCGAGGGCACAGCCTTCAAAATACGAAAAATCTGAAGGTACTGTTCATGTTTTATACTCTCATCGGAATCTTAATACCAAATTTCAACAATTTCAGTGGTATTTTGAGGCCACAACCTTCAAAATACCGATAAACGGGAGGTGCTGTTCTATGGGGGATATATGAAGACGTGGGCCTATAACGACACATTTCAGGTGGAACGTTTTATACCCCCAACGAAGATTAAATACCAAATTTCAGCCAGTTCGGTGGGATATCGAGGCAAAATCCTTCAAAATACCGAAAATCGGGAGGTACCGTTCTGTGGGAGTTATATTAGGGATGCTTTTTTGCAAAGACAGTAGACTTAGCGACCACACTGAGTTGTCTTTGCATTTGCTTTTCTCTCTCACGTACACTGTGCGTGACCAAAAACAAACCAAAAACATCTTTTGGTTGTTGTTTTTTTCCGCAGGCCTTCTATAGATGGAAATGTGCCTTGATGTCGTCAATAGATATAAGTGCGCCTACAGCTCTTGTACATATTGAAGACCTCTTACAGGTCTTGTGTACACAGAAGATTTATTACTGGAATTCTGAAGGTAAAATGCATCTTACAGGTATTCATTTTATTGATAGAACACCCCGTACGGGTCTTCTATAATACTCGTAGAAGACTTCTTACGGGCCTTCTATAGTAAAAACCCTCTTCCAGAAATTCTATAAATTGAATCGAAGTCTTCTATAGATGACTTACGGAGGGAAGACCTCTTTCACGTATTCTATAGACAGAATATCTTACATGCCTACTATAGATGGAATACCTCTTCCAGATCTTCTATGGAGGGAAGACGCCATAAGAGTCTATTAAAGATGAAAGACCTCTCACAGGCCTTCTGTAGACAGAAACCCTCTTCCAAGTCATTTATGGAGCGAAGACCTCTTCCACAGATGGAAGACCTCTTCCAGGTCTTTTATAGATAGAAGATATCTGCCATCTATAAATGCAGGCCTTCTGTAAATATACATGGAGAATACTGCTCACAGGACTTTTGCACAGGTTATTTTATATATAGAAGACTACTTTGCGGTCATCAATATATATATAGAAGACCTCTTAAGGGTCTGCTATAAATGGAAGATCTATCCCAGGTCTTCTATAGACAGAATATCTTACATGCCTACTATAGATGGAATACCTCTTCCAGATCTTCTATGGAGGGATGACGCCATAAGAGTCTATTAAAGATGGAAGACCTCTCACAGGCCTTCTGTAGATAGAAACCCTCTCCCAAGTCATTTATGGAGCGAAGACCTCTTCCACAGATGGAAGACCTCTTCCAGGTCTTTTATAGATAGAAGACATCTGCCAGGTTATCTATAGATGCAGGTCTTCTGTAAATATACATGGAGAATACTGCTCACAGGACTTTTGCACAGGTTATTTTATAAATAGAAGACTTCTTTGCGGTCATCAATATATATAGAAGACCTCTTAAGGGTCTGCTATAAATGGAAGATCTATCCCAGGTCTTCTATAGACAGAATATCTTACATGCTTACTATAGATGGAATACCTCTTCCAGATCTTCTATGGAGGGAAGACACCATAAGGGTCTATTAAAGATGGAAGACCTCTCACAGGCCTTCTGTAGATAGAAAACCTCTTCCAAGTCATTTATGGAGCGAAGACCTCTTCCACAGATGGAAACCTCTTCAAGGTCTTTTATAGATAGAAGACATCTGCCAGGTTATCTATAGATGCAGGTCTTCTGTAAATATACATGGAGAATACTGCTCACAGGACTTTTGCACAGGTTATTTTATAAATAGAAGACTTCTTTGCGGTGATCAATATATATAGAAGACCTCTTAAGGGTCTGCTATAAATGGAAGATCTATCCCAGGTCTTCTATAGACAGAATACATATTCCATTTTTCAGGGTTTTTTTAGATGAAACATCATCACCTCCAGGTTTTCTATAGTTGAAAGACTCCTTACAGGTCTTCTTTAGGTAAAAGACCTCTGACAGGTAGGGTAGAAAGAATATGTTTTAATGGTATGGAATATCCCTTACAGGTCTTCTATAGACAGGTGACAGATTGCAGGTCTTCTTCAGATGGAACACCTTTTAAGTGTCTTCTGTACAGCGCCGACATATTGCAGGTCTTTCATAGACAGAAGGCATTTCACGGGTCTTGTACTATACAAGTCTTCTGTGGATAGAAGAACTTTTACAAGTCCTCTATATATATTTTCCCACAACATCCCCGAAGGAACAAGGGAGAGTTCTCTCATACCAATGAGAACACGTCGACTCGTATTGACTCAATAGAGAAGTTTTTCATGGCTGAAGTACTCAGGGTCAGGATTTAAAAGCCAGCATCTAAAACTATTCGCATTAGCTGTACACTTCAACTGCTACACAACATTGACACGCACGGCTAAATAAGCAACCAAACGCAAATTTATTTTTGTACATTTTTGCTTATTTCGTTTTTTACGCCTAAGCTTTTTTTCGTTAGGCATAATCGACAATCACGCTACATATTTAGAACTCGGCTGACCAATCGTCGAAGCAAATCGACAATCGAGGGGTATTTTTGTGAGTAGTATTGCCAATGCAACGAAACAGTGGAATTAATTATATTGTTTGCTGAAAACCTCGCTAAGCCGTTGAAACTTTGTTGCTTATTCTCTTTTCTGATATGTGTTGATCATGCGTGCTGCAAAATATGAGTATGCGTGCCCGATGCTGTTTTATTATAGCAACAATATCGAGTAGCATCAGCATCGCTAGCAATATTTTTGTGAATTTTTTTGCTACATGTTGCCATTGTTCATTGTTGCTAAACGTATAGCAGGCAAAGCTGTAAATTTTCGTTGCTTTTGCTAATATGGCGTTAGCATTTTAAACCCTGCTCAAGGTGCAAGGCGAAAGTGCTTACCACTGTCCGCTGTTGGATCTGGATCATGCATACGTTCGATTTGTAGCTAAACACATTACACACTGCGTCACGCTTACAACTGTGTGTCACATCACCAACTCCTTGTAATTTTGCCGACAGTGAGCTTTGAACCATAGACTAACAAAAGTATAGACAGAGAAATTGTAATGGCTTGTTTTCTATAGATGTCGCCCTTGCATATATGTACAGTCTTTTCATTCAATTCAATTTTTCTTGCATATTTTAATATCAGGATGTACATACGGCCAAAGACTACCCACATATTGTCTTTTATCAGAATAAATAGCTTAAAAATTAATAGATTTTAACATTTTAAGAAATGAGGGGAATTGAGTGCACAGTCTTGTCACTCAATTCCAACATACACACTGAGAGGATTTCTTTGTCTATAGCTTTATTATTCTTGTTTGAATTCATAGCTCTTGGCTTTGTAGTCGGACATGCACTCTGTGTCACTGTTACTCATTACGCAGTAATTATTAAAATAATAATGAGAACTTACCCATTATTTTTCATTTTATGGCTAATGCAGAAGGCAGAGTGTTTATATTACTTTGTAATGGGTTATTCGACGGATGTGATTCGTAAATTTCTGCTGTGTATCTTTAGTCGAATGTGCCACTAAAAACAGCAAATAACTCTTAAAATCACCATCACAAACCTGGCTTCTAAGGAAAAACAATATCACAGTCATTGTTTTTCGCCTGGTGGCCAGATTTGTATCCCACCCGCATAAACACACACAAATGAGGACACCTTAAAATAACAACAAAATTCAAAAGAAATGCATTTCTGCATCTTACGGCAATTCATCACAGCCAAGAAACAATTTTCAACAGAATATTTGCTGAACATAATTACGATTACATTTCTCTTCTTTAGTTTTCGGTTTTTTGTGTGGCCAAAGGACGAAATACCTTTTCGCATTGTACTACACATCTTTCCTTCTTTCTTTTGTGTGAAAAAAGAGTGATTGTCATTTTTAAAATTCGTGTTTCATTGTTTTGCTTTATTGTTTCGCAGACCCTGAAGAGATGAGGTGTGCACACAATGGAAACAATAAAAATGACAAAATCGCTCACCATTTGAGAAGTTTTTAATGATGAATGTGAGATAGGGAGGTAAGCAGAGATGTTGGTGATGAGGATGATGAGATGGAAGCAGAAGATTAAGTGATGAGTTTTTGTTTACTTTTTTCTTTACAAAAGGTGTGGTGTTGAAATGAGTCTCTTTTATTATTATGAGAGGAAGCCGCTCATCATATGCCAGCACGTGTCTTTGGGTGATAAGTAACCAAATGGTCCACCAAATGCTGGCGGTGCAAGGAATTGCTTGGACACCTTGTGTGGCTGAGGATTTTGGTGATGTTTGTGAGGAACCCTAAGGAGAAATGGGGGAATAAAACTTCTTAGAATGGGAAAACCCAAGAAAAGTAAGTGCAGCACTTTAAATGCGAGGACACTAACAGATGTTCACAAAAGATCAGAGTACATACATCAACGAATGAGAGAGAGATTGTTTTATTAAGAAATCCGATGTTTCCTCTAGCCGTCTTGGGGGTTTGTAAAATGGTGATCCTACCAACAGTCATCGATGTAAGGTTGTGTTCTTTTAGTTCTTGGAATTATGTACTCCGTCAAGTGTCTCCTGGTGGATCCATCAGACATTTCGTAAATGTAAACTTACTATAGGTATGCATAAATTTATTTAAAACTAAACCCAACACGGCCCACTGCTCATTATAGCGGTCCAGGACATGCAGGGATAAAGGCAGCGAGAAAATCGGGAAGTACAGTTATATGGGACCTATACCAAAACATGGACTTATGTTGAAAATTGTTTTGGTGGAGAAATGATGTGCCCACTAAGATCCTCAAAGGTCAAATTTCAGTTAGTTCTGTTAAAAAAATAAAAAAAGTATCAATCGGCTTTGTGGACAGAGATATACCCTCAGCCTATGTGAATAAAAACTTTCATCTATGGACAGCTCAAATACCGGCTACAAAACCAAAATCCCTTTCCCCAAAAATTAGGTATTAGAGAGGGTTTCAGTATTTTGTGGTCCTTTTTGGATATTTGACCTTGCCGGCAAAAATGTGGAATAGGATAATGTACAAAAGTGATGCGGAGGAGGTACTTAAAGTAATTGATTGAAATTGCCCATTTTTGAAGTGGATCTTATATTGGGAGTCATTTGTTTTCGATATATATTGAGTCCACTAGTCATTCCAGTTTGACACCTTATAACTTAGAGCTTTTGGACCACAATGTCAGGAAGCATGGCGGTACACGCAGAACTGGCAGGCCAAGGCTTCGATGGAGACAACAAGTGGAAAAAGTGATGGAAAGACGCGGTATTCCAAAAAGCGAACAACAAACAGAGAGAAATGAAGATCTTTTCTTAGTTCGACTTATGGAACAAATGTTCTGTAATGGGTCAGCTAAGTAAGTATGTCAGAAAGCATGGACTGCCCTACGAAAAACATAATATCCCTGTAAATAGGATCACAAGACATAGCATCGGAATAATTTTCCAAAGGATCTTTGAACGAACAGACCCCAATTTGCACTTAAACAAAAATTTTGAACTTTTGTGGCGGAGGTACCCTAAGGAGGAGACCGATATGCACCATTTTCGCAGTTAAACTACATTTAGACAATATTAGGAGATCTAAAGTTTGGACCAAATCGGTTGCTTCGTTCAACAGATATAGCGTGTACCATTTTAGTGACATTTTTAATTTTAGGTGGAAAGGTAGCGAAAGTTGTGGACCGATGTTGCCTATCTTCGAACTTAAACTAAGTTTGGATAAAAAGTATTACGAAGTCCAAATTTTGGGACAAATCTATTAATTTGTTCGAGAATTATATGGTTTTTTACACCTTTCGATCTGTTTTCCCAGGAAGTACGGACTTACCCCTAAAAAAAATTGTACCCTCGTAATGGAGGGCAGCGAATACAAGTTGCTACAACAAAAATCAAAGCAATTCGAATGCAGGTCTTAAACTGAACTTATCCGATATTTTGTGAGGGAAGTACCCCAAGGAGTGGACAGATAGAGTCCATACTCGTATTGTAACCTCATCTAACGAAATCGATTACTCCCTTCAAGAGTTATCGTGCGCACAATTTTTCCGAACAGTTTTGAACTTTTGTGGGGAGGTACCTGAAGGAGTGGACCGATATTGCCAATTTTCGAACTTAAACTAAGTTTGGGCTAAATATTACGAAGTTCAAATTTTGGACCAAATCGAAAGCTGGTCCTAAGCTGAACTTTTTCGAAATATTGTGTGGGTGGTACACGAAGGAGTGGACTGATTGAGTCCATATTGGAACCTCAACTGTGTCCTATACGATGTGCAAAGTATGGACCGAATCGGTTACTCCATTCAAAAGTTATCGTGAGCACAATTTTTCCGAACATTTTTGAACTTTTGAGGTTGAGGTAGCTGAAGAAGTGGATCGATATAGCTCATCTTCGAACTTAAACTAAGCTTGGACAAATTATATAATATAATTGTTCCACAAACATCCCATAAGGGACAAGGGAGACTTCTCTCATATCAATGAGTGCACCCCGATTCATATTAGCTCAATGATATCGGACCTACATCGCCGAGTCCGAACGGCGTGTCTAAGACACCACTTTTGTAGAGCAGTTTTACATGGCTGAAATACTCAGGAAATGTTGCCAACATTACTTAGGGGTATTTTGCCACCGTTGAAAAGTGTTTGATGTTGCCTGGCCGGGGAATCGAACCCAAGACCTTCTATGTGCAAGGCGGGTGTGCATGCCATTGCACCACGGTGGCACTAAAATTATTACGAAAACAAATTACATATTACGAAAACCCAATTTTGGACGAATCGGTTGATCCGCTCGAGAGTTATCGTGCGCTCCAGCCAGCCAGACAGACGGACGGACATGGCTAAATCAACTCCAAATTTTCTGAAACGTCTTCGCGGTCAAAGTCCCATTTCGATAGGATTTGTGGTTCCCAAGTAAAATTTTTAAAACCTAAAAAACCCCCAAAACTGGAAATATTGGCCGCGATTTATTTAAAAAGAGCTCCGGCGATTTTTTTTTTTGTTTTTTTAATTTTTTTCAGCCATGAACATTGTAGTTTCAGAATCCGCAAAAACTTCCCAGGTGTAAGCACCTTTCATTTAAAGTTAGTTCAGGCGCACCGTGTTGCTTTTCCTTTTCTAAGTTTTCCTAAATTTTCAAATCTCACAAAACTCCTTTGCAACTCAATTTGCTGAATGCGATTTATTTGGGTATTGTTAAGCCATTCAAATTTTTATTGCTTTGCAAATATTCGTTTGGTCATAAAAACAATGACCAGTTTTGGTTTTGACGCCAACGAGCGTCATTGGAAAAAATTCAATTTTAGTAAAACTATAATCCATATAGGAGGCTATAAACCACATTCACACGATGCACCAGTTCTCCCATAAATTGACTATGCAAAAAGTTATGTGTATGTGTGTTGGTGATTTTAATGCTCACTAAATTCTCGATAAGCCACTTAAATCAATAAAAATCTACATGAAAATCCTTAAGCACATAAATACACAAACTTTTGTATTGAATAACATACATAGGATAAACAAATAAATGATAACTATCAATTGCTTTCTATCTTTTGTTGGCAGCTCATATTCCCAGCAACAACAAAAACTTGGCAAATTTGTTGTATGAAACCACCTCATATGTAACTGTCAAATTTCATTAGGTTTGAAGAAAAAATTAAAGATAGTTTGAATGGAAAAGCAATTTCTTCCCTCTCTCTCTCTTTTCAACTTTTATTTCCTACTGCCATTGAATATTGCAATCAATAGAATTATAGGATTCGTAGCATAAACATCTGTCCTTTTATTTCACAGCGGAGTCCATTAATGATAATCGTTAACATCACAGCTCTGTGACCCATTGAATGTTATGGGATATAACACTTTTTTTCAAAGGCGTCTGATGATGCACAACTGCCAGGAGAGCGATAGAGGTGGGAATAGGGGTAGTAGTATTGTTCATTTCAATTACCCAAACTGCAACACATGCTGTTCCACAATACACACACACTATGTGATAACCATCCTTAACAAATATTTAATGCATTACAATTCTCCATGGACCTGAATAGGTAGGTAACAAACAATACACATGCCCATTGTAGGGTATTATACATTAAAGATACCTTATTCCATGGTATTCGACTTATGTTTCTGCCCCATTTTAAATGAAATAACATTACAGGGCTTTAAGGGATGCATTCTTTTTCATTCATATGAAAATATTATTCCGCATAATTAGTCACATGTAGTTAAAGAGGAAGAATATTTAGTTCCTCACTGTCACAGTATGACATGGTGCATCTTACAACCAGTCATCATTCTTGGGGGGAGTAATTTCTGTTGTTTCCAGCGGTTGCTTTGTGTGAAGTAAAAAAGGAAATATCTTGTTATCATGATGGGCCTAAAGTGTTTCGTTAACACTTTAAATGTCTTCTTTAAGTAAAATAACGGGGGTAAGGTACGGTGGCATAGTGGAATACCAAATTGAGGTATTATGTGCTTGTTATTGAAAGGGACGTCCAGTATTTTTCAACTTCATCCTACAGCCCAAGCAAAAACGGGTTAAGTCCACAACAATGATTAAATTCCAGTTAAAACCTATATTACATCCGCCAAGAAGTATCAAAACAACTTACAGTTGCACAAGTTATATTTTTGTAATAAATCTATTTTCAATTTAAAATAGCAACAACAATTTCGTATAATAAATGCAAAAACTGAACAGAAAAAGCAAAATTAATATTTTGATTTTTTCTTAACAATCATTTTTTTGATTTCTTTTCTAAAATTGATATTTTTTTGACAAATGTTCTGAGTAAAAACCAATATTTCCGAGAAATCAATATTTTAATTTTTTTTAATTAATATTTTGTTTTTTGATTGATTTTGATTTTTTCTCAAAAAACAATATGTATATTGTTTGATTGCTTGAGTGGAGTATTCCCCCATTGGCTCAACTTCATTTATTACCCTCTATTACAGAAAGTAATGTTTTTCAAAACGAACTGACAGTGTTGCAAAATTTTACCGATCGCTACCAATATGATGATTTCATCCCGGCGAAGGGAATTAGTTGATACGTGCTGACATGTTGTAGAATATTTTGATTTTGGTGTTTCTTTGGAAAAACCGAAAAGTGATTGTGATTCTCATTCATATGGGAATACTAGACACTTTAAGAGTTCGGTTTTTCGCTAAAAAGGCATCATTTCAAAAACTGAGAAGCCAATTGATAATTCCCTTCGCCGGGATGAAATCATGATATTGGTAGCGATCGGTAAAAGTTTGCAACACTGTCAGTTCGTTTTGAAAAACATTACTTTCTGTAATAGAGGGTAATAAATGAAGTTGAGCCAATGGGGGAATACTCCACTCAAGCAATCAAATGAGATTGAATCTTCAACAATAAGCAAAACAAACAATATATTGTTTTTTTTTTTACAACCACTTTTTTTATTATTTTCTTAAAAAACAATATTTTAATTTTTTTCTCAAAAATCATTTTTTTTTATTTCCTTCCTATAACTATTTTGTTTTTTTTTAGAAATCAGTATTTTGATTTTTTAAATAAATATTTTGATTATTCTTCAAAAAATCAATTTTTTAATTTTTTTTCTAAATTCAATATTTGTTTTTAAATCAAAATGTTGATTTTTTTAGAAATCAATATTTCGATTTTTAAATATTTTGATTATTCCTCAAAAATTAATATTTTATTTTTTTTATTTATTTTTTCTTAAAAATCATGTTTTTGATGTAGCTCCTAAAAATCAATATTTTGATTTTTTTTATAATAATTATGCTTATTTTTTTAATCAATCTTTTGATTTTGTTAAATCAATATTTTTTATTTATTAAAAATCGATATTTTTATTATTTTTATTTTATAAATAATATAAAATAATATTTAATTTTTTTTTTCCTAAAAATCAATATTTTGATTTTTTTTAAATCAATATTATGATTTTTTTTCTTAAAGATAAATATTTTAATTTTAAAATTATATTTTGATTTTTTTAAATCAACATATTGAGCTTTTTCTACGTTTATTTTTTTCTTAAAATTAAATATTATGATTTTTTTAAAAATCAATATTTTTTAAAAAATCAATTTTTTGATTTCAATTTTTTTACTTCTTTCCCAAAAATCAATGTTGATTTTTTTTAGAAATCAATATTTTGATTTTTTTAAATATACATATATTTTGATTATTTCTCAAAAATCAATATTTTTACTTTTTATAGAAATCGTTTTTTATTTTTTTCTAAAAATTCAATATTTTTTCTTAAAAATCAATGTATTAATTGGTTTTGTAATTAATATTTTTATTTTTTCTCTTTCTTTTTTGATTTCTTTCCTAAATCTCAATATCTGGATTTTTTTATAAATTAATATTTTGATTTTTTAAATAAATATTTTGATTAATTTTCAAAAATTATTATTTTGACTTCTTCTTGAAAATCAATATTTTTTGATTTTTGTTTCTAAAAATTCAATATTTTTTCTTAAAAATCAATATATTGTGTTTCGTAATCAATATTTTGACTGTTTTCTTAAAAATCATATTTAATTTTTTTTTAATTTTTTTAATTAAAAAAATTAAATTAAAAATTAACATTTTGATTTTTTTTAATACAAATTTTGATTTTTTAAATAAATATTTTAATTTTTTCTTAATCAATATTTTGCTTTTTATTAAAAATCAATATTGTGTTTTTTTTTTTTAAATCAATATATTGATTTGTTTTATAATCGATATTTTGATTTTTTCTTAATAGAAAATATTTAATTTTTTTAAATCAATATGTCAATTTAAAAATCGAGTTTTGTGCTTTTTTTTTAAATCAATACTTTACTTTAATACTTTTCTTAAAAATCAATATTATGACTTTTTTTTAAAAAAACTCAATATTTTTATTTTTTTTTTTAATCAATGTTTTGCGTTTTTAAACCAATATTTAGATGTTTTAAAAATCAATAATTTGATTTTTTTTCTTAAAATCAATATTTTTATTCTTTTCTAAATTCTATATTTTTCTTAAAAATCAATATATTGTTTTGTAATCAATATTTCAAAAAAAAATATTTACTTTTTGTAAAACAATATTTCAATTTAAAAATCGAATTTTGTGTTTTTTTAAATCAATACTTCACTTTAATACTTTTCTTAAAAATCAATATTTTGACTTTTTTCTTAAAAATCAATAATTTGATTTTTATTCTTAAAAATAAATTATTTATTTTTTTCCTTCAAAAATATATTTTTATTGATTTTTAATCAATATTTAATTTTTTAAGCAATACTTTTATTGTTTTCTCCTTGTCTCCTTGTTTTTTTACTACAAATACAAGCTTCAGGCCACCGTAGGTCCTCGATTTTTGTTATCCTTGACGTTTTTATCAAAATCAAGGCTTTAGGCCACAGTGTGTCCTTTATTTTTTAATAAAATAAACGCTTCAGGCCACAATTTTTGTTCAAAAACCATTCTCAGGCTTTGACTATTTTTTGTTAAAACCCGCTTCAGACAGAACTCGACAAAGTAAAAAATATTTCTTGAAAATCCATGCTTCAGAATGGTCCCTAAAAATGTTCCTTAAAAATCCATACTTTAAAAGGTTGATGGTTTCTAAAAATATTCCTAAAAAATGCAGGCTTTAGACTAATGACTTTAGCACAGTGGTGTCCCATGAAAAATATTCTTTAAAAATCCTCAATAAAGACCTACGATAGTCTTAATAAAAATTCTTAAAAATCTACGGATGGTCCATAAAACCATTTTTTACAAACTTTCATCTACAAACCACAGATGGTTCGTGAATAAAATTTTTAAAACCTGGACGCTTTAAGTGGTCTTTGTAGATTTTTTCAGGTTCTGGAACATACATATTATTTCAAACAGATTAAATTACATTATGTACCACTTTCAGTGTGTGATGCATACTTTTAAGCTGCATTTAACATCTGTTTAACAATCACCAAATCCTTTAATTTAAAATTTATTCGAGAACATTTTTTTCCAATTTGTTATTAATAAAAGATTTATTTCCGGCAATCAAGTCATTCACAGCAAAACGAAGCAAAACTTTGATTGATTTCATACCAGTTTTCATGATTTTCTTTTGTTATGGAAAGCCCCTTTTGTCTGCTGTACACTGACTGGCAGGCCTCAATAGCCAACGATTTGTTAGGCATGACGCAGTAATTTGTCATGTCATAGACAAGAAGAAATGAAAGAAAAACTTCAACAATATTCATATACAATATATTGAAAAAAAAAAAATACATAGTATATGTATATAGTATATTTTAATATAAAAATAAATTGCAAGCAATCTAGCGTCTGTATAACGGTTATGGTCCTTTTAACTTCTATTAAAAATAATATCATCAATCAAAAGTATAATCGAATGGGGAGTATTGGAATTGGGAATGAAAGTTTTTTTGTTTGTGGCTATTGACATAAATTTGACACAGCAAGTTTTTGGTAACCACTAGAAGGGAGTTGTAATATTGACAAGGATATACGTTTGTGGTGTGTAAGCTATACCCGCAGTCACAAAGTTATAGGTATAAAGTTTTTTTTTGTTTCTTTTGAAAACCACTAGAAAATCCTGTTAAAAGTTATCCCACTCTCAAAACCATTTGAAACTCAAATATCCCCAGTCGATATATCGAAGTACACAACACAGAGATTGGAAACTGTCAAGCCGTCTCAGAAATGGAAAATTTTGCTATGGGGAATTCCGGCCTTTGGCAATAAAACTATGATTACAAAACGTTTAGTAAAATAACACACACACACGAAGGAATAAAACAACTTGGAACAGATTACAAGCTTGAAGTGCAATAACACCACAAACCAAAACTGGAATTCACTACGTTTTTGTTTGTCCCCGTGTGCATATGTAAGTCGTTATTTTGCCACAGGACATGTCATTCAATCATATCCCCTCCTCTTTTATGAGAATCAGAAAAAAAACTATAGTTTTGTGTGAAGTAGTTTCTGTTGGAGATATATAAAAGTGTTATTCACTCTCTACATTTGAGTGTGATGTTGGTTTTTTTTTTAGCTGATGTTATCAGTTTTCTCACAGGATTCTTGTTCCATTTGTGTTCATAAGTACGTATGTAGTGTCACACACACTATATTTTTGTAATTTGTTCTCTTTCACTTTGTCTGTCCAATTTTTATTGTAACGCATTGCTTTTAGAGTTCCTCTGTGTTTTTTGTGGATTCGATTTAAGCTTTTATTTCCTTTCGTTAGGTTTCCGGTGCTTCGTTTATCAACTTTTGTTTGTTGTTGTTGCTGTTGGTTTTTTCTCAATAAGTTTTTAGATTGTTTTGCAAATTTGTGAGTATTGTAGTTTATGGTAGTAGGAGGGCATAGTTTAAGTGGCATCCTTTTGTTCGTTGAATTCAACTTTTATCACCAACTGACACTAATTGCCATTCATATGGCCAGGCTTTTAGTAGGGATGGTTGTGAGCAATTTTTCCAGGAAAAAATATGGTAACAGTTTTACTTCGAAAACGATAAAATGTGTCAATGACTTTTGAATGGAGATAGATTGCGGAGAACTAGTGTGAGAAAATTTAGGAAGAACTTTGAGCTATTGTTCGGTGTTTGTGGACGAATTCAGGCGAGTTGTAGACCCAAAGATATCACCAGTTTAATATAACGTTTTTCAAACATTAAATATGCATCAACGCCATCTATACTTCAACTCAACATTAACTATGGAGAGAATGGTCTGAGAAATGTATTATGATGAGCATACTTTTAGGTGGTTGTATAAAAAGTAACAGTCAAATTAAAATAACAAATTCATAGCAACGGAACTGAAACTGGATTTAGATTTTATAGCAGCAAATAATTCAAATAAGCTGTGCAAAATATTCCTTAAAAATCCATGATTTTGATCATTGATTTCCCTTAAAAAATATTCCTTAAAAATCCACGCTTCAGAAGATCGATGTCCCTTGAAAAATATTCCTTAAAAATCCACGCTTCAGAAGATCGATGTCCCTTGAAAAATATTCCTTAAAAATCCACGCTTCAGAAGATCGATGTCCCTTGAAAAATATTCCTTAAAAATCCACGCTTCAGAAGATCGATGTCCCTTGAAAAATATTCCTTAAAAATCCACGCTTCAGAAGATCGATGTCCCTTGAAAAATATTCCTTAAAAATCCACGCTTCAGAAGATCGATGTCCCTTGAAAAATATTCCTTAAAAATCCACGCTTCAGAAGATCGATGTCCCTTGAAAATATTCCTTAAAAATCCACGCTTCAGAAGATCGATGTCCCTTGAAGAATATTCCTTAAAAATCCACGCTTCGGAAGATCGATGTCCCTTGAAAAATATTCCTTAAAAATCCACGCTTCAGAAGATCGATGTCCCTTGAAGAATATTCCTTAAAAATCCACGCTTCAGAAGATCGATGTCCCTTGAAAAATATTCCTTAAAAATCCACGCTTCAGAAGATTGATGTCCCTTGAAAATATTCCTTAAAAATCCACGCTTCAGAAGATTGATGTCCTTGAAAAATATTCCTTAAAAATCCACGCTTCAGAAGATTAATGTCCCTTGAAAAATATTCCTTAAAAATCCACGCTTCAGAAGATTGATGTCCCTAAAAAAATATTCCTTAAAAATCAACGCTTCAGAAGATTGATGTCCCTTGAAAAATATTCCTTAAAAATCCACGCTTCAGAAGATTGATGTCCCTTGAAAAATATTCCTTAAAAATCCACGCTTCAGAAGATTGATGTCCCTTGAAAAATATTCCTTAAAAATCCACGCTTCAGAAGATTGATGTCCCTTGAAAAATATTCCTTAAAAATCCACGCTTCAGAAGATTGATGTCCCTTGAAAAATATTCCTTAAAAATCCACGCTTCAGAAGATTGATGTCCCTTGAAAAATATTCCTAAAAAATCCACGCTTCAGAAGATTGATGTCCCTTGAAAAATATTCCTTAAAAATCCACGCTTCAGAAGATTGATGTCCCTTGAAAAATATTCCTTAAAAATCCACGCTTCAGAAGATTGATGTCCCTTGAAAAATGTTCCTTAAAAATCCACGCTTCAGAAGATTGATGTCCCTTGAAAAATATTCCTTAAAAATCCACGCTTCAGAAGATTGATGTCCCTTGAAAAATATTCCTTAAAAATCCACGCTTCAGAAGATTGATGTCCCTTGAAAAATGTTCCTTAAAAATCCACGCTTCAGAAGATTGATGTCCCTTGAAAAATATTCCTTAAAAATCCACGCTTCAGAAGATTGATGTCCCTTGAAAAATATTCCTTAAAAATCCACGCTTCAGAAGATTGATGTCCCTTGAAAAATATTCCTTAAAAATCCACGCTTCAGAAGATTGATGTCCCTTGAAAAATATTCCTTAAAAATCCACGCTTCAAACCATTGATGTTCCTTTAAAAATATTCCTTAAAAATCCACGTTTTAAACCATAGATGTCCCATGGAAAATATTCCTTAAAAAACCACGCTTCAAACCCCAGATGTCCCATGGAAAATATTCCTTAAAAATCCACGCTTCAGAAGATTGATGTCCCTTAAAAAATATTCCTTAAAAAACCACGCTTCAGAAGATTGATGTCCATTGCAAAATATTCCTTAAAAAACCACGCTTCAGAAGATTGATGTCCATTGCAAAATATTCCTTAAAAAACCACGCTTCAGAAGATTGATGTCCATTGCAAAATATTCCTTAAAAAACCACGCTTCAGAAGATTGATGTCCCTTAAAAAATATTCCTTAAAAAACCACGCTTCAGAAGATTGATGTCCCTTGAAAAATATTCCTTAAAAAACCAAGCTTCAGAAGATTGATGTCCCTTAAAAAATATTCCTTAAAAAACCACGCTTCAGAAGATTGATGTCCCTTGAAAAATATTCCTTAAAAAACCACGCTTCAGAAGATTGATGTCACTTGAAAAATATTCCTTAAAAAACCACGCTTCAGAAGATTGATGTCCCTTGAAAAATATTCCTTAAAAAACCACGCTTCAGACCATTGATGTCCGTTGAAAAATATTCCTTAAAAAACCACGCTTCAGAAGATTGATGTCACTTGAAAAATATTCCTTAAAAAACCACGCTTCAGAAGATTGATGTCCCTTGAAAAATATTCCTTAAAAAACCACGCTTCAAACCATTGATGTCCGTTGAAAAATATTCCTTAAAAAACCACGCTTCAGAAGATTGATGTCACTTGAAAAATATTCCTTAAAAAACCACTCTTCAGAAGATTGATGTCCCTTGAAAAATATTCCTTAAAAAACCACGCTTCAAACCATTGATGTCCGTTGAAAAATATTCCACGCTGCCGAAGATTGACTTCCCTTGAAAAATATTTCTTAAAAATCCACTTTTCTGATCATTGATGTCATATTCCTTAAAAATCCACGCATCGGAAGATTGATGTTCCTTCAAAAATATACCTTAAAAATCCACGCTTCAGAAGATTGATGCCCCTTGGAAAATATTTCTAAAAATCCACGCTTTAAACCATAGATATCCTTTGAAAAATATTCCTTAAAAATCCACGCTTCAGAAGATTGCTGTCCCGTGGAAAACATCCCTTAAAAATCCACGCTTCAGAAGATTGATATCCCTTGAAAAATATTCCTTAAAAATCCACGCTTCAGGAGATTGATGTCCCTTGACAAATATTCCTTAAAAATACACGCTTCAAAAGATTGATATTCCTTGAAAAATATTCCATAAAAAGCCATGCTTCTGATCATTGATGTTCCTTAAAAAATATTCGGTACCAATCCACGCTTCTGATGATTGCTCGAAGTGTAGGTTCTCGGAATTTATCCCAGGAAGGTACTAAAATTTGCAAAAGATATCTTATAACATGCACCACCGCCATCTATATTTCAACTCAAATATTGTGAGTAGGTGAAGGGGAAATACAGATGTCGAAGACTTCCGAATTTCAATATAATGGGGGAGATGTAAAAAAAATTTTGGCAGATTATCGACACCCAATTGAAATAGACATGGCTTGATCTTAATAATATTGATGATTGGTGCTAAGCTTACAGATTAAGCTGAAAAATTACTCACAGGAAGATACACAACATGAGAATAAATCTATAATATGCACCAACCAGGGGTGCCAAGTTGGTGGTTTTCCCGCTACTTGTGGTGATTTTTGACGTACAAAAACCACTGTTTAATCAGGAATGTCAACTGTTTTAAGGTAAAAATCGCTACAGACCCATGGTATGTATGTGGCTGTAGCAATTTTTACCTCGGAACAGTTGGCATCTCTGGCACCAACGCCATCTAAACTTCAACTCAAAATTAACTATGGGGATAGTTGTCCGAGAAGTTTATTATGACAAGCATACTTTTAGGCGGAACATATAAATAACAGTAAACTAAAAATCAGGAATCCATAGAAACGGGACGGAAATTAGATTTGGATGTTATAGCAGCAAGAAATATTAAGTTGTGGTTTTTAAAAATCAGACATGACAACCTTCTCCATAAGATGTGACGTATGAAACGGAGTTTGGACTATTCGAAGATGTTTGCGGGAACTATTTTTATTCAGATTAGAATGAATTCGGTGGAATAAAATAATTTTATAATAAATATGGAAAAAATACTAAGCAATGGGACCTTTTCTGTTAATATATACATATGTCTTCTTGATCCAATCTTCATTTTATAGCACCCCCAAATATTAAAAACTTCGCATAAAACTATGTATAATTACATAAGATATAACCATTAATTTCTTGTCAATCAAAGCTCAGGCTCATTACCGCAGCACTAATAATTTTACTTACTTGGTCTTGCATCATAAATTTTCACATTTTCCATTTTTGTTTTTTTTTTTTACAACTCCCTGTGTGTTGGCATATTTGCTTAATTGTCAACAGTAACAAAAACCAGAACATACCTGCAATAATAGAGAGAGAGAGCAAAAATGTTGATATTAAAACTTACGATTCTGTTAAAGTGACATTTTTATATAGCATAAATAACAACAAAGACCATTAAAAATTCTACAACAAAAAATAACACACACAAGAATGCAGTTCCTAAAAGAAAAACTATAACAAATACCAGTTTAAAAATAAATCTCTAAATACGGATACGTGACTTCTGGGCTAATTACAGTGGTTGTAAAATAAAATCTATGACTACCACACATAGAAGTGACACAACACCCAGTATTGACGATAGTTGACGATCACGACGACAAGCACTTAGACGATTCACTAACAATACTAATAACAATAAAATAAATGAAACCAAAGAGAGCAAACAAAAAAAAAACGAACAATTAAGTATTTTTGCATTGTCGTGGCAAAACATCTGGTGGAGCCTAAAAGTAGGCCTTTGATCAAAATAAACTTGAAAATAAACAACTCATTGTATTTTATACTTTATTTTATATATTATATTTTACATTTTATATTTAATAAATCCAAGCTTCAAACCATTGATGTACCTTGAAAAATATTCTTTAAAAATCCAAACTTCTGATCATTGATGTCCCTTGAAAAATATTCCCTAAAAATTACGCTTCAGTAGATTGATGTTCCTTGAAAAAATATTCCTTAAAAATCCAAACTTCTGATCATTGATGTGCCTTGAAAAATATTCCTTAAAAATCTACGTTTCAGTAGATTAATGTTCCTTGAAAAAATATTCCTTAAAAATCCACTCTTCAGAAGATTGATGTCCCTTGAAAAAGTATTCCTTAAAAATCCACGCTTCAGAAGATTGATGTCCCTTGAAAAATATTCCTTAAAAATCCACGCTTCAGAAGATTGAGGTTCCTTGAAAAATATTCCTTAAAAATCCACGCTTCAGAAGATTGATGTCCCTTGAAAAATATTCCTTAAAAATCCACGCTTAAGAAAATTTAAGTCCCTTGATATATTTTCCTTAAAACACGTTTTTGATCAATGATGTTCGTTGACAAATATTCCATAAATCTCCACGCTTTTGATCATTGATGTCCCTTGATATATATTCCATAAAACTCCACGCTTTTGATCACTAATGTCCCTTGAAAAATATTCCTCAAAAATCCACGCTTCAATACATTTTATATATTATATTTTGCATTTTTTATTTTATATTTTTTTATATTTTATATTTTGTGTTTTATATTTTATGTTTAATATTTAATATTTTATATTTTACTTAGTTACTTAACTGGCCCATTAAAGAACATTTGTTCCATAGACCGAACTAAGAAAAGATCTCCAATTCTCTCTGTTTCGTGCTTCGCTTTTTGGAATACCGCGCCATGTCATCTCTTCGTCCACTTGTTTGCTCTATCTATTCTTTGGCCTCCCAATTCTGCGTGCAACGCCATGTGGCTCGAATTTATACTCCTTTTTAGCGGGTTCATCATCGCTCATTCTTATTGTATGGCCTAGCCAACGCAATCGCTGCATCTCGATACGTTTAACTATATTGATGTGGTTGTATAGTAGATACAGCTCGTGGTTCATACGACGTCGATATTCACCGTCAACGCAGATTGGTCCGTAGATCTTTCGAAGAATTTTTGTTTCAAACACGCCAAGCACTGCCTTATCTGCTTGCGCAAGTACCCAAGCTTCGGAGCCATACATTAACACGGGTAGTATCAGTGTTTTGTAAAGCGTTATTTTTGTTTGACGAGTTGTGGCTTTGTTTTTAAAGTGCTACTTAAACCAAAGTAGCATCTGTTGGCCAATACAATTCTTCTTTTTATTTCACAACTAACGTCGTTTGTTGTGTTTAGGGAGTTGCCGAGGTATACGAAGTCTTTTACTACCTCAAAATTATAGGAACCAACTTCAACAGTTGGTCTGACACCTTCAACTTGGTCTTCTCGCCGTTTACCGCCAAACCCACTTTAGCAGATTCTCCTTCGACCTTCATTAAGGTATCGGTTACTTCTTCAACTGATCGTCCCATGATGTCTATATCATCAGCATAAGCAAGTAATATGTGACTATTGGTGTAGATTGTGCCACTTCTTTTGACGTTTGCCTCTCGTATAACCTTTTCTAGCAGGATGTTGAAAAGATCACACGAAAGTCTGTCTCCTTGCCTGAAACTTCTTTTGGTACAAAACTCTTCAGAGAGGTTCTTTTCTATTTTAACTGAAGATCTTGTGTCAGTTAAAGTCATTTTACAAAGCCGAATGAGCTTTGCGGGGTTACCAAATTCAGACATTGCTTGGAATACCTTTGAACGTAGCGGGCTGTCGAAGGCTGCTTTATAATCGACAAGAAGGTGGTAGATGTCGATCTGCATCTCTTGGGTTTTCTCCAGGATTTGCCGCAGGGTAAATATCTGGTCAATGGTGGACTTCCCAAGTCTAAAGCCGCATTTGTATGGTCCAATTATTTCGTTGACCATGGGCTTTAGCCGTTCGCACAATATCCCTGACACTATCTTGTAGGCGATAGGGAGAAGACTTATGCCCCTATAGTTGGAGCATAAAGTCTTATCTCCTTTCTTATGGAAGGGACACAGGATGCTCAGGTTCCAATCGTCGGGTACGTGTTCTTTCTGCCAGATGGAGCTAACTAGTTGATGCATACCCCTTATCAGCGTGTCGCCTCCGGTTTTAAACCTCTCGGCTGGTAGGCCATCAGCTCCTGCTGCCATATTATTCTTCAGCCGGTTTATTGCTGTCTTTACCTCATCTTGGCCGGGTGGTATACATTCAATACCATCTTCTGGGATTGGATCTGTGGTATCTTCGTCGACTTCGCTACTTCGCTCCATATCCTTAGCACACTATCTGTATCAGTTTCCAGATTACCTTGCTGGTCTCTACAGGAGGATGTGCCAGTTCCAAAGCCATCAGTTTGACGTTTCACTCTTTGGTAGAATTTTGGGACTTCATTCTGTCTCCTGTACATTTCGATTTGTTCACACTCCTGTTTTTCCATATCTCTCTTTTCCTGCAGAAAAGACGTTTTTCCTCTCTTCTTTTCTCCCGACACCTCTCTCGTGCACTACGCGTTGCTACTGATTGTAAAGCATAGCCGACCAAGAAGAGCGAGCGCTTAAATTGTTTATGTGTGGGTAAAATTACACTGACAGAACAGGGTGATGATTTTCATATTGAGTGTGAAATGAAAAATATATTGTTGGCGCGTTCGCTTTGTATGACTTAAATTAAAAATAATATAAATAACTTCATAATTTGAAAAGTATTTTTCTTCATATGTTAATTTTTTTGAGAGAAAAAACAAATTGTATATAAAAATGATTTTTTAAAACTTTCTAAGCATACATACATTTTTTATTGTTGCATTGCAGACGAGGCATTCTGCGTCATTAAAAATATTAATACAAAACAAAAATCATTTTCAAATTCTTCCCTCCACATATTTGCTGTACAACTGCAAAATCTTTTCTGTGTACCCAAAAATAAACAAATAAAGCGGCATCAACCTGCTTGCATGAAATTCAGTACAAGACTGAAGTAAAAAAATCAAAACATTTGCTCTCTTACTTTGCGTTCGGGTCGCGTGTGTGTGATTTGCCGAAAAACTTCGTAACCAAATCAAGTCCCACGAACGGCCATGTTGTAAAGTAGCCCTATATGCCGCATTTTTCTCTTCGACACGACACTCCTGGTCATACCATGGATTCCTTGGTGGAGGTCTCTGGTATCCAAGTATGGATTTTGCGGCTGTTTGCATGGAGTGGGCAATGTTTTGCCATTGTCCTGATATGTTGTCGGGACAAGGAGTGCTTTGATTAAGCAGTTGGTCGAGTTGAGTGGTATATGCTGTGGCTATCTGTTGTGATTGCAGCTTACCGATGTCCAACTTCCGTGTTGTGTCTGTTCGCACTTTGTTTGCTACGTTTAATCCGGTATGTACCTTTGCTGCCACAAGGTAGTGGTCCGAATCTATGTTTGCACCTCGGAACGATCGTACATCCAACACGCTTGATGCATGTCTTCCATCTATCACAACGTGATCAATTTGATTTCTTGTTTTTTGATCTGGCGACAGCCAGGTGCCCTTATGAATATAGATATGCTGCTATAGATGCACTGTGGAGACCGAATTTCCCGACTGTTGGGTCAAAGATATTCTCCTTTCCAATTTTGGCATTAAAATCGCCTAGTATAATTTTAATGTCATGGGCAGGGCAACGGTCATAAGTTTCTTCTAAGCGCTCGTAAAATATATCTTTGGTCTGTTCGTCCTTGTCTTCAGTGGGAGCATAAGCGCAAATAAAGCTGATGTGGAAGAATTTTGCTTTTAATCGAATTGCAGCGAGTCTTTAATTATATTTTATATATTGTGTTTTATATTTTAAGTTTTGTATTTTATATTATGTATATATTTTACATTTTATATTTCATATATTCATATATTCATATATTTTATATTTAATATTTTAAATTTTATATGCTATATTATATTTTTTATATATTAAGTTTTATATTTTATATATTATATTTAATATTTTATACGTTATATTTAGTATTTTATAGTTTATATTTTATATACTTTTATATTTTAAATTTAATATTTTATACTTTACATTTGTTATATTTTTAATTTTATATTTTATAATTTAATTTTTATTTTTTATAATATATTATATATATTTTATATTATATATATTATGTTGTATGTTTTATATTTTATACGTTATATTTTGTATTTTATATTATATATTTTACATTTTATATTAAATATTTTATACTTTAAATTGTATATGTTATATTTTATATTTTTTATTTTATATTTTATATTTTATATTTTTTATTTTATATATTGAATTTTATATTTTATATATTATATTTTATATTTTAAATTTTATATTTGACATTTTATATTTTATCTTTTACATTTTATACTTTTAATTTTATATTTCGTACATTATACTTTGTATTTTATATTTTTATTTAGAATTTTATTCTGCCTATATAAAACCTATAAAAGGTATTCTGTCTTCAGAGGACCTTGAGAAAGCCTTCTGTATAGAGAAGACTTTCATTAACCACCTGAAACTCTTACATAAGGCCCCTTAGTCAAGTTGCACTCACTCCATAGCATAATTCCGTTCATCTTCCTTTCTTTGACTCGCTCACCAAACTTCTTTGCATCTTTATGCACTTTGTTGACTAAGCATTTGTGTTGTTGTTGCTGTTTAATGGTTTATGTTAAGTGTTAATGTATCTTTGGGACTGAGTTTTTTTTTTTTTTGCTTGAAATTTATGAATTTCAAATGCTACTGGACGACAAGATTACAAGAATATTGGAGCACTAGACCAAAGTCGTAAAAAACCAGCAATAGGAAAGTCATGCATACCAAAAGCGTTAAACTTAAAAAACCGAAGAAACAACAATTAACAAAGGCAATACATTAATATTGGATTTCAAAGAATGGACATTATTTTCTTCTTAGAGACATCCGTTGCTAGACACGTTGTCCAGCTACACACATATATACATTAGTAACTAAGCTGGTGGACAAATATGACCAAAGCGTAACACAACAAAAAAGTAATTATCGTTTGTCATTTGCTTGGGGAATATATTTTTAAAATGTGGTCACTTTTTATGTTCCATTTTTGTTGTTGTTGCTGTTATTTCTTGCTTTGTCAGAGATGGCGTTTGTTATTTGATATCGGATTTGTGTTTCCATAGTAGAAAATTTATGACAATTAGCAAAAGGTAAATTTTCCCATTTTGGGTTTTATTTATTTTATGGAGAGGATAGTTGGAAATGAAAGTAAGTTTGGAATATTTAAAATATGGGAAAATTTTAAAATAATTTAAATAATTTACTAGTATTTTAATTTATAATTATAATTTAATTTACAAGAATAATTTAGAGCCTAATAATTGAATTTTCATGGAATAGCCGCAAATGGCGACAGTAACAAAAGCTCTGAGGCTAAAGAATTGCATTGTGCCTATTTTCCAATTATTAGGTTTTTAACAAGATTAACCACAACTTAGTAGTTTACTCAAAAAATCCAATTAATAAACTCTGATAAATCAAACTCCAAGGTTCTTTCATAATCTCTACACACACTCGCCATAATTGCCTTTAAATCCCCGATAATATTTGGCAGATTTCCCACATCAAACCGCCATCACAAACTAAAACTTCAAAAATGACACATTCAAATGCATAATAAATCTAAGAGCTAAACGTCAGTTATCAGAAAAACAAAATCTTTTTTTTAAAGTTGCCAGCACAAATCTTCAAATGGTGGCGCGCTGCAAAACAAATTTTGTTCAAAGAGACACATTAATTGAGTTTTGAATCTGTGCATCTCTGTTCTGTATTTGCGTTCATTCATTCGTTTAACTTACTTTTCCAGATAGCCTCTCTGTCCCCCATTATACAGGCAATCAGACAATTCATAAAAATGTGCACAGATCATTAGTCATTTTTATGAAAATAACAAAAAAAAGAAGAAATCACAAGAAGCCGAAGCCCAAGCAACAATAAATACTTGAATGGATCAAACTGATGCAGGAGACAAGCAACATATGGTGTTTACTTAAAAGCAGAAGAACAATGGATGCTAGCCAAAGTCTCGTGACAAAGTCCCCTTATACGACGCGGGAAGTGGAGAGGGGAGAAGAAATGTCATAATCCTCATTGGGTAAATTTGAAATGAAGTATTCTTTCATTACAAATGATTTTTATAAATGATCTTTTTTTTAAAGAAGAAGAAAAAAATCAATTTAAGGAGAGGAGATACACTAGACTTAATCTCTAAATAGAATCCAATGGCTTTGGTTTGTCAAATCGAACGTTTTTTGTTCTGTCAACTACATTGAACTAAAATTATGTTTTGATTATTAACATTTAGTGTGGCCTTAATGCCATCTGCCACCGCCACCACCATCAACTTGAATTATTTTGACAGCCAGCAGCATTTGTTTTGAGATTTTCCCGTGTGCCTTTCGCCTAGCAGGAGGTTTGACTTGGCAACACTTGACAACGAGAAAACAATTATTCATAAACAATTAATGTAAATTGAAAATGATTGAAACTTGTGCAAACTATAAATAGCCAGTTACTTAAGCTTTCAGTTACTGTACAAGCCATTTGATTAATTTTTCGTAGCACACACACACAGAAAGTAGGACAAACACTATAAAATGTTGGTATGAAAACTGTGTCAAGTAATATTGGGAAAATGATGATGAAGGCTTCATTAATCATAAGGCCGGCTTGTGCTTAGAAGAAAATGATCTTGGGGAATTTAGTTAAATTAGTAGCCAGGCCGAACTTGTTATACCCTCCACAACGAGTTGTATTGAAGTAAAATAGAATGAATAGTTTCCTTTCGTGTATGACTTAATACCAAATTTCAGCAATTTCGGTAAAACAATGTGAGGCACGTCGATCTATACCGACAAATTTCTGACGGAAAGTCTTTAGACTCAAAGAAGACTAAATACCAAATATTTCGGTAAGAGGATGTGGCTAAAACTTAAAAAATACCGCAAATCAAGAAGTACGCTTCTATGGGGATATAGGAAGATCTGGACCTATACTGATAATACTGTTCTGGAATATTTTATAACCTCTTGGAAGACTAAATAACGAATTTCAGTCATTTCGGTGGCATATTGATCGACACGTGGACCTATACCGACGGATTTTAGACGGGAATGGGGGCAATATGAATGCGTGGACCTGCACAGGCATATACCTGGGGAACAGTTTTATGTCACAATTTTGGTGGAATATTGAGGCCACAACGTCCAAAATACCGAAAATCGGGACGTACCGCTCTATGGGGCTATATGAAGGCGTGGACCTATACCGACAAATGTAAAGGGGAAGATTGAGTACCCCCAACGAAGTTTCAATACCAAATTTCAGCTATTTTGGGGTAATATTAAGGCCACAATCTTCAAAATACCGAAAATTGGGAGGTACAGTTCTATGGGGGCTACATGAAGGCGTGGACCTATACTACGAATTTAGAGGGTGAATTTTTATACTCCCAAAAAAGTTTATATACCAAATTTCAGCCATTTCGGCGGAATATTGAGGCCTCAACCTTCAAAATACCGAAAATCCGGAGGTACCGTTCTATGGGGGCGTGGACCGATACCGACAAAATTCTGGGAGAAGACTTTACCACGAAGACTAAGTACCAAACTTCAACTATTGCGCTCTGATAATGAAGTTAAAACCATCAAAATACCGAAAATCGGGAGGTACCGTTCAATGGGGGCTATAAGAAGGCATGGACCGATACCGACAAAATTCTAGGGGGAAGTTTAATAACCCCAACGAAGACTAAATACCAAATTTCAGCCATTTTGGTGGGATAATGAAGCTAAAACCTCCAAAATACCGAATATCCGGAGGTACCGTTCTATGGGGGCTATAAGAATGCGTGGACTTATACCAACAAATTTCAGGTGGATAGTTTTATACACCCAACGATAACTAAATTCCAAATTTTAGCCATTTTGGTAGGATAATGAAGCTAAAACCTTAAAAATACCGAAAATCGGGAGGTACCGTTCTATGGGGCTATATCAAAACGTGGACCGATATATCCCATTTTCAATACCAACCATCCTGCATGTAATAAAAACTTCTGTACCAAATATTGACTGTCTATCTTTAAAATTGCGAGCTGTATCTTGATTTCAACAGACAGACGGACGGACGGACATGGTTAAATCGACATAGAATTTTATGCTGATCAATAATATATATACTTTATAGGGTCTCCGACGAATATTTCTATGTGTTACAAACGGAATGACAAATTTAATTATAGCCTCCATATGTTGGAGGGTATAAAAAGAATTTTGGGAGAAAAAGAAATTTTTCAAAAATACCGGGTACCGTAAGGAGTGGACCTAGAAGCACCACCTTCGAATTTCATATAATATTCGAAGAAATATTTCGATATGCAAGGTGCGGGCGGACGCAGTATTCGGTTCGATAGACGTCTTGCTGGCCGTACCGGTTTTTTAAAGCTTTTGAGATAGTCCATATTCAAACTTGATCTATGTCAAGTATGGACCAAGTCGGTTGGTCCCCTCGAGAGTTATCGTGCGCCTAATTTTAGCGGAAAATTTTGAACTTTTGTGGAGGAAATAACCGAGGAAGTGGAACGATATGGCCCATCTTCCAACTTAAACTAAGTTTGGACAAGATATTATGAAAGATAACATTTTGACCAAAGCGGTTAATCCGTTCGAGAGTTATCGTTGGCTTCATCGACTACACATGGTGGAATAGCGGGTTTTTGTGGCCTTCGGGCCATTTTCTCGGGAAAAATGGACTTGCGCCTGAAAAATTGTACCGTCGTAATTGGGCAGCGAAAGTTGTTAGAAAAAAATGAAAACGATTGGAGATGAGCTCTTAAACTGCAATTTTATGAAATCTTGTGTGGAAGGTAACCGAAGGAGTGGGTCGATATAGTCCATATTGGAACTTTATCTATGTCAGGTAGAAATACTACGATGTGCAATGTATGGACCAAATCGATTGGTCCCCTTGAGAGTTATCGTGTACATAATTTTTGCTGAAATGTTTGAACTTTTGTGGAGGAAGTACCCGAGGGAGAGGACCGATATGGCCCATCTTCCAACATAAAGTAAGTTTGGCCAAAATATTATGAAAGCCAACATTTGGACCAAATAGGTTAATCTGTTCGAGAGTTATCGTGGGCTCTATAGCTAAATCGACTCGAAATTGTCTGAAACAGATTTCGTCCAAATCTACTTGGGGTCTAAAGCCATTATTTCGATCAGGCATATTTTGCCCATATGAAAGTGTATACACTCTCGTTAGCATAAATCATGGGGGTATAAAAAGGATTTTGGTGGGTAGCCGGTATTTGTTATTCGGTTAATAAATGGAAGTCTCGGGCAATGTGTGTAAATAAATGCTGGAATGTTGATTTTTCAAATAGTAGCGGGGAAATGCGGGCTATTTTTTTTAATCAAATCCTTGAATTATAGTCAAAAAATACCTCAAATTTGTCATTTCGTTACAGAAAATACACTCTTACATTGTAAAAAGCCCTACCAGGGTTTTGTTTCCATGGAAGACTTCAATTGCATTTTCTTCAGGGAAGGCCCTAAAAATGCATTCACTTGACTCTGAAAAACTTCAGAAGCTATATTTTATATACAAGAAGAAAAAAATAGAATAAGCCGGCTTTGCCGACAGCTTACATCCTCAGCCAATGAATGTATAAAAACATTACCGGGAGTGGTGGACCTATATCCGTTTAAATCCCTAATTTAAAAAAAGAAGTTTTTGAAGATCTCAACAAATGTTTTTTATCCTAATTATTCCACATAATTCTTCTTATATTGCTAGAATACCACTTGGGACGGTGTCTTGGAATATTCGAACCATTATAGAGTGAAATCCGGTAATTCTATTTATATAAGGGTCATTAAAACCTTTAACACGGTGCTCTTGAAACAATTTTAAATGGAAGGTGCTTACACCTCGGAAATTTTTGCGGATTCTGAAACTACAATGTTCATCTCCGGTGAACTTTTGTATTGAGAAAGTCATGCCCGGTGAACTTTTGTATTGGGAAAGTCATCTCCGGTGAACTTTTGTATTGGGAAAGTCATCTCCGGTGAACTTTTGTATTGGGAAAGTCATGCCCGGTGAACTTTTGTATTGGGAAAGTCATGCCCGCATTAATTAATGCGAGAGCTGCATAAAAGGGGTGGCCCTAAATATGGAGATTTTTCGGGCCCCGGAGACGTCGGAAATACATCACGACACCACTAGGAACGGGGACGGCTGTGTCTAATGAAAAAAATAACGTTTCAAGTGAAATACAGAAAAAAAATCATAAAAAATTGCCATTGGATGTTATGTACCCTGACTTTGTCGGTGTTGGGGCCCACATCTCAGGAAGTATTGGCCCTATTAAAATTTCAACATGGCCTTAAACTGGTTTAAATTTCGTTGAAAAGTGTTGAACTTTTGCGCAGCCCTTAAACTGAAGTTAAGTAATAATGTTGAAGTATTGTCAGGAATGTACCACCGGAAGCAGTAGTCCGAAATAGTGCATCTTTGAACTTGAGTTAAGTTTATAAAAAATATTACGATGTACAACGGGTGGAAAGGCCACTGTTTTCTATAGGAATCCTAGGGTGACCAACAAACATTACTGGTTGGGGTGTCATTATGTGAAGAAGTGTAGACTTGTTAATTTATCTTCAGACTGTTGTTGTCCGATATACATAGAACTTCTGGATGAAAGTTTGGTGGAAATTTTGTTTGCAAGACTTTGGTCAAATCGAATATTTAATTCGAAAGTTGCCGTGCTCATCAGTCATTTTTATTTTTAGAGCTTGGGTTTTTAGAACTTTCGTGCTAGAATGTATGGCCTTGCCGCGACCAACCAATATTTTTTCCACATATTGACAACATGCTAATAGACAGATCATCACATTTTATTAAATAAATATTCAAGTTGTTATTGGAAAGGATGAATCTCAGTGAGAGAGTCTTGCATAACATTGATCGCACGCTAACAGCACTAGTTGCTTCGGCAATGTTGCTTTGAGATTCGTCTTTTTCCAGTTGGCCTTCAAGCATATGAGAGCTTTAGGGTAGTCGCTCAGATCTAAAGACAGTTTCTAATAAATCAACATATTGATTTTTTTCCTGTGCCAGTCTTCTTTTCACCGGGTGCCACCGCAGGCAGTGGTATGCTTACTAAGGTTATGCATTTTTTACAACCTCATATCCCTGTATCATATTTTGATGAGTTTTTACCTAAGATTAGATAAAATCCTAACTATAAGGTGATTCCATAAAAAAAGCTTACGCAGAAAGTAATTTAGAAATTTGTCTATATGAGGTTTTTGACAAACTTTTGAAGCCACTATAAGCAGATATATGTATAACTGAAAAGAAGTTTTGGAGACACACGACATAACCAAAATGACATAACCTTTTGTTTCCCACTAATCTTATAATCATATAATAATTTTATATCATATATCATATGAAGTAAAAGTGGTACGCATGGAACCTTTTTTAATATTTAAATAGAATAAAATTTATTATATGTAGGCAATAATATGCAAATGGTCATAATGCAAAAGGAAATTTTTGATGGGTGCCACCGTGGTGCAATGGTATGCACGCCCGCCTTGCACGCAGAAGGTCGGGGGTTCGATTCCCCGGCCAGGCAACATCAAACATTTTTTCAACGGTGGCAAAATACCCCTCAGTAATGTTGGCGACATTTCCTGAGTATTTCAGCCTTGAAAAACTTCTCCATAAGTGGTGTCTTAAGACACGCCGTTCGGACTCGGCGATAAACAGTAGGTCCCATATCATTGAGCTAAATATGAATCGGGGTGCACTCATTGATATGAGAGAAGTCTCCCTTGTAACGTATGGGATATTGTGGAACAATGTTTTTTTTTTCATAGTATTTGTTAAAAAAATGTTTTTCAATGTGGTTTGTACTTGACCTTCTTTATAAACGTTATTTTAGTCATTACTCGGCAAAAATTAATTCGTTCCCGCTACAGGAAATCATTCTTTATGAAAAATGGTAAAAAGTTATAACCCTAATGCATACACGCCTTGCTCTCCGAAGGGCTGCGTTTCGGGGTGCACTCATTGATATGAGTGATGTTTCCCTTGTCCCTTCTGGGATGTTTCTAGAACAATTATATATTGTCTTCTTTCCTCAGAAGACCTCAAAATGTTTTTTTCTATGAAAAGCATACAATGATGTACTTTCTGTAGAATACAATAAAACGTTTTTTCATAGAAGACCTTTACATTCCTTTTTGTCAATACCATTTTTCCCTAATACAGCGAAAAAGGTTTCATATGTAAGGTTTTCTATACAAATAAGACTCCAAAGGACTTCATTTTTTCAACAGAGATCCAAACAAGTCTTCATTCTATAGAAAACCACCTCAAGCCTTCTTTTCATAGAAGAGGACCTCAAAATCTTCCTTTAGAGAAGATTTAAAATGGGATTTTCTTCTCCCCTTACAATAAACAAATTGTTAAACCAATATTTTTTTCGTTTCACACGATTCGAAAATATACTATTTTCTTGTCAATGAAAACAAAAATAGTGAAATAAATCACATTTTCAGTAGAAAAACATAAATCTGTCGACCGTTCTTGTTAACGACGCAGACTCGGCCAATGGGGAAGTGAGAAAATTTCGTTTGCACCCCGCACTAATTCGTCATAGTGATGGAATGGAATTCACAGAATCAAATAGAAAAGAAAAACGCATAGAAAAATCTATAGAACTTTTTCTCCCAACAAGCCACCGAGCTTTTGTTTTGTTGTTGTGAAGCATCATATCCATAAAATGCATGAAGTCATGATTTGACGATGGGGGTGTTTTGAGTTAATTTATATTAATTGGTTTCGGAAAGAAAAGTAATAAATCACTGCAAATGAGAATGCAAGCATACAAAGGGAAAAGTTTTAAAAGCAATTGGGGAGAGGCGACAAAACATAAAAAAATATTTATTTCACTAAATATACAAAATATATGGTCACAGCAATTGCACTTTGAAAGCATAATAGAACTATAAAGAAAGATATTTGGATCAGATATCATAACTGGAGCAAACAAATATATTTCTGTAACTATCAGGGCAATCATAAATAAAAATGCTGTGCGGAATTTGTTCTCTGTTCGCAATTTTACAATTTTTTATTTTCATTTTTATGTCCAAAAAGGGAATATTTTTGCGAGACTATTCCATAATTAAGTTATTATTGTAGTTTTAAACGTTTCAAAATATTGATTCAAAAAGAATTTAAATTTTTAAAATTATTTTCCGTGCGGAAAATTCTGAGGGAAATATTCATGATTTTAATAAATTAATAAATTAAAGTTGTTTTAATAACATATTAAAACAAGCCTGACTATTTTGAAAAACAAAACTTAAAAATCCACGGTTAATTGTACAATGGACCGTGATAAAATATTTTTACAAAATCCATCTTGAAAAAACATTCTAAAAATGAAATTATATTAAAGTTTATTCATAGATGACCCCTCAAAATTATTTTTCAAAAATTCACATTCAACGATGATCCTTAAAAAATCCACGTTTATTTGTGTGGTGAACCCGTACACATTTACGTTTATTTGTCTGATGTTTAACTTCCGCGGCTGCACCCACTATGCTCAAAATATTTCAGCATCCAATACGGAACTTCTTCATGCTCGTTAGAAAATAATTTAATAATTTTTTGGGCCTTTGTGTCTGCATTATAAAAAGGAACTCCCCAGTAGTTTTTCAATGTCTCCATTGTATTGCTACGTGATGTGAATTAACAAAACCTGAGGTCTATACCCTCATCATTTAAGTAGGCATTTTTTACACAATAGGGCGGGCCTAGGAAAATTAGTAAATAAATATATGCAGATAAATGAGCTGGGGATAACAACGTTACAAAAAGCATCCCAATTCGACAAAAAATAAAAAAAAAATAAAAACAACACCACACTAAAAACTGCCAATGTGTACGTATGAAAAATAGAAGTAACTTTACAACATGTTCTACAACCCCAAAGTGGCGTACACACATGTATGGAATTTATGTGCTCCATTTCACACTCCACACACAACATCTAGATAATGGGAGCTATTTATCATCCCAAAACCAAGGAATACACAATATACAGTTGCCTTTTTGTAACTAATCATTGTAATATCCTTTCGATTTTTCACAGTTGAAATTGTCACGTAGTTTTTTTTTTTAAAACAAAAAAAAAAAAATTAATATGAAATGACAATTCCAACATCCATTTTACTTACAAGTCATTTTGAATGTACACACACATATTTAGCACAAATCCAAAATTGACTTGGATCCTCTGTTGACTTTAAGGCTTAGCAGAAAATTTAGAAAAAAATGAAATGAAATTATCTTCTCAAAGTAAAAGGAATAATGTAAATATATCATGACTAGGATAATAGCTAAGAAAAACAACGAAGAAAAATATTAGCAATGACTGAAAAGAAAATGAAGACATCAAAGAATTTAGTAGAAAGGCAAGTGGTGCTTGGATGAGTTCTTCGAATAAATAAAATTTGCGAATTTAAAATCTAAGTGTTAAAATGTGTTGTGTCTTTATAGCCTACGCCACTATTTTTGGGATGGTTATATTATTTAGATTTTGGAATCGGCGCAGTAGTTTGACGAAGGTGGTCGGTCAATCAACGGAGATATCGCAAAAGTCGCTTAACCATTGCATTTTTAAACTAAAACTTTAACTATTTGATCAAACTAATTTTAGTTTGAGGGTGACGTAGGGGATGAGAGATACCAAGGAACGATCCTGACCGGCTTCAACATGGCAAAGTCCAGCATTTATCTTGGTCCCTCTCTCACCTCAAGTGGACACTGACCTCCCCTTGGTTTCACCTGGGGTAGCTGCCTTTAACATCCGTTACTACTAAAATGTGCCGCGTTCACGCATAAGAACATTAAAAACTTGGGCTCCGAGTTAGTAAACCTCCCATAGAAAAAAGCAGCCTACTATGAACAAACAAAAGAAAAGAAAAAACAAATCCCTCTAAAGTTGACGAACCCCGCAAACGTTTTAAGGACCATGATCTGCGAATCTGCACCTGGAATGTTCGCACTCTTTATAGAGAGGTGCAGTCTTCGCATTGGCAGACGTACTTGAAAAGTACAAGGCCGATATTACTGCCATACAAGAAATACGATAGAATTGGAAAGGCGTCACAACAACACCTAAAGGTGACGCACTGTATTATAGCTGCCATGACACAAGGCATGAGTTTGGTTGCGGATTTGTAGTTGGTCGGAGGTTAAACACCTGGTCTCCAGCTTCACACCAGTGAATGAAAGACTTGCTACAATTAGGTTAGTTTTAGGATGCGCAGCTGCCGTGCTGGCAGCCACTCCACTCGGAGACCTTGAGGTCCATTGTGATCATCCTGACTATTGAAGTGTGTATGTGTTGTGTGTGTGATGATGTTGCTGTTGTGATGTGATGGGGTGTATTTCGGCTATGGATGAGGTGATTATAGTCCTCTGCACAATCGGAGCTCCTGGTAGCTCCCCGCTCTTCTTTGCCCTTGCAGGGTCAGAGGCAGGTTTTGACCGATCCTCTGTCTTAGGGGCCGAGGGTGCATCGTTGTCAATTGTCATAGCTGAGGTCGATATCGAGGGTTGATTAAGGGTTGGTGTTTTTGGGTGTGTTTTAAAAAGTTTGATTCATCCATATAGATTTGATTAATGGGGGAGATAACGACAATCATGGCATAGCCCTCCTCTACCATGACTAGAGCTCTAATACTCGTTGAGGTACCCAGGTATCACACGAAGCTCCGTTCTCAACATCAGCTTTATTTGCGCTCATGCTCCCACTGAAGACAAGGACGAACAGACCAAATATATATTTTAAGAGCGCTTAGAAGAAACATATGACCGTTGTCCTGCCCATGACATTAAAATTATTCTGGGCGATCTTAATGCCAAAATTGGAAAGGAAAATATCTTTGGCCCAACAGTCGGAAAATACAGTATCCACAATGAAACATCTGACAATGGTATGAGGCTCATAGACTGCGCAGCAGCAAAATACATGGTAGTTAACAGCACCACATTTAAACATCTCGACATCTTTAAGGGCACCTGGCTGTCTCCACATAAGAAAACAAAAAATCAAATTAATCACGTTGTGATAGATGGAAGACATTCATCGAGCGTGTTGGATTTGCGTTCCGAGGAGGAAACATAGACTCGTACCACTACCTTGTTGCAGCAAAGGTACGCAAACAACGTAGCAAACAAAGTACGAACAGACACAACACGAAAGTAAGGCATCGGTAAGCTGCAATCACAACAGATAGCCACAGCATATTCCACTCCACTTGGATACCAGAGACCTCCACCAAGGAATCCATGGTATGATCAGGAGTGTCGTGGCGCTACCGAAGAGAAAAATGCGGCATATAGGGCTACTTTACAATCCGTAGGAACGCATAGTGCACGATAGAGGTATCGGGAGAAAAGGAGAGATGAGAAACGTCTTTTCCGCAGGAAAAAGAGAGAGATGGAAAAGCGGGAGTGTGAAAGAATTGAGATGTACAGGAGTCAGGATGAAGTCCGAAAATTCTACCAAAGAGTGAAGCATCAAACTGATGGCTTTGCTACAGGCACCTTATCCTGTAGAGACCAGGAAGGTAATTTGGTAACTGATACAGATAGTGTGCTCAGGATATGGAAAAAACATTTTTCAATCCTGTTGGTATCCAAAGCAGCAAAAACGACGAATGAATGAATGAATGAAGAATAATAAGGCAGCAGGAGGCGATGACTTACCAGCCGAGCTGTTCAAAACCGGAGGCGACACGCTGATAAGGTGTATTCATCAGCTTGTTAGCACCATCTGGCAGGAAGAACGGGTACCCGACGATTGGAACCTGAGTATCGTCCGGACCACAAGAAAGGAGATAAGACTGAATGCTGTAACTATAGGGCATAAGTCTAATCCCTATTGCCCACAAGATCGTGTCAGGGATATTGTGCGAACGACTAAAGCCTATGGTCAACGAGATAATTGGACCATACCAATGCGGCTTTAGACCAGGCAAGTCCACCATTGACCAGATATGCGGCAAATCCTGGAGAAGACCCAAGAGATGCAGATCGACACATATCACCTTTTTGTCGATTATAAAGCAGCATTCGACAGGCCGCTACGTTCAAAAGTATTCCAAGCCATGTCTGAATTTTTATCCCCGCAAAACTCATTCGGCTTTGTAAAATGGCTTTAACTGACACGAGATCCTCAGTTAAAATAGGAAAGAAAGGCAATGAGACAGCCTTTCGTGTGATCTTTTCAACATCCTGTTAGAAAAGGTTATACGAGAGGCAAACGTCAAATGAAGTGGCACAATCT
Organism: Musca autumnalis; assembly: GCF_047663935.1. Taxonomy (NCBI): domain Eukaryota; kingdom Metazoa; phylum Arthropoda; class Insecta; order Diptera; family Muscidae; genus Musca; species Musca autumnalis. The sequence continues at coordinate 203,279,311 of NW_027411755.1, forward strand.
ACACCAATAGCCACCTGTTACTTGCTTATGCAGATGATATAGACATCATGGGACGATCAGTAAAAGAAGTAACTGATACCTTTATGAAGGTCGAATGAGAATCTGGTAAAGTGGGTCTGGCGGTAAACGGTGAGAAGACCAAGTTGATGGTGTTGACGCGCAATGCGTCGGACCAACTGTTGAGATCGGACCAACTGTTGAAGTTTTTTCCTATAATTTAGAGGTAGTAAAAGGCTTCGTCTACCTCGACACCGCCGTAAACACAACAAACGACATCAGTTGTGAAATAAAAAGAAGAATTGTATTGGCCAACAAATGCTACTTTGGCTTAAGTAAGCAGTTTAAAAACAAAGCCACATCTCGTCAAACAAAAATAACGCTTTACGAAACACTGATACTACCCATGCTGATGTATGGTTCCGAAGCCTGGGTACTTGCTCAAGCAGATATGGTACTGCTTGGTGTGTTTGAGAGCAAAAATCTTCGAAAGATCTACGGACGTCGCATGAACCACGAGCTGAATCTGCTATACAACGACATCAATATAGTTAAACGCATCGAGATGCAACGATTGCGATGGCGAGGCCATATCATAAGAGTGAGTAAAGATGAACCCGCTAAAAAGACGTATAAATACGGGCCGCTTGCCGGTGCACGGAGGATTGGCAGTCCAAGGAATAGATGACGCAAACAAGTGGATGAAGAGATGAAAAGGCACGGTATTCCAGAAAGCGAAGCAATAAACCGAGAGAATTGGAGATCTTTTCTTAGTTCGGCCTATGGAACAAAAGCTCTGTAATGGGCCAGCTAAGTAAGTAAGTACATTTATCAAGGTAGATATATTAACAATCTGTTACAACAATACCTAAAAGTTTTACAAATAGATAATAGATAATTTTGAACATTTTACTAGCATAACTTCATTGCGAAATTATTGCGCAAAGTATTGTTCAACGAATTCAACAAATATTTAAATTGTTCATTAATTGATTTAATCATGTTAGACTTAATTAAGGAGTTTGTATTGAAAAAGTGAATTCTAGCGGAGTCCCACATACCCAACCTATATGCTACGATCGTTTCGCTGGTAGTTAATTCAGCTCATCAGACATCTCGAATGTGAATGGCTAGACGACAAAGGCGGAGTTTGAAAACCTCTATTTATACTGACATTATTGCAAATTTACAGATATGAAATATTTTTGAAGCCATTTTCTATCAAGTCCACCTAGAGCCTTTTCTAGAATAATTTCCTAATAATACACGTTCATAATTTTATTTTTAGTTTTAGCTTTAAAATAGACACATTTTTTACAATCTACCTTCTTAATGCTATTTAAAGAACACATAGGTTTTCTTAGTTCGATTTATTTATTCACGAGTAAATACTCGATCGTATCGAATGCCATAATTAGACCCCTGGATGGATGGTTCCGTTCGTTCATTTTACGGAATCGTGCATTTGAACTAGTTCATTCATTAAATACACAACTCTACTATTTATACATAAAATAACCCAGCAAAAAATTTTGGAAGTTGTGCAATTGGAGTTATGATTTCACAACATCTTTCGATGTAGTCCAACAGAGTTATGAAAAATGCACTCCGTTCGATACATTTTATAAGCAGTTGCTGTAGAGATCCCTACAGAAAAAAACAGTTGGTTGATCCCTACACATTTCTTCAAAAAATAAACAAGAGTGTATACATTTCGAAGAATTTTTTATAAAATAAAGAAATAACAACTTAAGTTGCTAACATTTTTGCTGTAATTCACGAGACGGAAATTTTTAATGGAGTGGAGTTGGAGTCCATGTCGAAAGCTGAACTAGTGATGGGAAGGCAACATAAAACAACTTTAGGATGATGAAAGAAAATCAGATGCGCTTGGATTAAATCGAGAACGGAGGAAGTAAGCTCAAATGTGATTGAATTTAATGGAAACTTTTTTTAATTTGTGTTTATATAATAAAGTTCTTTGTGTTCTTGTTTTACACAAATAATAAATGCATTTTATTTATTTTGGGATATTTCGCAATTGCTTGCATTTTAATTGCATCTTTGAACTGATTAAAAAAGCAATCCGGAGAGTGCCTTTAAATTCAATCCAAAACACTACATGAAAAGCTCTGATTTGGATCAAAAATGGAGTGCATCCTAGCTGTGTGCTGTGGAAGCAAAATGGAGTGCATCCTATCTGCGCGCTCTCTTGTAAAATTCATAAGTGAATTCATAGGAAAAGATGTACTCCAACGGCAAATGTACCGTACACTTGTAGTGATTCAACTGCATCCGCGGATGCAAACTTTTTGCTGGGAAATTTTGAGCATTGGACTGTCTGATTCAAACTTAAACTATTTGATCAAACTTATTTTAGTTCGAAAGAAAAGCAGCATGATCAATTATTGTTCAAACCAAGTCCAGTTTGAAGATTAAATGTATGCAAAAGGTACACTTTATTTTTGAAGGAAAAAATGCACAGACAACTTTTTCAATTCAACTGCTGAAATCCTGTACCCAGTCACCCCCCAAAAATACACTAAAAACTAACTTTTAATTCTTAAAAAACTAGGCTTGATTACGAAATGCTACTTATAAATTTTCACCATACAATCCCTTTTTAATAATTTAATGCTACCTAAGCCAATTAAAATGACCAAATGTTACACATACATATAAATGTTCTCAAACAATGCCTGTCTGTTTCATGCTCATTGAAATATACAAATAAAAAAATCTTAAAACTATTGGCTAACTTATCTGATAAGCAAACAAAACCAAGTAAGTAATCTGATTAAAAGAATTGATTGCAGATTGATTTGTCTTAAATAAGATCAGAACCCAAAATAAAAGAAAAAAAATCTACAAATAGCTAGACACAAAGGCATATTTAAACTATTAAATCAAATAGACAAATCATTTCAGTTACTTTAAATCAAAATGTTTTTGATGAATAGTAAATAAGGGAAATCCTCAATTCTTATCGTCTTCAATTTAACTTTACGATAGTCTTTAATTTGCTTTTAGTTTTAACAAAGTTAAGAAGAATATAGAAAAAATGTGTGTGTCTGTTTTTTCTAAAGCAAATGACTGGAATGACTGACTAAACGGAGGAAGTAAAGTAAGGAAATCGCAACTGTTTGGTCGAACGTTGAGTGTCTAAAGTAAAAAGGATCATCATTAATTTTTCAATCATTTTGCGTTTTTTTTTCTCTTTCGTTTGCATGGCAGAGATTTGTTTTTGATGTTGTCGATATTCTTTTTTTATATACCAGGCATATTGTGGGATTTTGTGTGTACACAATTTGTATTTTTTCCCCTTCCTTCTGGCCCTGAAACTTTTTATGGGTTTGGTCATAATCGACTTTCTCTGTTTGTCATTCTGTCTAGCTTTGCTGTTGTGTTTTTATACAAATTTTATTTTATGTCCTTTCTTCGTTACTTCCTTTGCTACGCTTTTGCAATTTCAATGTTATTCAAAAAAGCAAAAGAAAAAAATACTATGAAAAAACACAACACATCAAATCAAACCCCATTAGACCGAGAAATCATCCATCCATCCACTCCAGTTTTGAATTGAACTTGAAAAAAGAGGTATGTAAATTTTCCTCTCCACTTTGACTTGAATTCCATTTTTATAGTTAAACAATTTGTGCTTTTTGTTTACATTAGCCAAAATGGGAGTTGAAGTGGCAGGGAAGAGGGAGCGAAATGTGTCCATTTTTTTCCTGATTGAGGGCGAAGGCATTTCCATGTTCCAGTCCGCCACCACACTCGTAGTGGGAGCAAGGAGTAAAGTCAAATGATTTATTACTTTAGTTAGTAAATCATGATTAGCTTCTTGCTTTGGTTGTTATGTCTTTATCCTTTTTTCCTTTATTTCAAAGGACTTTTTTCTTATTTACTGATTTTCCTGTTGGTTTCGTAATTCTGTTTCATCTCTTTGTGAAAATATGAATTTGTAAGCAATGAATTCATAATTTAAAGAGTTCCGGCAATTTATTATGCAGTTGATAAATTTAATGGACTTCAGTAATGGAAAATATTTAAAAAGAAGTCGCAAACATAGGAGTTCTTATTGTCATGACAATTTAAATCACGCCTAATGATAAAACTGTAGGATTTGAAACATGGAAGGTAATGGAACTTCACTCCTTCTCTGTAAAAAACATAACTGCATATTTTTAATTTTCGTAAATTATATTTTGTGCTTCAAAATAATGATCTTAGAAGAAATTAGGATCATTGTTTTTTTAACATTTTTCTGCTCAACTACATCAAACTGAATTTAGTTCGAACACCTACATAAACTAGTGTGATCAAACTGGATATGGTTCCATCCAACTGGATATAGTTTGAACAGCTCAGACAATATTACAGCTTTGTTTTAATAAATTTTTCTCAAAATAATATATAAAACTTGTCCGTTTAAAAAATTATTTAGTAAAGTCTCAATCTCTCCCCATAAAAATTGAGTATTGTGGACGCGGATTATGTCAAACAGATTTTAGTTTGAATGCCTACATAAAGTAGTTTGATCGAACTGGATATGGTTCCCTCAAACTGGATGTGGTTTGAACGGGTCAGACAATCATACAGCACTATACCTGACAACAGTATGTGGGGACGGTATTATAAGTTGGCACGGTGCTCTTGAAACAATTTTAAATGGAAGGTGCTTACACCTCGGACATTTTTGCGGATTCTGAAACTACAATGTTCATAGATGAGAACAATCAAAAAACAAAAAAAATCGCCGGAGCGCTTTTTAAATAAATCGCGATTTAAGTTGACATTTTTAGGGGTTGTTTAGGTTTTCGCGATTTTGCTTAGAAACCACATTTCCTATCAGAATGGAACTAAGACAAATGTTGTAGATATGAAAATTCTCTACAAGATTGACCTTTATTATATTCTTGTCGGTTTTACCGTTTTTGAGATATAGAAGTTCAAATTGGGACAATTCAAATTCAATTCAATTCTGTATCGCCCCCTTATAAAACAATGTCATGACTGCAAATTCCCAACTTAAACTTATATATCTAAAAAAATGTTACAACTAAGGATAAGTTACTTAAGCCAGTCTTGTAGAGAATTTTCACAGCTTTAAGATTTTCTCAGGTCACATGTCGATACGACTTACCGTATTCAAGCAAATTCGCGAAACCCTAACAAAAAAAAAACTAAAAATGTAAACTGAGCTTCCTTATCTCAAAAGTGGTACATGTTGGGAACAAATGATAAAGTCAATCCTCTAGAGAATTTTGACAGCTACAACATTTTCTTTAGCTCCATTTCGATTGGACCTGCGGTTTTCAAGCACAATCGTAAAAACCTAAAAAACACTTAAAAATGTGAATTTTGACCGCGATTTATTTAAAAATCCCTACAGCGATTTTTTTTGTTTTTGGATTTTTCTCATCTATGAACACTGCTGATTCAGAATTCACAAAAACTTTCCCTGTGTAAGCGGTTTTCATCAAAAGTTAGTTAAGGCGCACCCTACATGACATTGTTTTATAAGGGGGCGATACAGTCAGTGCATTGTCCCAAGTTGAACTTCTATATCTCAAAAATGGTAAAAACTACGAAAATACCATAAAGGTCGATCTTGTAGAGAATTTTCATGGCTACAATATTTGTTTTAGTCCCATTTTGATAGGAAATGCGGTTTCTAAGCAAAATCGCGAAAACCTAAACAACCCCTAAAAATGTCAACTTAAATCGCGATTTATTTAAAAAGCGCTCCGGCGATTTTTTTTGTTTTTTGATTGTTCTCATCTATGAACATTGTAGTTTCAGAATCCGCAAAAACTTCCGAGGTGTAAGCACCTTCCATTTAAAATTGTTTCAAGAGCACCGTGTTGGTTTTGGCAAAAAAGAGGGGAAGAAGTCTATTGATTTTGGTCGGACAATATTTAGGGGTCAAAATGGACGAACAACTTATTTGGAGAAAAAAATCAACGTTTTATTCCAAAGTAAATATCTTCAAAAGAAAAACCTGGCAATTAATGTAGAAAACATCATATTTACGACGACAAAGAAGGTTGGGGTAGGTGGTCAAACAACGGATATGTCTGTCCGTTCGTCCGTCTGTGGTAATCACTCTAGTATCCACAAAATTGAAGATAGGACGCTGAAATTTTGGGAAAATTCGTATTTTGCGTTTGCAGACAGGTCAAGTTCGATTATGGGCTATATCGGTCCACGGTTTGGTATAGCTCCCATATAACGGTCTCGCCGGATTTCAGGTATTATAACCTTTTTAGACACATTTTCAAGCCGAAAAAAGCTATAATTTGATTGATTTAGAGTTCCTTGTAATCAACAAACGTATATTTCAAAAATTATGGGCATAGGTCCATGTTTTGGTATGGCCCCATATAACTGTACCTCCCGATTTTCGGTATTTTGAGGATTTTAGCTACAATTTTTAACAGAATTAGCTGAAATTTGACACTTGAGGTTCTCAGCGGTCACGAAACTTTCCCACCAAAAATCGTCGACATTGGTCCATCTTTTGGTATAGCCCCCATATAACTGTACCTCCCGATTTGCAGTATTTTGAGGATTTTAATTAAATTTTTTAACAGAATTAGCTGTAATTTGACATTTGAGGTTCTCAGTGGTCACAAAACTTCTCCACCAAAAATCGTCAACATTGGTTCATGTTTTGGTATAGCCCCCATATAACGGTACCTCCCGATTTTCAGTATTTTGAGGATTTTAATTAATTTTTTTAACAGAATTAGCTGAAATTTGACACTTGAGGTTCTTAGTGGTCACGAAACTTCTCCACCAAAAATCTTCAACATTGGTTCATGTTTTGGTATAGCCCCCATATAACGGTACCTCCCGATTTTCAGTATTTTGAGGATTTTAATTAAATTTTTTAACAGAATTAGCTGTAATTTGACATTTGAGATTCTCAGTGGTCACGAAACTTCTTCACCAAAAATCGTCAACGTTAGTCGAGTTTTGGTATAGCCCCCATATAACGGTACCTCCCGGTTTTCGGTATTCTGAGGATTTTAGCTAAAATTTTTAACAGAACTAGCTGCGATTTGGCATTTGAGGTTCTCAGTGGTCACGAAATTTCTTCACCAAAAATCGTCAACGTTGGTCGATGTTTTCGTCTAGCCCCCATATAACGGTACCTCCCGATTTTCGGTATTCTGGGGATTTTAGCTAAAATTTTGGCATTTGAGGTTCTTAGTGGTCACGAAACTTCTTCACCAAAAATCGTCAACGTTGGTCGATGTTTTCATCTAGCCCCCATATAACGGTACCTCCCGATTTTTGGTTTTTGAGGATTTTAGCTAAAATTTTTATCCGAACTAGCTGTAATTCGATATGTGGTCACAATGGTCACAAAAGTTCTCCACCAAAAATTGTCAACATAGGTCCACACTTTGTATAGCCCCATATAAAGGTAGAAGAAATTTTTATATGCATTTTTACCTTATTTGGGTATCAGTGGTCATAACATATCTTCGCTTTATATTGTGGTCAGGAAAGAAAATAATTATTCCATTTTAGTACAGAATATTTTATGGTGGAGGGTATAAAAAGTTTCTCAATAAATTATATAAAACTCTTTTGTTTAAATTAAATAAATAGCAAAATTTTTAGTGTCCTTGCCTCCACACAAAAATCTCGTAATAGTCCTTATAGAGGTTACCTTAAAATTAATTAAACTTTAAGAAACCCAAAAACTTTAATAAAATTTCAAACTTCCCATTTTTTGCTAATTATAATTCTGGCCACAATTCACAGCATCCCTCCTCACCTCCAACAATCTTCTTTCATTTCCTTTCCATACAAAAGTGAAAGTCATCAATGGCAGAAAACTTGATAAAAATTAACATATCCTGGCCTCATGTTCGTTCACTGAATGATGGAGTTTTAAATATTTATTCAAGTCATTTGTTTCGTAAGTTTTTCCTTCCCCAGTCTTTGCCATTCAATCTCTACCCGTCATTCACATCCTATTCAATGATTCATGCCATTCATTCATCTCTGATATATTGAGTTATTATTCATTGATTCAGTTTTTGGTTTTCTTTGGAGCAAACCCCAACTTGGAGTTTTATAATTTACGCCTTGGCTTTCCGTTTCCTTTGCACTTTAATGTGGTTGATGCCGTCGTCCTTGATGATTATGTTGCTTTTCACAATTTTGTAAGAACTTAAAATAATAATTCATTGAATATTATAAAGGCAGGGAGAGAAAGAAAGGGGGGCTATGGGTGGTAAAATGTTGAATATTATAAGGACTGAAAACATTGTCAGGTTTATATGTAGATATCAATTAAAGTTGTTGATAACCCTCCATGAATATTTTTTTAGATTGCTTAAACATTTTCACCATTTTTAAATTTCTATTATCTACTAGAAGATAATTTTCTAATTTTAACAACAAGAATGTAAATTAAAACTAAGAACAAAATCCTTCAATATCCATTAATGTTACTATTTTGTCTTAACTTATATCTGCATTCCTAATACCAAATGACAACTAGCCAATTGTTTGTCGTCCATCTCTTAGTAACAAAAAATTAACATAAAAGACAAATCACTAGAAAACGCACATCCAGGATATCTATTTGCTATAAAATTTATCGATCTAACAAAATCCAAAACCACAGACAACAGTGGTAAACTGCAACAACAAGGGTAACTACAACAAAATAAACCACATTATTACTCACTCTATTTTTATTTATACAGTCTCTACAAAAGGAATAAGAGAATAATAAATTTGGCAATCCATTTGTAACGCTTTGATTTTCTTTAACACGTGAAGAGCATCTAAAGGTCTGCGCAAGAATACCTTAAATAGGTCATGGACAAGTAGAACTTCTAACATGCAGTCTTTCTAAAGATCTTCGCAGGGAGTAAATCTAAAATCGTTAAGAGAAGTATTCTCTAGAAGACCTCCAGAAGGTCATCCCAACAAGAGCTTCTTAAACATTCTCACCAGAAGACCTTCTTAGAGGAAGACGTTCTATTTATAATGAAGGCCTTCGGGAGGTCTTGAACAGCTATCGTGTCTATTCAGAAGACTTTAAGGAGTTCTTGGGCAGGTCGTATGGAGGGTAGTGAAACGTTCGGGAGGTCTTCTTTCTACATAGAAGAGTTTAGGGAGATCTTCTGTCTATTCCAAAGGTCTTCGATACAGATAGAAAAATTCAGGGAGTCTTCTGTTTATGTAGAATACGTGAGAAATATATTATATCTATATAGAAGACCTTGGGGAGGCCGTTTTACCACATAGAAGACATGAGTCGTCCTACTATCTTAGGGAGGTCTTTTTATAACCTCAGCATTTATGCTAACGAGGGTATATACACTTTCATACGGGCAAACTGTGCCTCATCGAAATAATAGTTTTAGACCCCAAGTATGTTTGGACGAAATGTGTTTCAGACAATTTGGAGTCGATTGAGCAACGTCCGCCCGTCTGTATGTCTGGCTGGCTGGAGCGCACGATAACTCTCGAACGGATGAGCCGATTCGGTTCAAATTTTGGCTTTGGTAATATATTACCCAAACTTAGTTTAAGTTCGAAGATGGGCTATATCGGTCCACTCCTTCCGGCACCGGTTTAGGGCCATATCTCAAATCGCTTTAATTTTTGTTTTAGCAACTTTTACTCACTACCCTCCATACGACGGTACATGTTTCATCGGGGGCAGGTCCATACTTTCTGAGAAAATAGCCTGAAAGTTGCAAAAAAAACCCTTATAACACCGTGCGAGGTGGTTGGAGCGCAAGATATCTCTCGAACGGATCTGCCAATTCGGTCCAAAATTTGGCCTTAGTAATATTTTGTCCAAACAAAGTTTAAGTTTGAAGATAAGCCATAACGGTCAACTCCTTCAGGTACCTCCCCCACAAAAGTTCAAAAATGTTCGGACAATTTTTTCGTACGGTAATTCTTGAAGGGAGTGGCCGAATTGGTCCATACTATACACATCCTAATATATCTGCTAGATAAAGATCAGGTTAAAATATGGACTATATTTGTCCACTCCATCCGGTACCTCCTACACAAAATTTCGGATAAGTTCACTTTAAGACCTGCAATCGAATCACTTTGATTTTTGTTCAAGCAACTGGCATTATCTGCCTCTATTACGATGGTAAAAGTTTTTTTAGGGCTAAGTCCATACTTCTTGAGCAAACAGCCCGAAGAGTGTAAAAACCTCCTATGGCACCATATGTTGTGGCTGGAGATCCACTTCCATAACGGTCAATGTCGATCTTGACCTTTTAGTATCTCCTCGCAAAACTTTTGATCTTTAATCCTAATCAACATTTTTTTGGTTCAAACGCCCAAAATTTTTAAAACCCCCTAAATACATACGTATTTTGGGAAAAATTGTTTTAATATACACAGGCTGAGGATATATCTCTGTCGGCAAAGCCGACTGATACTTTTTTACTTGTTTCATATATTGCAGGAGCTGTTATAGCCCCTCTAAAAATATTTTTAACAAATCTAGGAGCTGTTATAGCCCCTCTAAAAAATCACGAGCTTGTTATAGCGCCAAATAAAAATATTTTTAAAAAATCCATAGGTTGTTATAGTCTCTCTAAAAATATTTTTAAAAAATCCATAGGTTGTTATAGTCTCTCTAAAAATATTTTTAAAAAATCCACGAGCTCTCTAAAATATTTTTAAAAAATCCACGAGCTCTCTAAAATATTTTTAAAAAATCCACGAGCTCTCTAAAATATTTTTAAAAAATCCACGAGCTCTCTAAAATATTTTTAAAAAAATCCACGAGCCCTTTAAAATATTTTTAAAAAATCCACGAGCTCTCTAAAATATTTTTAAAAAAATCCACGAGCTCTCTAAAATATTTTTAAAAAATCCACGAGCTCTCTAAAATATTTTTAAAAAATCCACGAGCTCTCTAAAATATTTTTAAAAAATCCACGAGCTCTCTAAAATATTTTTAAAAAATCCACGAGCTCTCTAAAATATTTTTAAAAAATCCACGAGCTCTCTAAAGTATTTTTAAAAAATCCACGAGCTCTCTAAAATATTTCTAAAAAATCCACGAGCTCTCTAAAATATTTTTAAAAAATCCACGAGCTCTCTAAAATATTTTTCAAAAATCCACGAGCACTCTAAAATATTTTTAAAAAATCCACGAGTTCTCTAAAATATTTTTAAAAAATCCACGAGCTCTCTAAAATATTTTTAAAAAATCCACGAGCTCTCTAAAATATTTTTAAAAAATCCACGAGCTCTCTAAAATATTTTTAAAAAATCCACGAGTTCTCTAAAATATTTTTAAAAAATCCACGAGCCCTCTAAAATGTTTTTAAAAAATCCACGAGCTCTCTAAAATATTTTTAAAAAATCCACGAGTTCTCTAAAATATTTTTAAAAAATCCACGAGCTCTCTAAAATATTTTTAAAAAATCCACGAGCTCTCTAAAATATTGTTAAAAAATCCACGAGCTCTCTAAAATATTTTTAAAAAATCCACGAGCTGTCTAAAATATTTTTAAAAAATCCACGAGCTGTCTAAAATATTATTAAAAAAATCCACGAGCTGTCGAATATATTTTTAAAAAATCCACGAGCTCTCTAAAATATTTTTAAAAAATCCGCGAGCTCTCTAAAATATTTTTAAAAAATCCACGAGCTCTCTAAAATATTTTTAAAAAATCCACGAGCTCTCTAAAATATTTTTAAAAAATCCACGAGCTCTCTAAAATATTTTCAAAAAATCCACGAGCTCTCTAAAATATTTTTTAAAAATCCACGAGCTCTCTAAAATATTTCTAAAAAATCCACGAGCTGTCTAAAATATTTCTAAAAAATCCACGATCCACGATCTGTTATAGGACCTCTAAATATATTAAAAAATCCTTGAGCAAATATAGCCCCTCTAAAAATATTTTTAAAAAGTCTACATAAGTCTTGTGAAGACTTCTGCTTTATAAGAAGACCTTGTAGAGGTCCACACAAGAAGACCCCCCAAGCTCTTGACAGGACGACTTTCCTTCTAAAGGTTTCTAAAAAAGAAGCATGGTGGCGTTTCTAAAAAATATCTTCCAGAGGTCTTCCTTGGAGTCATTCCAAAGGTCTTCGTAAGAATACCTTGCAACGGTCTTCTCAGAAAAAGATATTCCTAAGAACATTTTCACATCCTAAAGTTCTTTCTAAAGACCTCCACCCGAGTAGGTTATCTTGGAATCGATCACACCCACCGCAGTTAGTCCTTTTTTTCCTTCCTTTTTTCTCTCACTCTGCTCATAACAACAATATATTTCTCTCCATGAAAATGCAATAACTAAAGCATGCCACAACAAACGGATGCTTGGTGGTTTATTAGCAAGCGGCAGCATGGCGGGTAAAAAGGGAGTTCACTTTAATATCCGTTTCCGTTACGTTGTAAATTTACTGTCATTTATTTCCTTGACTTTGTCTATATTTATTTTGAGGGTGTTCGTGGGAGTGTGTATGAGTGGGTGTCGGTGTCTCCTTGCCATGCGGCGGCATCTGAATGCTGGCATTTGTATTTGTTTATCTGTCTGTTCATTCGTCTGTTTGTCTGTCTGATTGGCGCTTTTGCAAAAATATTGGGTTTGAGCGACAAATAGTCATTTCATCAGTTCAATTGGATTCTCGCTTCAGTTCAATTTCAACTTTAGTTGTTTGTTGGTGTTGTTCGATGTTGTTGTTGTTGCGACCGTAGTTGTTGTGCAGCGGTTCACTCTACAAGAAGAGTTTTGTATAAATATTTTCGCTTTGTTCCCAAAATACAATTTGTTTATCAACTCATCTTTCTTTCATTTGTTGTTTCCTCTTCAGTTTCAAAGTTCTAGTTCTGTGTTCCTCGTTTTGTGGTTGAGGTTGGGGTTTGGCTAGGCAAAGAATTGCTGCCGCTATGCTTTTGCGGCAACATCTGTTACACTATTAAGGAGACAATTTTGCCATCATCGTTGCCGCTCAGCTGTATCATTGTTTGGTTATTGTTGTTGTTATTGTTAAACACCAAGAGACAAAGATAAATTGTTAAACATTGAATGGTTATTTATTTTCGCAAAGAGTTTGTCTGCTGCTGCTTCTTCTTCTGTTGCCGCTTTTTTTGCAAACAACTTGTTTCGGATATGTATTGCATTGTTTTTTTTTGTTGGGGTTTTTACCAGCCAACTTGGTGGCATTGTTAAATTGTTGTTATCCAATAGCTTGCCCGGGAATGGAGACTATGAACAGCAAAAGAAAAACATTTGACATTTTATTAAAAACAAAAATGGAAATCCTTTATATCCCTTGTCTACGCTCTAAAGATGTGCGGCTAAAAAAGTCATTTATCAAGGACACAACTTGTGACTGAGTGAGTGAACGAATGAAGGAACATGGTTATGGTCTGGGAAATATAACGTGAAACTATTATTAAATATGACATGGCAACATTTTTTGTTTGGCTGAGACCGATGGCATCGGCATTAGTTTCAATATTAGGAACATTTTTCAAAAGTTGTCTTTAGGACTTAGCGAAAGGATAAGGGAGGGAGCGAACTATATACAATGAAGAAAAGTCAATATTTCTTGACAAATAAAAATTGGAAGCTATTGAGGTATTCCAAAGGAAGACAAGAAGAAGATTCGAAGACCTTCCAGTCCTCTTATAGAGGAAATATCTGTCTTCTATAAGAAGATTTTTCGGTCTTATATAGGAAGACTTTTGGGTCTTTCGTTCGAAGACTTTCGATCTTCGATCAGTAAGCCTTTAGATCTTTTATAAGAAAACCTTTCGGTTGTCTATAACATGGTATTTGGCCTTCGATAAAATGACCATATTGCCTTCTATAAGGAAATTGATAAGTCTTCTATGAAAAGATCTTCTAAAAGAAGGTCTTCTATAAAAAGAATTTTCGGCCTTTTATTAGAAGGATCCTATAAGAAGAAGACCTGTTTGTGTTCTATAAGTAAACATATCGATGTTCTTTAAAAAGACCTGTTGGTTTTCTATAAGAAGAAGACCTGTTGGTCTTCTATAAGAAGAATACCTGTTGGTCTTCTATAAGAAGAAGACGTGTTTGTCTTCTATAAGAAGAAGACCAGTGGGCCTTCAATAAAAAGAAGACCTGTTGGTCTTCTATAAGAAGAAGTCCTGTTGATCTTCCGTAAGAACAAAAAGAAGACCAGGTGGTCTTCTATAAGAAGAATACCTGTTGGTCTTCTATAAGAAGAAGACGTGTTTGTCTTCTACAAGAAGTAGACCTGTGGGCCTTCTATAAGAAGAAGACCTGTTAGTCTTCTATAAGAAGAAGAAGTCCTGTTGATCTTCCGTAAGAACAAAAAGAACACCTGTTGGTCTTCTATAAGAAGAAAACCAGTTTGTCTTCTATAAGAAGAATACCTGTTAGTCTTCTATAAGAAGACGTATTTGTCTTCTATAAGAAGAAGACCTGTGGGCCTTCTATAAGAAGAAGACGTGTTTGTCTTCTAGAAGAAAATGTGTTTGTCTTCTATAAGAAGAAGACGTGTTTGTCTTCTAGAAGAAGGTGTGTTTGTCTTCTATAAGAAGAAGACGTGTTTGTCTTCTATAAGAAGAAGACCTGTGGGCCTTCTATAAGAAGAAGACCTGTGGGTGTTCTATAAGAAGAAGACCTGTTGGTCTTCTATAAGAAGAAGACGTGTTTTTCTTCTATAAGAAGAAGACGTGTTTGTCTTCTATAAGAAGAAGACCTGTTGGTTTTCTATAAGAAGAAGACCTGTTGGTCTTCTATTAGTAAAATACCTGCTGGTATTCTATGAGAAGAAGAAGAAGACCTGTGGATCTTCTATAAGAACAAAAAGAAGACCTGTTGGGTTTCTATAGGAAGAAAACCAGTTTGTCTTCTGCTAGAAGAAGAAAACCTGTTGGTCTTCTATTAGAAGAATACCTGTTTGTCTCCTATAAGAAGAAGACGTGTTTGTCTTCTATAAGAAGAAGACCTGTTGGCCTTCTATAAGAAGAAGACCTGTGGACCTTCTATAAGAAGAAGAACTGTTGGTCTTCTATAAGTAGAAGACCTGTTGGTCTTCTATAAGAAGAAGACCTGTTGATCTTCCGTAAGAACAAAAAGAAGATCGGTGGGTCTTATATAAGAAGAAAACCAGCTTGTCTTTTATAAGAAGAAGACCTGTTGGCCTTCTATAAGAAGACGTGTTTGTCTTCTATAAGCAGACCTGTGGGCCTTCTATAAGAAGAAGACGTGTTTGTCTTCTATAAGAAGAATACCTGTTGGTATTCTATAAGAAGGTTACCTGTTGGTCTTCTTTAAGAAGAATACCTCTTGGTCTTCTATAAGAAGACGTGCTTGACTTCTATAAGAAGAAGACCTGTTGACCTTCTATAAGAAGAAGACCTGTTGGTCTTCTGTAAGAACAAGAAGAAGACCTGTTGGTATTTCATAAAAAGAATACCTGTTCGTCTTCTATAAGAAGAAAACCAGTTTGTCTTCTATAAGAAGAATACCTGTTGGTCTTCTATAAGAAGAAGACGTGGTTGTCTTCTATAAGAAGAATACCTGATGGTATTCTATAATAAGGTGATCTGTTGGTCTTCTTTAAGAAGAATACCTCTTGGTCTTCTATAAGAAGGAGACCTGTGGGCCTTCTATAAGATGAAGACCTGTTCGTCTTCTATAAGAAGATGACCTGTTGGTCTTCTATAGGATCTTCTGTAAGAACAAAAAGAAGACCTGTTGGTCTTCTATAAGAAGAAACCCAGTTTGTCTTCTGTAAGAACAAGAAAAATACCTGTTGGTCTTCTATAAGAAGAAAACCTGTTTGTCTCCTATAAGAAGAATACCTGTTGGTCTTCTATAAGAAGAAGACGTGTTTGTCTTCTATAAGAAGAAGACCTGTGGGCGTTCTATAAGAAGACCTGTTGGTCTTCTATAAGAAGAAGACCTGTTGGTCTCCTATTAGAAGAAGACCTGTTGGTCTCCTATAAGAAGAAGATTTGTTGGTCTTCTATAAGAAGGAGACATGTTCGTCTTCTATAAGAAGAAGACCTGTGGGTCTTCTATAAGACCTGTTGGTTTTCTATAAGAAGAAGACCTGTTGGTAATCTATAAGAAGAAGACCTGTTGATCTTCTGTAAGAAGAAGACGTGTTTGTCTTCTATAAGAAGACCTGTTGGTCTTCTATGAGAATAAGACCTGTTGGTCTTCTATAAGAAGAAGACCTGCTGGCCTTCTATGAGAAAAAGAAGACCTGTTGGTCTTCTATGGGAGAAGAAGACATGTTTGTCTTCTATAAGAAGTTCTGTTGGTTTTCTATAAGAAGACCTGTATGTCTTCTATAAGAAGTAGGCCTGTGGGCCTTCTATAAGAAGAGGACCTGTTGGTTTTCTGTAAGAAGAAGGCGTGTTGGGATTCTATAAAAAATACCTGTTAGTCTTCTACAATAAGAACTGTTGGTCTTTTATAAGAAGACCTATTGGTCTTCTACAAGAAGACCTATTGGTCTTCTATAAGAAGTCTTTTTGTGTCTCTCTTAGAATACATTTTAGTTCTCTATAAGGGGACGTTTTTGAAACAATTCGGTCTTCTTTTAGACGACGTGTTGGTCGTATATAAGAAGACCTGTTGGTCTTCCTTAAGAAAGCCCTTTGGTCTTCTGTAAGAAGACCTTTTGGTTCTCTCTAAGAATAAGTCTTCTATAAGAAGACCTCTTGGTCCTCTCTAAAATACATTTGAGTCCTCTATAAGAAGACGTTTTGGTCTTCTACAAGAAGATGTTTTGGATTTCTATTAGAAGACCTTTTGATCTTCTCTAAGAAGACCTTTTAGTTGATTACAAAAGATGCTCCTTATTAGAAAATGTCTCACATTTAACACATTTTTCTTCGCCCTTCCTTTAAAAGGAAATTATTAATTCCCCACACGTTGACATTGCGCCACAACATGTCTCAGAATAATATTAAACAAACAGCAAATAAAAGCAATTTAAACAATGACTAAAGATAAATTAATACTAATTCCACGAAAAGAAAACACAATTGAAATTGGGATATGCCTGCCTGTGTGTGAGAGTTTCACTCTAAATATAAATGACAATAGTTGTCGCAGAATTCCCAAGAATATCCTGGAAAATTGCCATGGCATGCAAGGAGGACGGGGGAGGAAATTAATGAAAAGTCAAAAGAAAAATTAAGTGTAGTGTGTACACAGCAGGACTGTTAAGCGTAAGTTTTTGTTCATGTGAACTAATATCACACACGCCGTTTCACGTAGCAGGGCAATTATTTGCAAAAAGTCACATGAAAACGTTGACAGGCAGCGGGGTAGGCAATCATCCACAAACTTCGGAGTCTGTGTGAGTCGAATGTGGTGGATATGTGACTGATTTAGACAAATATAGGTTCACAAAATGTCTGTGTTACACACTTAAGATGATGTTTGTTGGGAGATGATGACAATGATAATCAT
The DNA here is from genome assembly GCF_047663935.1 of Musca autumnalis. Classification (NCBI taxonomy): domain Eukaryota; kingdom Metazoa; phylum Arthropoda; class Insecta; order Diptera; family Muscidae; genus Musca; species Musca autumnalis. The sequence continues at coordinate 203,296,761 of NW_027411755.1, forward strand.
GATAGGGGGTGGGATGGGATGTTGGGATGCGATGCTGAGATGCTATGTTGCCTTTGCTATTATTGCCCTCTGTGTTTTGTTTTTGTCAGGATAAATTAAGAGTAAACATTAATCCTTAAATAAAATGAGCCGATTCTCTGGCGTATGTACTAGAAAAACAAACAGAATTTCAAATAAGCCAAACGACGACAATACAATCTCATTAATATTGAATTGCCTTTTTTGTTGTTGGTGTTGTCGATTTGTTTCGAAGAACGGCAAGTAATATGGTGGCAAGATTGGAAACATATATCCTTAGAAGCTTTATTTCGCATTCATTTATCCTTGGGAGAGAAAAAAATTACAACAATTTATGATAATTTGTTGGTTAAATAGTCTTAGGACTTAAATTGTTATTTGTTTTCAATATTTCCTTTTGTCGTTTTTCCATGGAAATTCAATTAGACGCAAAAGAAAAATATTGAGAGCATTATTTTCAAATTATTGGTGATTATTTGCATGGCGGGGAAATATATTTGAAAGCCATATTTGAGTGCCATCACACCATCTCTTTTAAAGCCAGAACAATTTTTAAACAATATTTGTTTTATAAAATATGTTTTTTATGTATATATCAGGACAAATGTCTAAAATTGTCTTTTCCATTTCAAAAAAATCCAAAAAAATTTTTGATGCTACATCAATGATTTTTGGTACATAGACTAAGAAAAAAATTAGCATTCCAAATCTGTTTTCGTTACTAACTTTGATCGTTGCGCGCAAAAGATATGACCGTTTTAATTATGATAATTAGAAAAAATTCTAAAAAAATCGCGGTTTAAAATAGTTAGCTGTTATATCCTATTATCGTTAACTGAATTCGTACCCTTTGCGATGATGCAAAAAATAATCGCAAAGCCTCAATGGATTCGCGAAAAATCAAATTTTTTAAATAATTTCACGTATTTACAAACATATTTTTGAAACAATAGCGCTCATACTTACGAAAAATATATAAAAAAATTATAACAGCATCCAGACATTTTGAGGAATAAAATGAAATCTAAGTTGTGAAGGTTGGAGCTATAGTATTCATGTTATTTGCAAAAATACGAAGAAAATATTACGAAAAAAATAAAATCATATTATTCCAATTTTATTTTTTTATTGTTTTATAGGAAAAGTTGGAGAAAAAATGTTTGAGTTCTTTGGCATTTTCGTCAAAATTTCACGCAATAATGATGATATTCCGTTGTAACAAATTTTTCGCTTATAGTTTTCCTATTGGATAATATTATTAGAACCTTATATTAAATCACAAGGAATTCAAATTGTGGCATAACGTTAAAATAATGTTATATTGAATATTACAACATTTGAGACGCATATAAACCGCGTAATTATGAAAATGACATGATGCGCATCCGATTTTCCAACACAGGGAATCAATCCCTTTTATTTGATGTACAGTTTGTCACATTCTATTTGGCGGCCACGATGTAGCATCTGCTGCATTTAAGGGTGCAAAATACAGTAAAATGGTCATAATTTCCGCGAAGTTCATTTACATTTTATGCGCATCCGATTTCAATAATCACCATTAAAAAATACATCCTTCTATACCGTTTCAATGCGATCCATCAAGAACCGTGGATGTAGCATCGCACTTAATTTTAAAAAAAAATCTATTATATCTCTGGATCAGCGATAGTTTTGAAATATCTGTTTTCGCGCAGTTTAAACACGCGTATCGATCTATTTATTTAAGTAGAACTGACACATCCAAAACGCGTTTTAATATGCGATATTTTCAAAATAATTTTTTGCAAATTTTCGAAATTTGAGGGGTATCATATCCGCCGATCTAGTGGGTGGATTTTTACGCGTCGTGGCTTGTTAGATTCAGAACGTAAAAAAACTAAATTTACGCGGGTTTCCACGGAAATCCAATAACGTTTGTAAATTTTAAACCAAAAAAATAGGTTTTTGAGAAAAATTTACGCACAAAAATTTCGTGTTTAGGCGCAGATTACTGTGATCCTGTGAGGGCTACACCCTCATGTTATACATTAAAAAATGCGAAATCGCGAGTACTACAATCCAATATTAAGCTTTAAAGGAAAACCTGCTGCGCGTCCCGATTAGAGCAAAAATTCAAAAAACCCCATTTTTCAGGTTTCAAAATGTCAGCATCCGTTTGAGGTAGATACAGTGGATATATTAAAAAATCATACATTAGAAACTTCAACTCTGAAGTGTGCTCTTTAACTTCTCCTTTGAGAATTAAGCTCTACATTGTGTTGTAAAACCACTAATTGGAAAATAACATAATGAAACTCGTTTATTTCAACGATTTTTTCCGATTTTTTTACCTTGGTACGACCACAGCTTCCGCTCAAATTATTATTTTAAGAAACCCCTCGGTGAATCGGGCTAAAACAGTTTATTTTGCCGAAATGCGGTCAAAAGTTATGGTATAGTAAAACTGATCGCGAGTTACAATACCCCGTACCTCAGTTTCAACATAAGTTAATTTTCTACAAAAAGCTTGATATATGTTTTATAAACAGTAGATTTAAAAAATGATTTTGTTCTTTATCGTGGATTAAAAAACTATAAATAGTGGAGCTAAAAAATTATAATCGTGGAATTTTAACAAAAAATTTAATAAATCGTGCATTTTTAAAAACGGTTCTTCGAACTGTGGATTGTTAACAAAATAATTTTTTATAAATTGTTGATTTTTTAATAAGTAAATAAAAATTCGGGAATTTTATAAAATATTTTGTTACAACAATCGTAGATTTTATAAAAATATTTTTTAGTAATCGCGGATTTTATAAATACAAAAATATTTTTACAAAAATATTTTTTAATCTCAAATATAAAAAAGGAAATATTTTTAGTAATAGTGAATTAAAAAAAAAAAAAAAAATATATATATATATATATATATATATATATATATATATATATATATATATATATATATATATATATATATATATATATATAATAATTGTTGATTTTTGAACAATATGTTTTCTTAATAATCCCTGATTTTAAAAAATATTTTTTTTTTTTGCAAATATTTTTTTAATTGCTGATTATTTTTTTTCCTTTATTGAAATCTTATTTTAATATTACAACAAAATATTATGTAAAGCCCCACCGCCCAAATAGCATTATTGAAGCGGTTGGCAACATTATAACAATTTTACATTTTTTATTTGTGGATTTTAAAAAAATATTTTTTTTAATTGCGGATTTTTAAAAAATATTTTTTTAATTGTGGATGTTAAAAAATATTTTTTTAATAGTGGATTTTTAAAAAACCAATTTTTAATTGGAGATTTTTAAAAAAATATTTTATTTCTAGATTTTTATTTTTTTAACAATATTTTTTATCGTGGATTTAAAAAAAAATTGGTGGTTTTTTTATTGGGATAGCTGTTACAATTTTGATTTTTCAAAATAGTCTGGCTTAATTCTTTATACATACTTCGAGCAAACAATTAATGTTTGGGTATAAAAAAATTTTTGTTGAATAAGTTATTGAAAAATAACTTCGGTGGAGAATATCCACAAACAAGAAACAAGGGAACTGATGAGATCCTGTGGCGAGGATCGAAACTAGTCTTTCCTGCCTTACCCGTTGGCGAACAATGCCAAACCTTCTCCACTAATTAATTAGTTGTTTTAAATATTAAAAAAACAACAATTGGATTAAGCTAAACTATTTTGAAAATTAAAAAAAAAAAAAAATAATAATAATCGTGGATTTTTTAAAGTCTTGGATTTTTAATTTTAGTTTTTGTATTGTGGATTTTTTTTAACAAAAATATATGATTAATTTAATTGTGGATTTTTAAAAAATATTTTTTTTTTAATTGTGGTTGTTAAAAATATTTTTTTAATTGTGGATTTTTCAAACCATTTTGTAATTGGGGATTTAAAAAAAAAAAAACAATTATATTTGTAAATTTTTATTTTTTTTAAACCGTGGATTTTTAACAATATTTTTTATATCGTGGATTTAAAAAATACATTTTTTTAATCGTGGATTTTTTATTTTTAAAAAAATATTTTTTTAAAATCGTGATTTTTAAAATATATTTTTTTAATAATAGTGGATTATTTAAAGTGTTGGATTTTTAATTTTAGTTTTTGTATTGTGGATTTTTTAAAACATATTTTTTGAAATCGTGAATTTTTTATATTTTATTTTTTGTTTTAAAGAATTGTGGATATTTCAAAGAAAATATTGTTTTCAAATCGTTCAATCGTTTCAATATTAAAAAAATATTTTTCAAATCCTGGATTTTTAACGAATATTTTTTTCAAATCGTGGATATTTAAAAGAATATTTCTCAAATCGTGGATATCTTAAAGAGTATTTTTCCAATCGTGGATATTTTAAAGACTGCTTTTCAAATCGTGGATAGTTTAAGGAGTATTTTTCAAATCGTGGATATTTCAAAGAGTATTTTGCAAATCGTGGAAATTTTATAGAATTTTTCAAATCGTGTACTTTTTTAAAAATATTCTTTTTCAAATCGTGGATATTTTAACGAATATTTTCTTTCAAATAGTGGATTTTTAACGAATATTTTTCCAAATCGTGGATTTTTTAACAAAACTTTTTTTCAAATCGTAGATATTTTAAAGATTTTGCTTTAATCATGGATATTTAAAAGATTTTTTTAAATCGTGGATATTTTAAAGAATTTTTTTAAATCGTGAAGTTTTTACAGTGTTTTATTTAATTTGCTTTTGTGTGTTTAGTTCAAATCTGGTAACTCATTTTTTTAAATATTTTTTTTTAATTGTGGAATTTTTAAATATTTTTTAAATCGTGGAGTTTTTATATATATATTTTTTTTTGTTTAATCGTGGAGTTTTTAAATATTTTTTTTAATTGTGGAATTTTTAAATATTTTTTAAATCGTGGAGTTTTTATATTTTTTTTTTTTTTAAAATCGTGGAGTTCTTAAAGATTTTTTTTTAAATCGTGGATATTTTAAAGATTTTATAAATAGTGGAGTTTTTAAATATTTTTTAAAATCGTGGAAATCTTAATTTTTTTTAAATCGTGGAGTTCTTAAATATTTTTTTGTGGAGTTTTTAAATATTTTTTTTAAAATCGTGGAGTTTTTTAATATATATATTTGTAATCGTTGTGTTTTTAAATATTATTTTAAATCGTGGGGTTTTTTAATAAGTATATTTTTTAAATAGTGGAGTTTTTAAATATTTTTTTAAATCGTGGAGTTTTTTAATATATATTTTTTAATCGTGGTGCTTTTAAATATTATTTTAAATCGAGGAGTTTTTTAATAGCTGTTTTTAAATATATTTTTTTTAAATCGTGGAGATTTTATTTTTTTAAATCGTGGAGTTTTTAAATATTTTTTTTAATCGTGGATTTTTTAAATATTTGTTTAAATCGTGGAGTTTTTAAATATTTTTTTTAATCGTGGATTTTTTAAATATTTGTTTAAATCGTGGAGTTTTTAAATATTTTTTTTAACCGTGGATTTTTTAAATATTTGTTTAAATCGTGGAGTTTTTAAAATTTTTTTAAATCATGGAGGTTTTAAATATTTTTTCACGATATTAATCGAGGACTTTTTAAAGAACTTTTTTTAATAGTGGACATTTAATTTTTTTTTTTAAATCGTGGACATATTAATGATTTTTTTAATGGTGGATATTTTAAAGAATATTTTTAATTGTGGATTTTTGAATTTTTTTTTTAAATCGTGGAGTTTTGAAATGTATTTTGTTGAAATCGTGGAGCTTTTATTTTTTTTTTAAATAGTTGAGTATTTAAATATTTTTTTTAATCGTGGATTTTTTTAATGTTTTTTTTTTTTTTTAATCGTGGAGTTTTTAAATATTTTTTTTTTAATCGTGGAGTTTTTAAATATTTTTTATAGCGTGGAATGTTTAAATATTTTTTTAAATCGTGGAGTTTTTAAATATTTTTTATAGCGTGAAATGTTTACATATTTTTTTTAAATCGTGGAGTTTTTAAACACTTTTTTAAATCGTGGAGTTTTTAAACACTTTTTTAAATCGTGGAGTTTTTAAACACTTTTTTAAATCGTGGAGCTTTTAAATATTTCTTTTTCATCGTGGGGTTTTTAAATATTTTTTTAGTGTGGAATGTTTAAATATTTTTTATAGCGTGGAATGTTTAAATATTTTTTCAAATCGTGGAGTGTTTAAATATTTTTAAAATGTTTTTAAATATTTTTTTTAATCTTGGAGTTTTTAAATATTTTTTTTTTAAATCGTGGAGTTTTTAAATATTTGTTTTAAATGTTTTTAAATATTTTGTTTAATCTTGGAGTTTTTAAATATTTTTTTTTAAGTCGTGGAGTTTTTAAATATTTGTTTTAAATGTTTTTAAATATTTTGCTTAATCTTGGAGTTTTTAAATATTTTTTTTAATCGTGGAGTTTTTAAATATTTTTAAGATCTTTGTTTAATCCATATATAGACAATGTCTTCATAAGACTAATCTTCCATAAAGAAATAAATTCCCTCCTTTGTTAAATTTTATATAGAAACTTGAACAAAAAATCCTCCCAAACAACCTAAAGCTTATCCTACAGAATTATTCAGAAATCCTAACATGAAAAAATAATGGCAAATTAACGCGCCAATTATGTGTGTGTTTGTTCCGGCAAATAAACTCCAGGCATATTTGTATTCTTCATTCAACAAACAAATTATTTTTCACAAAAAAATGTTTACCAAAATAGCCAAAAACAGCAAACGAAAAAACAACATCAAAACCAAATTTCCATGTGCAAAGTGTTATTAATTTCATGAATGTTCTCACATTAACATTTCATGTTTAATATTAAATTTTCTCATATCAGAGAAGAGAGAGTGAGAGAGGGGGAGAGAGAACGAAGGATACTAACAGCAAAGATTGAGCAACAAATTTGGGTTTTTATTCTATGCCCAAAATTCATGACAGGATATCAACAAAAAATGCCTTTAGGCTTTAATAAGAGAGCACAACAACAAATAAACAAGTCCTGTTATGCCTGGTATTTATGCTTCCCGGTGTCTGCACGCACACCCACTCTGCGAAAAACAAGCGAAAAACAGAAAACAAAAACATGTTGCCATATCTCATAAAAACAAACATAAAATTCCATGAAACAAGAAGGAAAGCAGATAGAAAGAGAGCGCGAGGAGAAGACTATAAAAGTAAGCAAAACAAGGCTCCAAACACACATACCAATCTACTACTACTACTCCTACACCTTCTCAGTTGGGAACAACATGCCGAAATACTTAACATCCTGTCGTTGTCTAACGATAAAAAACACGAATGTTTTCCAATGTGGCATATTATGGCCTTAAGCCATGTTAAATAACCAGAAAATGAGAATACAGTCATCCTCTCGTCATCCCCCTCCTCATTGTTTTTGTCCTGTGAACTTTGCTTGTCTGCCTCCCATCATTCCAGTATAACGTCATTAATAGCTTTTGGCAAAATACAAAAACAAAAAAAAAAAAAACTAAAATGAGAACTGGAACAGGAAAACATGTCGAAAATTGTAGCCAAAATAACAGCAGAAGCTGCTGCATCAGCAACTATGCCGACCGACATCGTCATGCGGATGTCATAGAGACCATTTAAAGTTATGTAAAATTATTACTGTTAGCATAATCAATGAGCCAAAATGAAATTATTTTATTGGCCGTAATGTCTTTATGGCCAAACAAATACACCGAGGCCACCAAAGAGAAGAGAGACAGAGGGATAGAGGAAGAGAAACTAATGAAAAAACAGGAAACATTAATGGGCAAAAAATCTATTAAATAGAGTGATGCTAGCTGGCTATTTGGGTAGCAATCATTACCAGGTAATGACATGGTAATTATTTTGTAATGGTATTACATAGTAAAAGCAATTACACTGTAACAGTAAAATTGAAAAGTTTTATTGAAAGCAATTGTTGGATGCGTTGAACCTGTGGGGATCGTGATTAGATGGGGGCGCGTGCCGTGCCGTGAATGGTGTGCATTCGTGTCGTGTTCTGGCAGTGTGAAGTCGTGCTTTTTAAAATCGCCTTGTTTGTGTGTGAAAATGAAATAAAATTTGGACCGTGCCTAATTTTTAAGGCTCGCACTAATCTCTAATTACGATGTTTGTGGCCGATACAACCAGCATGAACATCGGCAAAAAGGCAGGCGTTGTAGTTCGACTGCTCGAAAAGAAAGGTCACCTAAGTTCAGAATGATGTGCTGGATTGCGTTCTTCGCGTTATCATTGAAGATGAGCTCCATGGGGCGACTTAATCACCAAACATCGAGTTCTTCTTTGAACAGTACTTATTTGCTCAATTGAAAGGAGCCTTCACCAATCGTTAAACTGAGATTAAGGAAACAGCCAGCTGCAAAGACGACATGAAGTTTCTCTTGAGAGGGGTAAGATCCCTTAATAAAGTCTAAGCAGATCCTAAACATCTGCAATACACGCTGAAATTCTCATACTATTCTAGCACATTTTGCTTTTATTCTGATGCCTGAAATCTGGAACAGCTTGCGTAAAATCTGTTCATTAATTGTTTACTCATGGGCTGATCGTTTGTTCCGTAGTCAATTTGTTCGGCGCTGAAAGTTTTGAAGAACTATCTGTAGCTCCAAATGCCTTTCCAAAAGCTCTGAAATTCTTAAAGGCCCACTGGTAAAAAAAGAAGAATCTCAAGACAGTATTGCCCGAAGCAACCAGTGCTGTGAGCATGTTATCAAAGTTATGTAAGACCTATACAACTCCTGCTACATGAGGGACATTGCACATTGCCCAGCAAAAACTTGGAAGCCACATGAGCCAAATAACCCATTACAGAATTGAACCCGAAAGTCGACATAACCATAACATTTTTATACCCTTAGCCATTAGGTTAAAGAGGCAATATCCTCATTGATCCCATCAAAAATGTTCCTCATGAGAAATAATGGTATGTTTGGATGAAATCCGTTTCAAAACATTTGGAGTCGATTTTAGCCCCGTCCGCCTGTCTGTTTAGGCTGTTCTAGGATTGTTTCGAAAATTTTATCGAAGGTACTCCTTGGGGTGGGTTCTGATTACAACGACATATATTTTTTTCATGGTCAAGTCGAGGCTCCCTGATATAACAAGTCTAAAAAGTCCTACCTGACGAACTTAAATGCCTGGTTGTCACTATAACCAACGAAAGCAATGACTCCCAATATTAATTCCAAATTGGTTCATTCCATCAGGTAGCTGGTATTCGATTTGTTCATATATGACAGTATCAATTCACACAGACTGAGGGTATATTCTATAGGCAAAACTTGTTTACTTGTTTTTCAAATTTCCAATTTTGAATATAACTTTTGGTCAGAAACTACACAGACTTCTCATCCGAAACTGAAAAGTTTTGCAGTCTTTCGAATCGAATTCCAAACCAAACTCCCATAGTTTACTTTGTTCGGTTTCGGTGTTCGTTCTTCTGCTAAATCTGGTGTCGGGTCTATCTCCAGTTCCAGGAAAGTGGCTGCTTCGATGGGATGTAACCACAGAAGCAGCAGGTGTTTTCCACACGCGACCAATATCCGTCCAATAAGAATTTAGGCGATTGCAATATCCAGAGCGTAGTTGAGCCAACACTACTCTAGTTTGTCGTGGAATCTGACACTCCTCAGCAGCAATAAAGGGGGGATGTACTCCCAGGACTTTATTCATAACGTATTTGCTTATGGCCTTAGAAACTGGGTCCGTGTGAATGCTATTCAGCCCTGCCTGATATGTCTGTTAATCTAGGAGTTCTCTCCTATATCGTTAGACCTCCCTCTCTAGAGCATGAATATCCTTCCTGATATGCCTGGGTGCGTCGGGCCTAGCCAGCAGATGGTGATTGGGATGGCTTTCACGGTAACACCCGAGAAAGTACTGCAACGAAAGCACCTCAATGAGTTGCTGTACTGAAAGAATCTTTGCCTCCTCATGTAGATGTTCCACTGAAGGAGAAGGCACCCTGTTGCTGTTCTCAGGGCAGCATTCTGACAAGTTTGAATCTCTTTCCAATGCGTATAAACTAAATTCGTGCACCAAACTGGCGCCGAAGATCTTACCACATACCATCCTATCGCGCTATATGTGGTCGACAAGGTTTATTTATCTACACCCCATGTGCTGCCGGCTAGGGACTTGAGGACCTTGCTTCTACATTTCAGGTTGTCGCAGAAAGCTGCAGCATGCGCGGACTACGTGAACGAAGTGTCGAATGTGAACCCCATAATTTTGGGGAATTTTAGGGTCGGAATTCTGTTACAATCGACCACGACATTCAACTCTCCTTTATAGTGGCGGATATCTGCATATTTCGCGTGGAAAAAGTTGGTAAGTTCGGCTAAGTAGGAGTTCATTCTCTCACAGATTTCATCATGGTAGGTACCCGACGCCAGGATCGTACAAGCATCCGCATACGTTACGATCTCAATGCCATCTGGAGGTGGCGGGATACAGGAGGGGTTGAGGTTAAACAGTTTCGGAGATATCAACACACCTTGGGAAACTCCCTGTTTCACTTTACGGGATTTGGACTCCTTGTTCCTGAATTCCACGTACGACTGGCGTCCACACATACACATAATTGATTATCCAACGTTTCAGACTCGGCCTGACAGTATCAAAGGCTTTTGATAAATCAAGGGCCACCATCACCGTTCTATCACACGGACTACCTGGTTGAGTCCTCCACAAATATATGTGGAGATGGCGCTGTTGTCGTGCTGAGCTGCTTACGGAATCCATGCTGATGATCGGCAACTAGATAGCTATTTCTGACGCTGGAGAGGACTAAGGCCTCAAGGGTCTTTGCTACAGGTGACAAAAGCGAAATCGGCCTGTACTGGCATCCTTGCCTGGCTTCAGTAGCGGCACCACCCTGGCCATTTTACAGACTTCTGGGTGGCTAGCGACAGGTTGAGAACTTTAGTGAGATACTCCACTCCCTTCTCATTCAGCTGTTTCAGCATTACCATAGAAATTCTATCAGGGCCCAACGCTTTGGATGATATAGCATTCCTGATGGCATTCGCAACATCAACCATTGTAAACTGTGGTGGTTCATCTTCGGCAGGAACAGATCTGATGCGAAGTAGTACTCTTCTCTTCGCCCTGTCACTTCCGGGGTGTTCGACAAACTGTCGATTGAAATAACTTGCGCACCTCTTCGTGTCAGTCAATGCAACGTCGCCAAACTGAGGTCCTATCTTCCCTCCTTCTAGGGTTCGAGAGTGACTTAACCGTTGTCCACAATTAACTTATACCGGCTCCAATGTTGCAACTCTTCAGATGATTTAACTACTTGTTCCGACCAGCCTGTTAACTTCCAGAGTCAGCTCCCTGACTCTTGGGTCCAGGGACGTACGCAGGATTTCATTCCGGGGGGGGCCCAACTTGACCAAAAATCATGAAAATTAAAAATGTTGTGTGCCGTTACGTAAAGCTATTTTAAAAGGGTTTTAATTGATTTTATGTATATTCAATATTGCCACAAAATATATACATTCAAAAGAGAGAGATCACAATATTTTAGATACAAGATTGAAATTTGGAACTGATTATAATATATTAGTCCTTGGATGAACCATATCAGACCACGTTCGGCATAGTTTCCTTACAAAAGTTTTTAACCAAATTCTCCAACAGAACTGAAGTAATAACTAAAAAATCTTTCAATTTGATATTACCCATATAGATGTACGTTTTGGTGCATCCCAGAATTTTCAACCACATTAGCTCTTATTTGACATTTTGGGTTCTAAATCCCGCAGCGAATAGCTTTCGAAACATTTTCTATATTCGAGGCTATTGGCATAGTTTTTAAAAATATCGTCAGTAAAATGGATTTTGGAAATCATTTTGTTGGGAGAATTTCCATGCAAAAAGTGGTGAAAATAGATCCACGTTCGAACGCAGGGATTGCATTCGCGAATATGTCGAATAGATATATACATTTTTTGGAGGATATAAACAGTTCGATCTGAACATAACGCCGTTTCTTCTTTATCACACACTAACTTCAGTGCCATTAAAAAAGTTTTGTATTATTGTAAGAAAATGATATTCTTTAAGTGCATAAAAACACCAAAACTTTACTATTTTACCAGAAGTGATAGAGTCCGTGAAAGCCAACTAATAATTCAGAAAATTACATTAATAAAAGAAAAATACATCAGGAGCCGGGCTATGCAATCTACGACTCATAGACTCCGAATCCCACTCGCAGTACTGTTTGAGACTACGTAAACACATGGTCGAAAAAATATCTCTCAAAAAAGATCGGCAACATTTTAGCTAAATCCTGAAGAAATAGCTTAAGACGAAAAACTCCATCCATTTCTCCATTTCTATCTTAATTGTATGACTAGATGTTTATGGACTCGATGACCTTAAAAACTTTCCAACGATCAATCACTTCTGTCGGTACAGCGGAGACAAACATATGAAAATTCATAACTTTTGTTTTCTGTAAAACAAGTTAAAAGTAACAATCGGGTTTGCCTACAGAGATATACCCTCAGCCTGTGTGAGTTGAGACTTTTATATATAGACAGATCGAATAGGGGCAAGATAGCCAATTTTTTTCTATGAATGTATAGCGAAGAAGTTTCAGAATTTAATATGTACGTTATTTTAGGATGTTTCGGTCAAATCGGATAATTGAAATTTTGTGTTGGAGGTATATGAAGGAGTGAATCGATATAATCCACTTTCGAACCTACTCTAGGTCTCGAAAAAATCGGATTGGACTTTGCTCAAGATTTTAGAGAAACATTTTGAAGTCTGATTCCAAAGGAAGGTTGGACAAAATATTGCGAGATCCAAAATTTGGACCAAATCTGTTGATCTGTTCGAGAGTTATAATGGGACCGAGCCAGACAGACGGACAAACTGGGATAAATCGACTCCAAATTGTTTGAAGCGTGTTTCGTCCAAACATATGATTAGTCTAAGAACATTATTTCGATGAGGTACATTTTTATCGTTAGCCTAATGGTTGCGGGTTCAATATCACGGTGCTCTTGAACCAACGTTAAATGAATGGAGCTTACAACTGGGAAGTTTTTGTGGATTCTGAAACAGCAAACAAGAAAAAATCGATGGAGGGATTTTTAAATAGGTTCACATTTTTAGGTTTATTTTAGGTTTTCGCGATTTTTCTGGGAAACCACAACTCCTATCGAAATGGGGCTAAAGAAAATGTTGTAACTTTGAAAATTTGTTTGATTTGTTCCTAGGTTTCACCATTTTTGAGATATAGAAGTTCTGGTCACATTTTTAGGGTTTTTTGTTAGGTTTTCACGATTTGCTTCAAAACAGTAAGTATTGTCGAATTCTTTACAAGATGGGGATTCGTAACTTTTTTACTCGGTTGTACCATTTTTTAACTTAAGTTGGGAAATTATAGTCCTGACATTTTTTATAAGGAGATACAGTCAGTGAATTGTTTAAATTTGAACTTCTATATCTCAGAAATGGTAAAACCTACGAAAATACCTATCAAAATATCAACAATATTGTAGAGAATTTTTACTGCTATAACATTTTCTTTAGTTCCTTTTGAATAGGGCTTGTGGTTTCCCAGCAAAACCGTCAAAACCTAAAAAACCCTAAAAAGGCAATTTTTTGTTTTTTGATTTTCTTCTTTCATTTAAAGTTGGTTCAAGAGCACCGTAATATACGATACAAATAACAGCAGATTTTAATACAATACCATATAACGAAAGTTTGAGCATTAATTTCGTTTATGGTAGTTTTCTGCTACAAATTTGTTACTGATAGGAAAAAATTCAGATGATCACGCTATTTATAGCAGATATTATCACTTTATTATGCACAACAATACATTTTTCTCCATAACTTTATCCCACTGTTTAGCAACAAGTTGATATAAAATAGGAATACATCATTTTTATTAAGGCAGTAAAACAATGTTCTAACTGCTTTTCGAGATATACTCCACGGAAAACCCTTGATATGTCGTATATATTGTCCAATAGACATTTCATTTTATGTACTTCTAATCCGCACAATACTGAATTTGTAAATATTTTGAATACAAAATGAGTTTAAAGCCTCAAGACCTTTATATTTATTACAGAACACCAAAACACTGGCATGGCAGTTCCAGTTTCACTGGAACTTTCTCTAAAAAGAGTATTCAAACAAAAAAAAATTAAATATTTCTTAGACAACTTGATGACAAAGTACATTTTCAGTACAGAACCTTCAGAACAATATCAGTTATCATTTGAAATTTTAAAAACAAAATATATTTTATAGCATAAATGGTAATAATTTGATAAGTAGCTCAAAAAATTGTAGTCGACCAAACCATTACGGGGGGGCACGGGCCCCCAGTGCCCCCCCCCCCCCTGCGTACGTCCCTGCTGGGGTCATTGGGGTTGGCTCGACGATTTTCATCACGCTCATTTGCTAATCCCGTCGCCTCTGCTGGGAAGTTTGGTCTTACTTCGAGTACTTGACCAGCAGGGATATGGCTAGCGGCTGCAGCAGTGATGATGTCTCGGAACGTCCTTTCCGTTACCCAAACATCAGAAACCTGGCCAATCAGCTTTCTTATGATTGATGAAGGTGCGGCGTTCAGAGGTGATGAAATCGGGTGGTCTGCTTCTGGAGACAATTATGGGGAGGTGGTCTGATCCATGGGAAATGACAGGTGCCAGATAACGTCATTTGTCAGGCCCCGTGACACGAGGGTTATGTCTGGTGAACTGTGGCACTCTCCTTTAATGCTGGTAGTAGTGTCCTCATTGACCGAGCAAAATGTAGAGCTATCACTCTGCTCAGCCAGCGCTATACCCCTCTGGTCGCTTCCGCGGGCCTAATGCCACATGTCAAGCTGCGCATTATAGTCCCGCAAGACCAGACGATTATGACCTTCCAAAAGCTTGTTAATGTTAGGCTTGTAATCTGAGATACAGCTATATCTCTCGGCAACTCTATCGCAGAAGTTCCACTCCAGACTGCTACCCCCATACATTCCATGTACGGTTCATTAGAGCCAGGCTCCAGCGGTTTCCAAGCAAAATCTTGAAAACTTAAAAAAAGAACTCTAAAGATGTGAACTTTGACCGCGGTTTATTTAAAAAGGACAAAGGTATAAAGGAAAAATTGAATTGACAAAATTTAAAAAATTCACAAAAAATTGTAATCGTCCGAACCCCATTACCACATAGCACTTAAAATTTTTGTAATTGAACGTAGATTAATACAAAAAATTTAAAGAAAATCGAAGGGGTCGAACATCTTTAAAAATTTATTTTAAATATTAAATCGCGAAAATAGCATCCAAGCCCACTGTGCGTTTTTTTTTGCTATTTTTTGTTTATTAGCTGATAAAAAACAAAACATACGAAAAAAGATTTTTTCAAATTGGACCAATATTAAAGAAATTTTGAGTATTTCTTTGCATGTAGTTTTTACAGAATTTGACTTTTTCAAGGCGCGATATCTCTGGAACCGTTAGTCAAAAAAAAAAAAATCTGAAAATATACTAAAATGTTTTGTTAATCAGCAGCATCACCACAGAAAAAAATAAAGGAAATCAAAAACCTCATCTTGAACAAGTGTCCGATTTCACTCAGAAATCCCCATATATTCCTGGAGAACATTTCTATTTTTTTTTCTTTAAATTTTGTCTAGGAATCCAAATTCTTTTTAAGACTTCGGCAGGATTTTCTACCGCACCTAAAATCACATTTCTCATGCCTAACATTGACTACGTAAAATGTCAAATAAATTTGTTTGTTGAACTTTTGCCATTATCATTTCGATTACATTGATATGTATGCAGAGTTGTTTCATCTTCATTGAAATCATGGCAGTAAATTTCAAAATCAAAATGACATTTATACGATTTAAGATGTTTGGTTTTGTTTGTTTCCGAAAGGTTTTTGGGTTGGTTTGTTATCAAAACCCATTACGGAATTGAAATTTAAAACAAAGTAGGATTTTTACGGAGACAATGTAATGTAATCTTCCACACATACTTTGTACATACATCACTACATACATTATGAACTTGCCATTGCCATTAAACAATTGTATTGCACACTAGGGTTACGACTTTTTTACAACTTCGTATTCTTGTATCATATTTTAATGAGTTTTTACCTAAGATTAGATAACAAAAACAGGGTAAATGTCAAAAAGGACTATGAAAACGAGACAATATCGACTAGTTGTCAATGAGAGCCGTACCTAAAATTTTCTGAGCGACATTTTTGCAGAACATGTCGAAGCTGAAAAAATGTCATCTTGTGGTACATTTATTGCGGTTTTTGAAATAAAGGACGAAAAGGACATGGAAGGAATCGAGTTAGAAGGTCGAAATGTTCTACGAAAAAGATCCTCATTAGATTTGATTGAAGACATGTCATATCAAAAATAAGCCAAAACAACAGCGATCAAAGATATTACGCTAATTTCTGATGGCTTATAGGGTCTCCAGTGAAAAATTCATAACGCCATAACTCAAAAGTTCGACTCACGGCGGATCTGTCCTTTGGGGTTCTGTATATACTCATCAAGGGCTTTCACCTTCAAAAGGAATTTTCTACCCCCCAAAATTTCGGTTCACAGTGTTACAGGCAACATTTTATACATTTGTGCAACAGGAAATATTTTTTTTTTAAATTTTTATTTCATAGTATTTCTTAATTATTTTTTTGCAAAGTGGTTTTTGCATGGCCTTTTAAAATACTTAAATGAAATAAATTTTAGTTTAGTCATTAATAGGCAAACGTGCATTCATTCCTAATACAGGAAATTATTTTTAAGGAAAAAGGTCAAAACGTCATAACCCTATTGTACACACATGTGCCAGAACAAACCACAAACCAAATTCAGTCATCCATATTTAGGTTCAGGGCAAAAATGGGAAGGCGCATCATTGAAATTTGTTGCATTCGAATTGGGAAAACATTCAAATGTAATTTTTACACAAAAAAGAAAAAAACTGCAAAGTGTTGCAAGAAGATAGAGAGAAGGACAGACAAGGTGGTAAAGAACAATACGATAAGATTGGAACAAAGTTAACAGCTTGTGCCTACTACCTTTATCATTCCTCCAGCCAAGTTTTAGGTACAATAACGAACTTGTAACCAGAAATATGTTACCGATTAAAGTCGAAACAACTTCAATGTGTTGTTTCTTTTTTTTTTTGGTTTTGCTTGTTCAAGGTTTAGGCTATTCCTGATATAAATTCTCACAACCATTAAGGGGTGTGAACCAAGTCCAAAACAAAAATAGTTTATTAAGCATTTGTGTGAGTGTGAGTGTGTTGTGAATGTTGCGAAACAACACCAAAGTGTTGTAAAAGTTCATAGACCGTGAAATGAGGTTATGTTGCAACATCAGTTCGTTTCGGTTCGGTTTATGTTCTGTGTGTGTGTTTGTTCACTGTGATTTATGAAGAGCATTTTTAATGACATTTTCTCTTGTAATCTTCGAAAAAGAGGAGCTTTTCGGAAGGATTGGTAAGAATTGGTAGTTTGGTAGACAAGTTTAGCAACACACTTGAAAAGGAAAGAAAAAGTGGTTAGTTGTTTTAAATTCCAGAGGATAAGAGTTTAAGGAATATTAACCACCTTCCTGAAATATTCTTATGGAACAGTGGAGCAAGATGGGCATATTTCTAAACAAAATTGGAGGTCGATGACACCTACTCTGGGTTATGACTTTCTTACAACCTCGTATCCCTGTCTCATATTTTGAGGAGTTTTTACCTAAGATAAGATAAAAGCTTAATGATAGGGTGATTCGATTAAAAAGTGATTCGCGCAAAGTCATTTGAAAAATGGTCTGTATGAGATTTTTTGCCAAACTTTTGAAGTCATTATAAGCCGAGGGCAGCTCAAAATGAGCCGTTGTGCCCGAAAAAAAATTAAGCCGTGTGTGAACGGATAATGCAAGATCGCCATGTTATATACCGTGAGATAGAGGCATCCTCGGACATTTCATCCACCAACTAACAGTTTATTTTGAAGGAACACCAGGCCGCAAAAATGCATTTTTCTCGTTAGATCCAGCAAAATTGGACAAACGCTCAAAAAAAGGCTCTTGTGGATTGGTGCAAAGAAATTGTGAATAAAAACGATTGCGGTGCTTCAAACTACGTTTATAAGATTGTAACAGACTTCGAATCTTGGATCTATGCTTAGGAGCCCGAAACAAAACAGGAATCGACCGTTTCTAATGAAAGTTGTTCATCTAAGAATCAATTCGAGACAAATGGTCGCCTGTTTCTTCGGCAAAACTGACGGTGTGGCGGCTATACGGCTTCAGATATGTAGGAAGGTTAATTCTGAGTGGTACACCACAATCTGTTTGCCAGAAGTCTTCTGAGAAATTCGAAAAACGAACAAGAGACGACGAACCGTTCTGCATCATGACAATGCGACCTCTCACACATCGATTCAAACCAGCGCCTGTTTGACCGGACAAAACGTGGAATTGATGGGTCATCCGCCGTACAACCCTGACTTTATTTGGTTACAGCATAACAAGAAAAAAAGGCGTGGTCAACGATTTTCGTAGCCAGAAGATGCTGTAAAAGCGTTCAAAAAGCATGTTTTGGAAGTGTCTAAATCGAAGTGGAAAAAGGGTTGAATCTCTTGGTTGAATTGGTTTGTATGGACTTGCCCCTGAAAATACTTGTACCGTCGTAATGGGAACAGCGAATACAAGTTGTAACAACAAAAATCAAAACGATTCGAGAGGAGGTCTGCACTTTTCTGAAATTTTGTGTGGTAGGTAACCGTAGGAGTGGACCGATATAGTTCATATTCGAACTTGATCTATGTCTGGTAGAATTATTACGACGTGCAAAGAGTGGGCGAAATCGGTTTGTCCCTTCGAGAGTTTTCGTGAGCATTATTATACACTCCGGGTGTCACCATGGTGCAATGGTATGCACACCCGCCTTGCACGCAGAATGTCGTGGGTTCGATTCCAAGGCCAGGCAACATCAAATTTTCAACGGTGGCAAAATACCCCTCAGTAATGTTGGCGACATTTCTTGTGTATTTCAGCCATGTAAAACTTCTCTACAAGTGGTGTCTTAGGACACGCCGTTCGGACTCGGCGATAAACTGTAGGTCCCATATCATTGAGCTAATATGAATCGGGGTGCACTCATTGATATGAGAGAAGTTTCCCTTGTCCCGCCTGAGATGTTTGTGGAAGAATTATATTATATATTATTATACCATCCGGTATTTGGAAGGTTTTAGCCTCAATATTCCACCGAAATGGCTGAAATTTGGTATATAGTCTTCGTTGGGGGTATAAAACTTTCTACCTGAAATTTGTGTTTAAGCTCCACGCCTTCATATAGCCCCCATAGAACGGTACCTCCGAACTTTTGGTATTTGGAAGGTTGTGGCCTCAGTATCCCTCCGGAATGGCTGAAATTTGGTATTAAGTCTTCTTTTGTGGTATAAAACTTTCCACCTAAAATTTCTCGGTATAGATCTACTTCTTCATATAGCCCCCATAGAACGGTACCTCCGGATTTCTGGTATTTGGAAGGTTGTGGCCTCAATATTTCACTGAAATGGCTGAAATTTGGTATATAGTCTTCGTTGAGTGAATAAAACTTTCCCCTTGAAATTTGTTGGTATAGCTCCACGCTTTCATGTAGCCCCCATAGAACGGAACCTCCCAATTTTCGGTATTCTGAAGGTTGTGGCTTCAATATTTCACCGAAATGGCTGAAATTTGTTATTAAGTCTTCCTTGGTGGTATAAAACTTTCCATCTGAAATTTCTCGGTATAGGACCACATCTTCATATAGCCCCCATAGAACGGTACCTCCGGACTTCTGGTATTTGGAAGGTTGTGGCCTCAATATTCCTCAGAAATAGCTGAAATTTTGTATATAGTCTTCGTTGGGGGTATAAAACTTTCTACCTGAAATTTGTGGGTAAAGCTCCACGCCTTCATATAGCTCCCATAGAACGGTACCTCCGGACTTCTGGCATTTGGATGAAGGTTGTGGCCTCAATATTCCTCCGGAATGGCTGAAATTTTGTATTAAGTCTTCCTTGTGGGTATAAAACTCTTCACCTGAAATTTCTCAGTATAGGTCCACATCTTTATAGAGACCCCATAGAACGGTACCTCCGGATTTCTGGTATTTGGAAGGTTGTGGCCTCAATATCCCTCCGGAATGGCTGAAATTTGGTATTAAGCCTTCCTTGGTGGTACAAAATGTTCCACCTGAAATTGCTCGGTATAGGTTGACTTCTTCATATAGCCCCCATAGAACGGTACCTCCCGTTTTCCGGTATATAGAAGGTTGTGGCCTCAATATTCCTCAGAAATGGCTGAAATTTGGTATATAGTCTTCGTTGGGGGTATAAAACTTTCCATCTGAAATTTGTAGGTATAGGTCCACGCCTTCATATAGCCCCCATAGAACGGTACCTGGTATTTTGAAGGTTGTACCTCAATATCCGTCCTAAATGGCTGAAATTTGGTATTAAGTCTTCCTTGGTGGTATAAAATTTCCACCTGAAATTTCTCGGTATAGGTCCACTTCTTCATATAGTCCCCAAAGAACGGTACCTCTGATTTCTGGTATTTGGAAGGTTGTGGCCTCAATATCCCTCCGGAATGACTGAAATTTGGTATTAAGTCTTCCTTGGTGGTATAAAACTTTCCACCTGAAATTTCTCGCTATAGGTCCACTTCTTCATAAAGTCCCCATAAAACGGTACCTCCCGTTTTCCGGTATTTTGAAGGTTGTGGCCTCAATATTCCTCAGAAATAGCTGAAATTTTGTATATAGTCTTCGTTGGGGGTATAAAACTTTCCACCTGAAATTTATAGGTATAGCTCCACGCCTTCATATAGTCCCCAAAGAACGGTACCTCCGGATTTCTGGTATTTGGAAGGTTGTGGCCTCAATATCCCTCCGGAATGACTGAAATTTGGTATTAAGTCTTCCTTGTGGGTATAAAACTTTCCACCTGAAATTTCTCGGTATAGGTCCACTTCCTCATATAGCCCCCATAGAACAGTACCTCCGGATTTCTGGTATTTGGAAGGTTGTGGCCTAAATATCCCTCCTGAATGGCTGAAATTTGGTATTAATTCTTCCTTGGTGGTATAAAAATTTCCACCTGAAATTTCTCGGTATAGGTCTACTTCTTCATATAGCCCCCATAGAACGGTACCTTCCGTTTTCCGGTATTTTGAAGGTTGTGGCATCAATATTCCACAGAAATGGCCGAAATTTGATATATAGTCTTCGTTGGGGGTATAAAACTTTCCACCTGAAATTTTTTAGGTATAGCTCCACGCCTTCATATAGCCCCCATAGAACGGTACCTCCCGTTTTCCGGTATTTTGAAGGTTGTGGCATCAATATTCCTCAGAAATGGCTGAAATTTGGTATATAGTCTTCGTTGGGGGTATAAAACTTTCCACCTGAAATTTGTAGGTATAGCTCCACGCCTTCATATAGTCCCCATAGAACGGTACCTCCCGTTTTCCGGTATTTTGAAGGTCGTAGCCTCAATATTCCTCATAAATGGCCGAAATTTGGTACATAGTTCGTTAAGGTTATAAAACTGTCCACCTGAAATTTGTAGGTATAGCTCCACGCCTTCATATAGTCCCCATAGAACAAAACCTCACGATTTTCGGTATTCTGAAGTTGGTGGCTTCAGTATTTCACCCAAATGGCTAAAATTTGGTACTTGGGGTTTTAAAAGTTTTCCCCTGTAATTTGTCGGTGCAGGTCTACGCCTTCATATAGCCTCTATAGTACAGTAACTCCCGAGTTTCGGTATTTAAACGGTTTTAGCCTCAATATTCCAACGAAATGGATGAAATTTGTTATTAATTCTTTGTTGGATGTATAAAACTTTCCACCTGAAATTTGTAGGTATTGGTTGACGCCTTATTTTTGAAGGTTGTGGCTTGACCAAAGTGGCTGAAAATTGGTATTTAGTCTTCTTCATAAACGAAAGGAAACGAACTGTTCCATTTTACTTCAACTCGCAATGGAGGGCATAACAAGTTCGGCGCGGCTGAACTTAACGCCGCTCTTACTTGTTTTTTTATGAAAAAATAATTTTTTTAGGGGGTGGTACCCGAGGGAGTGGACTGAACTTAAACATATTTTGGACAAAATATTACCAAAGCCAAATTTTGGACCAAATCGGTCCAATCTGTTCGAGAGTTATCGCGCGCTCCAGCCGGACAGACGGACCAACGGACATTACTAAATCGACTCCAAATTGTCTGAAACGGATTTCATCCAAACATTCTTAGGGGTTTTAAATATTATTTCGATAAGGCAGATTTTGCCCGTACGAGAACGTATATACATACCCTTGTTAGCATAAATGCTGATGGTATAAAAATGTCAAAAAGTCATAACCCTAACCTACAGAGAGCAGTTGTACAATAATTCCCAGGCGCCTCTGGAATTACTTTTCCACAAATCCAGATTTTTTCCAATACAAACATTTTGTTTATTTTCATAACTTTTAACTTGAAATATTTCTTCTCACCAACCTATCTAAATGACAGGCCTTTAAATGACTTTTCACCTTTCATTGAGTTGCGTTATTTGGGCAAGCTTTTTCACAAGAGACCTCTTAACATGCAAAACCCTTGGTCTTATAATGCAAGTAATCAACAAAACAACAACAAAAACCCAAATCATTTTCTACTAAAAATATATATAAAATATGGGTTAAGATAAAAACTTAGCAACACTCCCCCTTTCAACCAAAAAAATGTAGAAAAAATTAAACTTTGGCTAATGACTTAACAAAACTCTAATGGAAGGTATGGGAATAGTGCAATGGTGGAATGGAAAAAACGCAAACAGATAATAAAGCAACCAGCAATATTTTTGCGATTATAAAGCAATTTTAAGCAAATCAAAAATACATCAACTTCATGCAATGGTGTGCTGAAGAACCGCAAATATCCTATACCATGGAACACTAAGCTCTCCCTCACTCGCCTCTTTGTAATACACTTCAACAAATGGAAATGACGACAACAAAGGGCAAAAGGGTAGTCGTCACATTTTATAAATTGAACTTTTGTTTACTTTTCTATTTTTGATGTGAATTATTATTGTGTTGTTGTACAAAAACACAAAAACATACCAACAACATTTGTTTTTCTTTCATACATAACTCTTGGCATGGAATTGCAACAGTGCAATGCTTGACTGGCTTAACTGCTTCAACACTAATGGAGCGTTTCAGAAAAGACGGACGGACGGACAGTTGGATGGTACGGTAACAATAAGGTGTGCCATAATCTACGTTTTACTTCCTTGAAGTGCCAAGACAAGCAAGACGAACTACTACAATTGAATGCACCTTCAATCCAAATCGTTAAATCCTTTGTATACCAGCAGCCATATACCGCAATTGTTAAAGAAAATATTTTCCATTTTTTGCATTTCCTTCTATCCCTTCTTGATTGGGAAAAACCACCCATCATTTTCATCATCGTTGTAAACATCAAACCATTCAATCGAAAGGAAAACAATGTTAAGATGAAACTATTCTTGACGTTAAGTTGATGGGCAACAAATTTTTGTTACTTCAGCTGTAGGTAAAATACCTGCACAATGTTTCACATTCTCAATGTATGTATGTACATATTTGATTCATAAATTCTTTGAAAAGAATGAAGAAACCAAGGAAGCATGGTAATAATGTTACATACTGTTTAAGAATGCATTTTCATATTAAGGATAGGGTATTTTAAGGGTTCATTTAAACCCCAAAAAATACTTCTGAACCAGTTGGGACTTCCTAAGAATAATTCGTAATTCGGAAAGAAAGCTTCCACAGTTTGCTGATAATGAGTCACGGTGCTCTTGAACCAACTTTAAATGAATGGAACTTACACCTGGGAAGTTTTTGCGGATTCTGAAACTACAATGTTCATAGATGAGAAAAATCAAAAAACAAAAAAAAAAATTGAAAATACGAAAATATCATAAAGGTAAATCTTGTAGAGCATTTTCACAGCTACAATATTTTCTCTATTCCCATTTCGATAGGACTTGCAGTTTCCAAGCAAAATCGTGAAAACCAAAAAAACCTAACCTAAAAATGTGAACTTCGACCGCGATTTATTTAAAAAGCGCCCCTGTGATTTTTTTTTGTTTTTTGATTTTTCTCATCTATGAACATTGTAGTTTCAGAATCAGCAAAAACTTCCAAGGTGTAAGCTCCTTTCATTTAAAGTTGGTACAGAAGCACCGTGGAGTGGAATGTCCAATAAATATATTGAGTGGATGCGAATTCAAAGAAACAGTCGCGGAAAATTTAACGAATCTGGGGAGAGATATTAGGATTAAATGTCATAGTCTCTATGGTCCCTAGATAATTCTTTGTGGTCCTTTAAATATCCAATAGTCGTCTATCAACACGTTTAAATGTATTTAAAAAAAATGAAATTAAAACGAATGGACCTACCTAATGTGCGATCCCCGCAAAAGTTTTGACTAACAGGAATATGCACCTTAAATGTCTGGTCACTATATAAATTATAAGAAAGGACATACCAGGCACTGAATTGGTGTTGATAAAAAAAATTGGATATAAAATACACCCTGTTAAAAAAGTAAAAAATCCCCAATATGGCCAAAAAAACCATCTTCGAAGTTGATATAAGTGTGGAAAAAAATAATTTGGAATGTTTGGACCAAATCGAGTAGACAATTCGAGAGTTAAAATGGTGAGCATTAGTCAGTTTATTTGGTGTTTTTTTTTCGAGCATTTGGAGCACATTTCAAAATGAACACCTCCAAAAGATTTCCTATGGATAAAAGGCATAACGACTTCTGGGAATAGAAGACTTTCAAAAGGCCTTCTAGGAAAATACCCCTTTCTTCTTGTAGGTCTTCAAAAGAACTTCAAGAGGAAATCTTCTACAGATTTTTGAAATCGTTGATTTTTTTAAGAATTCTTTTTTAAAATTGTGGAGATTTTTAGAAATATGTTTCAAATCGTAAATTTTTATAGCATACGTTGTCAAATCGTAGATTTTTTTAAAGAACATGTTTTCAAATCGCGGATCTTTTAAATATTATTTTTGTAAAGAATAGTTTTTTTTAAATCTTGTATTTTTAATGAATATTTCTCCAAATCGTGGACTTTTTAAAGAATTTTTTTTTAATCGTGGATTCTTTAAACATTTTTTTTAATCGTGGATATTTTAAAGATTTTTTTTCAAATCGTGGATTTTTTAAAGATGTTTTTTTAAATCGTGGATTTTTTAAAGATGTTTTTTTAAATCGTGGATATTTTAAAGATATTTCTCAAAACGTAAATATTTTAAAGATTTTTTTTTTTAAATCGTGGATTTTTTAAAGATGTGTTTTAAATCGTGGATATTTTAAAGATATTTTTCAAAACGTAGATATTTTAAAGAAAATTTGTATAAAATTGAATATTTTTTAAAGATTTTTTCTTCAAATCGTGGATATTTTAATAAAATATTTTTTTTTTAACCGAGGATTTTTATATATTATTTTTGGACTTTTAAATGGACTTTTTAAATATTAAAAAAAAAAAATTTTCAAATCATGAATTTTTTTAAATAATTTTTTAAGAGGCAAGTTTTAAAGGATATTTTTTTTTAAATCGCGTATTTTTTTCAAAATTTTTTTTTTTAAATCTTATTTTTGTAAAGATTATTTTTTCCAAAGCTTGCATTTCTAAAGAACAGTTCTCCAAATAGTTGATTTTTTAAAGAATACTTTTTTAAATGGTGGATTTTTTTAACGATTTTTTTTCAGTTCGTGGATGTTTTTAATTTTTTTTTCAAATCTTGGATTTTTTCAATGATTTTTTCAAATCGTAGATTTTTTAAATTTTTTCTTTTTTAAATCGTGGATTTTTAAAGATGTTCGTGGTTATTTTTTTAAATCGTAGATTTTTATTGAATTTGTTTTTTCAAATCATGATTATTTTAAAAACGTGGATTTTATTAAAGACGTGGATTTTATTAAATAAAATTTTCAAGACGTAAATTTTAGTAATATTTTCAAGACGTTAAGTTTTTAAAATATTTGGTTTCAAGTAGTTTAATTTTTTTTTCAATTCTTGGATTTTTTCTTCATGTCGTGGTTTTTTAAAATATTTTTTTTTCAAATATTTTTTTCAGGTGGTTTATTTTTAACATATTTTTTAGTCGTGGATTTTTATTTTTAAAATCATATCATTTGAGTGCGTTTTATTTTTTTTAAGAATATATTTTTTCAATTGGTTTTTGTAAATCGTGAATTTTTAAATAATGTTTTTAAATAATATTTTCATTTGTTAAATAATATTTTAAAAACGTGGATTTTATTAAATAATATTTTCCAGACGTGGATTTTAATAATATTTTCAAGACGTGGATTTTAATAATATTTTCAAGACGTGAATTTTAATAATATTTCCAAGACGTGGATTTTAATAATATTTTAATAAAAAATATTTTCATATTTTATTAAAAATCTGACAATCACTTACCATACCTTGATTCAGTGATACATAGACAGGGAAATTCTCTATTTTTAGACTGGTATCAAAAACCTATTTCGTCCGGACGTATCATCAATTATTACTCCAAACATCCTCGACGTATCAAAATCAATACCGCAACGAATTTTATAAGAAGAGTGTTTCAAATCAGTGACAAGAAGTTTCATTCCAAAAATACAAAAGAGGTCAGAAGAATATTGATGATGAATGATTTCCCCATAAAAACTATAAATGAATTGATCAAACATACAAAGGTCAGCAAAAGTACAAATACAGAAACAAGATTAGAAAAAACATATAAAAGATCTACATACGTTCCTGGTTTTTCCGAACGTTTTTCAAAATCAAATCTATATAATACAGACCAATACCAATTAGCCTTAAAGAGCTGTAATACAAACAATGCGTTCTTCAGCAGGATAAAATCAAAAATACCCATAGACGACAAATCAAACGTTGTGTATAAGATCAGTTGTAATGGTGACAAGTCCAACATATGCCAAAAGGTATATGTTGGCACTACAAAAAGCAAACTCAAAACTAGGATGAGTGGTCACAAATCCGACCAGAAAAACAACAATAAACCCTTGGAACAAAAGACTGCTTTAGCAGCTCATTGTTCCAAAACCGGACATACGCCTAACCTCAAACAAGTACAAATCTTAGCGCAGGAAAATAACTACAGACGGAGATATATGTTGGAAATGTTACATATCATTAACATTCCTGCAGAAAAACGTATAAACTATAAAACAGATACCGAACACTGTGCGCAAATATACAGGAGCACAATTGAAAAACACCAAAAAGTTAGTTGATTTCTGAACTCAAACAAGAGCAAGACGTATGTGGTGCTAAGAAAGAAATAACAATGTAATTATTCAAATGTTAAATATGTTTTTTGCTATGTATTTATAAAAATTTTCTGTTGTTTTCTTTTTAAAAGTGAAAATGCCCTGATGATGATCATAGAATATGATCGAAATATTGGCAAAAATAAAAATATAAAAATCAAAACAAAACATTGTTTTAATTTTTCCCTGACCTCGAGCCAAATCAATAAAACAAAAGATATTAAAAAATATATTCAAGACGTAGATTTTATTAAAAAATATATTCAAGACGTGGATTTTATTAAAAAATATATTCAAAACGTGGATTTTTTTAAAAAATATATTCAAGACGTGAATTTTATTAAAAAATATATTCAAGACGTGGATTTTATTAAAAAATATATTCAAGACGTGGATTTTATTACAAAATATATTCAAAACGTGGATTTTTTTAAAAAATATATTCAAGACGTGGATTTTATTAAAAATATATTCAAGACGTGGATTTTATTAAAAAATATATTCAAGACGTGGATTTTATTAAAAAATATATTCAAGACGTGGATTTTATTAAAAAATATATTCAAGACGTGGATTTTTTTAAAAAATATATTCAAGACTTGAATTTTATTAAAAAATATATTCAAAACGTGGATTTTTTTAAAAAATATATTCAAGACGTGAATTTTATTAAAAAAATATATTCTAGACGTGAATTTTATTAAAAAATATATTCAAGACGTGGATTTTTTTAAAATATTTTTTTGCAAAGTCGTGGATTTTTTTAAAATATTCTTTTGCAAAGTCGTGGATTTTTTTAAAATATTTTTTTGCACAGTAGTGGATTTTTTTATACATTTTTTCAAATCGAGGATTTTTTAATATTTTTTTTTTTCAAATCGAGTTTTTTTTCAAATAATTTTTCAAGCCGTGGATTTTTTTAAAATATTCTTTTGCAAAGTCGTGGATTTTTTTAAAATATTTTTTTGCAAAGTAGTGGATTTTTTTATACATTTTTTCAAATCGAGGATTTTTTAATATTTTTTTTTTCAAATCGAGGGTTTTTTAATATTTTTTTTTCAAATCGAGTTTTTTTTTCAAATACTTTTTCAAGTCGTGGATTTTTTTAAACTTTTTTCAATTCGTGGAATTTTTATTTTTTTCAATTCGTGGATTTTTTAAATTGGTTTTCAAGAGGTGGCTTAAAAAAATATTCAAGACGTGGATTTTATTACAAATATATTCAAGAAGTAAAGTTTTTAAAATATCTTTTTTTTCGAGCAGTGGAGTGGTTGCCACCGCGGTGCAGTGGTATGCACAGCCGCCTTGCACGCAGAATGTCGTGGGTTCGATTCCCCGGCTAGGCAGCATCAAATTTTCAACGGTGGCAAAATAACCCTCAGTAATGTTGTCGACCTTTCCTGAGTATTTCAGCCATGTAAAACTTCTCTGCAAGTGGTGTCTTAGGACACGCCGTTCGGTCTCGGCGGTAAACTGTAGTTCACATATCATTGAGCTAATATGAATTGCACTAATTGATATGAGAGAAGTCTCCCTTGTCCCGCCTGGGATGTTTTTGGAACAATTATTATTATAGTGGAGTTTTAAAATATTTTTTCAAGTTTTCGATTGTAAAGTATTTTTTTTTTTGATGTCGTGGATTTTTAAAATATTTTTTTTAAGAATATTTTTTATTTTTTAAAGAATATATTTTTGCAAGTCGTCGATATTTATTTTTTAAGGAATATTTTTTTCAAGTCCTGGATTATTTTCTGAAATCGAAACATTCATAAAGAAGCGTTTTCTCCAAATTGTGGATTTAAATGAATATTTTTTCAAATCGTTATTTTATATGAATATTTTTTTTTTCAAATAGTAATTTTATATCAATTTTTTAATTCGTGTTTTTTAAAGAATTTTTATAAATCTTGGATTTTGCTAAATAATTTTTTTCAAGTCGTGAATTTTTGAAATAGGTTTGAAAATTGTGGATTTTTTTACAATTTTTTTTAAGTCGTGTATTTTTTAAAATAATTTTTTGGCAAGTCGTGGATTTTTAAAAAAAAAATGTTTTGGCGATTTCGTGGATTTTTTTAAAAATTTTTTTCATATCGAGAATTTTTTTAATATTTTTTTTCAAATCGGGGGGTTTTCGTGCATTTTTTTTAATAATTTTTTTCAAGTTTTCATTTCAAGAATTAATTTTATTTATTTTTTTAAATCGTGGATTTTAAAAATAATTTCTTTAAGTCCTGGGTTTTTTTAATTTATATTTTTCAAGGCGTTACATTTTTTTAAATATGTTAATATTTTTTCAATTCGTGGATTTTTTAAATTGGTTTTCAAATCGTGGAGTTTTTAAATATTTTTTCAAGTCGTGGATTTTTTAAAAAAAATTTTTGCAAGTCGTGGATTTTTTTAATATTTTTGTTTCAAATCGAGCGTGTTTTAAATATTTTTTCAAGACGTGGATTTTTTTAAATATATTTTCAAGTCGTGGATTTTTGTTAAATATTTTTTTTAAGTTTTCATTCATGAATTAATTTTATTTTTTTTTTAAATTGTGGATTTAAGTTTTTTAAATATAAATTTTTTTTCCAACACGTTAATTTTTTAAAATATTTTTTTAAGTTGTGGATCTTATAAAATAATTTTTTCAAGTCTTTTATTTTATTTTATTTTATTTTATTTTATTTTATTTTATTTTACTTTACTTTACTTTATTTTATTTTATTTTATTTTATTTTATTTTATTTTATTTTATTTTATTTTATTTTATTTTATTTTATTTTATTTTATTTTATTTTATTTTATTTTATTTTATTTTATTTTATTTTATTTTATTTTATTTTATTTTATTTTATTTTATTTTATTTTATTTTATTTTATTTTATTTTATTTTATTTTATTTTATTTTATTTTATTTTATTTTATTTTATTTTATTTTATTTTATTTTATTTTATTTTATTTTATTTTATTTTATTTTATTTTATTTTATTTTATTTTATTTTATTTTATTTTATTTTATTTTATTTTATTTTATTTTATTTTATTTTATTTTATTTTATTTTATTTTATTTTATTTTATTTTATTTTATTTTATTTTATTTTATTTTATTTTATTTTATTTTATTTTATTTTATTTTATTTTATTTTATTTTATTTTATTGTATTGTATTGTATTGTATTTTATTTTATTTTATTTTATTTTATTTTAGTTTTAAGAACATTTATTTCAGCTCGTAGATTTTGTAAAGGTTTTTTTTCAAATTTTATTTTAGCACAAAATCATTAATATTTGTAGCCTTATTTTCTATTTTTTTTTGCTAATTTTGCTGTTTCAAATTATTTTCTGTGCCAAAAATGATGGCCCTGATTAAACAAAGAAACCGCCCATGTTAAAAATCCATTCAATATTAATTATCATATTTTCAGTTTAAAAACTATGTACGAAAAAAGTTCTCCCTATTAATATTCCGGAAAAATTATACACCGCATAATGTTTTAGTAATTTTATGTTGGCATAATAAAGGTCGATGAAGGAAAAGTAAAAATTCTAAAAAATGCCTTTTTGTCTATTAAAATTTGAGGTTGAAAATGTCTTGTCTTTCTCTGAAAATCAACCTTTCAAAACACGTGTACCAACAAACCCGCAAAACATCATCTACTTCCTCATTATCATTTCCATTGCCATTTTTGGAGAGGTTCATTAATGTTTTTTTACATCTTTCTTTGATGGTGTTTAACATTGTTATCATTACATTTTCGACATGCTGCTGCTACTTGTGACATGGTGTGTTGTTGTTTCAAGATTCCCGGGGTTAACACGCTTCTTCTTCATAGCTCCTTATATTATATATTTATGTCTGTTTACATTACATTAATATCCTTTAGCAGCATCAAATCCTGATAATGGTTTCTTAAAAACACGTACCACAGCGTCTCTTAACCTTACAAACCTAACCTTTTTGCAATAGACATGTCGGTCGTTGTGTTCTTTGTGAAAGTACTTTATTTTTACTGCAATGAGGTGGAGATAGCTACATACATTTTTGTATTTTGTTTTCGTTATGTTGTTTTTTTTTGCACGAAAATAAACAAAATACAATTTTTACCCTAGAAGTAGGGTTTAGGTTTTCTTTTTTCCTCCCATATTTCTGTTCAATGACAAAAATCACGTACAATTTACCACGAAATTCAATGTGGAAAGAAAAGTTTGACAGAGTGTGAAGTTTTTTTAAACAATATTGGAAGAAACCATATATTATGGAAACTTTTTCCATATCAAAGAGGGCAGGATTCTTCTATTTACTGTTCGTTTGATCAATGAAGTGAGTCATACATTTTAATGCCAAGATGGGGCCTTTGGGCTATAGATGGGTCAAAACCGACCCAATAACTAATTTTGGTTTGATTTTTTAATGGTCTTTACTTACAGTGGGTAAAACAATGCAAAATGTGTATACCATACCTGAAATGAGAAGAACATAAAAATAGATTAGTATTTAATTTTGTCAATCGTAGACTTTTTAAAGAATTAAAAAAGCGTGCTTTTTAAAGAATAATTTTTTCAATAATCGTGGATTTTTAATGAAAAAAATCATTTTTAAAGAATATTTTTTTTTAAATCGTAGATTTTTTTGGGAATATTTTTTTTTTCAAAAATAGTGGATTTTTTAAAGAATATTTTTTTTAAATCGTAAAAAATATATTTTTAAAAAATCGTGTATTTCTTCAAGTATATATTTTTTTTAAATCAGGGCTTTCTTTAACTTTTTTCAAAAGTCTTATTTTTATTGTCGATTTTTTAGAACATCGTGCAGTTTTAAAGAATATGTTTTTGAAATCGTGTTTTTTTTTAAATCGTAGATTTTTAAAAAAAAAAATTTTCAAATCAAGTTTTTTCAAATCGCGAATTGTTTAAACACAATTTCTCAATGCGATGTTTGTTTAAATTAAATAAAATATAAATCGTGGATCGTTTATTGTTTTCAAATAGTGGATTTTTTAAAAATATTTTTCAAATCGTGGATTTTTTAAAGTATTTTTCAAATCATGGATTTTTAACAAATATTTTTCAAATTGTGATTTTTTAAAAATATATTTTCAAATATTTTTTAAATTTTTTTTAAATGTCTTCAATTTTTTTAATTTTTTGTAAAGAATGTTTTTTCAAAACTATTTTTCAAATCATGGATTTTTTAAATATATTTTGAAAATAGTAGATTTTTTAAAAATACTTTTCAAATTGTGGATTTTTTAATATTTTTCAAAACGAAAATTTTTTAAAATTTTTTTCAAAAAAGAATATTTTTCATATTTTGGATTTTTTTTTAAATATTTTTCAAATCATCATATTTTCAGAATATATTTCATATTTCTCAAGAATTTATTTTTTATATCAGGGCTTTCTTTAATTTTTTCCAAAAATCTAGTTTTTTTAATTTTAATTTTTAGAACATCGAGCAGTTTTTAAAGAATATATTTTTGAAATCGTGGAATTTTTAAACATTTTTTTTTTCAAATCGTAGATTTTTTAAAGTTTTTTCAACCGTGGTTTTTTTAAATATTTTTTGTTTTCAAATCGTAGATTTTTAAATAAAGTTTTTTTTTTAAACCGTGGATTTTTAAACACTTTTCTTAAAATCGTAGATTTTCTAAATATCTTTTAAATTTTTTTTACATTTTTTTCTAAAGAATATTTTTTCAAACCATGGATTTTTTAAAAATATTTTTCAAATAGAGTTTTCTTAAATATATTTTTCAAATCGTAGATTGTTTAAAAATATTTTTCAAAACGTGGATTTTTTAAAAATATTTTTCAAATCGTGGATTTTTTAAAAATATTTTTCAAATCGTTATTTTTTGTTTTCAAATCGTAGGTTTTTAAATAAAGTTTTTTTTCAAACCGTGGATTTTTAAACAATTTTTTCAAATCGTAGATTTTCTAAATATCTTTTAAATTTTTTTTACATTTTTTTCTAAAGAATATTTTTCAAACCATGGATTTTTTAAAAATATTTTTCAAATAGAGTTTTCTTAAATATATTTTTCAAATCGTAGATTGTTTCAATCAATTTCAAATCGTGGGTTTTTCAAAAATATTTTTCAAGTTGTGGATTTTTTTAAAAATGTTTTTAAAATCGTGGATTTTTTAAAAAATATATTTTAATTTTTTTTTTTATTTTGTATAGAATATTTTTGAAATTGCCGATTTTTTAAAAAATATTTTTGAAATAGTGGATTTTTTAAAAATAGTTTTTAAATCGTGGATGTTTTAAAAATAGCTTTCAATTCGTGGATTTTTTTAAAAATATTTTTCAAATCGTGGACTTTTAAAAAAAATTCAAATCATGGATTTTTTTTTAAATATTTTGTAAAATTTTGTTTGTAAAACATATTTTTTCAAATCAATTTTGTAAAAAATATTTTTTCAATTTTTTTTTTAAAGAATATTTTTTCAAATCGTGGATTTTATAAAAATATTTTTCAAATCGTATATTTTTTAAAAATATTTTTCAAATCGTGGATTTTTTAGAAATATTTTTCAAAACGTGGATTTTTTAGAAATATTTTTCAAAACGTGGATTTTTTGAAAAAAAATTTCAAATAGTGGATTTTAAGAAAATGTTTTTCGAATCATGGGTTTTTTAAAGAAATTTTTTTCAATTTTGTGTAAAGAATATTTTTTTTTAATTTTATTGTGAAGAAAATTTTTTCAAATCTTGAATTTTTTAGAAATATTTTTCAAATAGTGGGTTTTTAGAAATATTTTTCAAATCGTGGATTTTTTAAAATAATTTTCAAATAGTGGATTTTAAGAAAATGTTTTTCGAATCGTAGATTTTTTAAGGAATATTTTTTCAACTTTTTTTAAAGAATGTTTTTCATTTTTTTTTAACGAATATTTTTTCAAATCTTGGATTTTTAAAATGTTTATCATATTGTGGATTTTTTAAAAATATGTTTCATATTGTGAATTTTTTAAAAATATTTTTCAAATCATCGCTTTTAAAAAAATATTTTAAAATCGATAATTTTTCAAAAATATTTTTCACATCGTGGATTTAAAAAAAAAATATTTTTCATATCATGTGTTTTTTGAAAATATTTTTAAAATCGTGGATTTTTTAAAATGTTTTTTAGACTGTATATTTAAAAAAAAAAAAAAAATAATAAACTCCAAAAACAAACGCTCATATTTACTTTTTGAATATACCATTACAGTAACAACTAAAATTTATGTTTTCTAGACTTCGAAGAAGCTACTGTTATGATTCGCACCGGTATACGTTTTTAATATGCCCCCGTAGTAAATAGAAATAACTTTAATAAAGAAACTTTCTGGATTCCCAAGAAGCTATTATTAAAATTTTTAGCGGCATATTTCCATCCCAAAATGAATCTCTAATGGCAGCTTAAGATGCGCTTTGGAACTGTCATTAAGACCGGTTATTGGTGATTTTAAGTAATTGAACTGACCTTAATGTAGTCCCTCTGTTCCGTGTTAAATATCCAATTTTCTTCATATTTTTTCAACGATTTTCCTCCGGACACCTATAAAACTCTAATCTACTTCTATTGCTGACGACTGTTCCTTTATAATCTACATCCCCATCATCCATTTCCTCAACCCTCATCTTCTATTAGATTAAGATTTATTTTATACCCATCGGTTTGTCTTTCTTTTTAATATCCTTACGACAGTTGGCCATTAAAAAACAACAACGAAGTGTGGAAAAAGCAAAAACACATTTCTTGTCTACTTAAAAAATCATAATGTTTCAAATGGTCTCACATTCAACATCCGGTTTGATGGCTTTCGCATTTCTTTTGGTCACATCGCAAAAAAAAAATCCATTATCAAATGTGCGAAAATGTCTAACAAGACGTAGGAAAGAAAACGGAAAAAAGTTAAATCCCTAAAAATAGCAGGCCATCAAAAGATGAAAACTAAATCAAATATACAATATTTTTCCAGTGGATATTTTTTCCTGGTTTTATGACATAGCACATAACTGATGTTCTTGCAGACGGGACTGACGGACTGACTAAGTCCATCTCAACCGACAACAACAACAAGAACCAATATGTCAGGCAAAACTTCAATAACAAGAAAACCTCACACTTGAAATGCCACAATGCCAATGTGATGAAAGCTAACACATCCGTATAGAGAGTAGAGAGCAAAAACTGACATTTTTCCATTAAAAGCAGACGTTTTTCATGCTTAACAAGCGCCACACGCACTCCAATACATGTACACATACATAGATATGCCATATACATATAGCAACGTTGTGTAGAAGGCAAAAAATTGCAAATGGCTAACAGAATATCTTTGAAAAAAAAAACATCTATAAATGGCCCATCATCTCTGCCATCATCGCAAAAAAATATTTTTATACCCTACACCACTATGTGGTAAGGGGTATTATGTGTTAGTGCATTTGTATGTAACATACAAAAGGAAGCGAGATAGACCCATAGTTCCTTCTAGGGATATACATAGAATCACTTTCTGAGTCGATTTATGCATGTCCGTCCGTCCGTCCGTCCGTCCGTTCGCAACATACAGGTCGCATTTGTTGACCGATTTCGCTGAAAATTGGGGAATACCATTTTTTTAGCCGTCGGAAGATCAAGTTCGAAGATGGGATATATCGGTCCACGTTTTGGTATAGCCCCCATATAACGGTACTCCCCGATTTACGGTATTTTTACGTTTTCAGCTACATTTTCAGACCGATTTGGCTATAATTTGACATTTAGGGTTCTTAAGTGTCTATAAACATATATAACAAAACTTGTGGACATAGGTCCACGTTTTGGTATAGCCCCCATATAACGGTACCCCCCGATTTGCGGTATTTTGACGTCTTTAGCCACATTTTCAGACCGATTTAGCTATAACTTGACATTTAGGGTTCTTAAGTATCAATAAACTTATATAACAAAAGTTGTGGACATATGTCCACGTTTTGGTATAGCCCCCATATAACGGTACCCCCCAATTTACGGTATTTTGACGTTTTTAGCTACATTTTCAGACCGATGTAGCTATAATTTAACATTTAGGGTTCTTAAGTTTCAATAAACTTATATAACAAAAGTTGTGGACATAGGTCCCCGTTTTGGTATAGCCCCCATATAACGGTACCCTCCGATTTGCGGTATTTTGACGTTTTTAGCTACATTTTCAGACCGATGTAGCTATAATTTGACATTTAGGGTTCTTAAATGTCAATAAATTTATATAACAAAAGTTGTGGACATAGGTCCATGTTTCGGTATAGCCCCCATATAACGGTACCCCCCGATTTACGGTATTTTGACGTTTTTAGCTACATTTTCAGACCGATGTAGCTATAATTTAACATTTAGGGTTCTTAAGTGTCAATAAACTTAAATAACCTAACTTGTGGACATAGGTCCACGTTTTTGTATAGCCCCCATATAACGGTACCCCCGATTTGCGGTGTTTTGACGTTTGTAGCTACATTTTCAGACCGATGTAGCTATAATTTGACATTTAAATTTATTAGGTCTATAAATAAATGTACCAAATTATATCGAAATCGGTTCAGACTTGGATATAGCTCCAATATATTTTTCCGCCGATTTGGCGTATTTGCTGCACCAAACACGCTATATACGTCCGATTTTGATGAAATTTTGAATGTGTAACTGAATTCGGTCTCAAAATAAATGTCCCAAACTACATCGAAATCGGTTCATATTTGGATATAGCTCCCAAATATATTTTCGGCCGATTTGACGTATTTGCTGAAAACACGCTATTTACGTGCAATTTTGATGAAATTTGGAATGTGTGACTGAATTTAGTCTAGAAATAAGTGTAACAACTTATATCGAAATCGGTTCAGATTTGGATATAGCTCCTTATTTAGGGTTCTTAAGTGTCAATAAACTTATATAACCTAACTTGTGGACATAGGTCCACGTTTTGGTATAGCCCCCATATAACGGTACCCCCGATTTGCGGTGTTTTGACGTTTGTAGCTACATTTTCAGACCGATGTAGCTATAATTTGACATTTAAATTTATTAGGTCTATAAATAAATGTACCAAATTATATCGAAATCGGTTCAGACTTGGATATAGCTCCAATATATTTTTCCGCCGATTTGGCGTATTTGCTGCACCAAACACGCTATATACGTCCGATTTTGATGAAATTTTGAATGTGTAACTGAATTCGCTCTCAAAATAAATGTCCCAAACTACATCGAAATCGGTTCATATTTGGATATAGCTCCCAAATATATTTTCGGCCGATTTGACGTATTTGCTGAAAACACGCTATTTACGTGCAATTTTGATGAAATTTGGAATGTGTGACTGAATTTAGTCTAGAAATAAGTGTAACAACTTATATCGAAATCGGTTCAGATTTGGATATAGCTCCTAAGTATATTTTCGCCCGCTCTGTCTAATTTTGATGAAATTTGGGATGTGTATATATATGTATATAAATCAGTTCAAATTGATACATATCTCCTATATTTTACATATTCACAGTGGTGTAGGGTATCATATAGTCGGCCCCGCCCGACTATGATCCTTTCCTTACTGGTTCTATTTTCATTTTGCGGAAAATTGTAACTTTCATTGGCAAACATAAGCTTGGTAAATATTTTTGCTCTTGGTGCTACAGCCACGTTGATGTGTATATTTGTTTGTATGTATTTATGTATTATGATTATTATTATTCACTTTGCTTATTATTTGAATCCATGAAATGTTTTCTAAAAACTGAAAGAGAGTTAAAACAACTAATGGAAAAAGAATATTAATTCTGCAAATTATAAGAGATATAAGCAAATATCGTTACTTTAGCAAGCAACTTAACTATAAAAAAATTAAAATGTATTTTAGATAAGTTAATATTTAATTAAAACAACTTTAGCGCTAATAAATTAAAGTTGTTTTAATAAAATATTAAAACAACGATTATGGCATTAAGCCGGACTATTTTGAAAAGCAAAATAGAAGTCGTCATCCCAAATAAAAAAACGCCAACCCTCCTTTTTTTCAAACCGTATATTTTTTAATTAAAATTTGTTTGTTTTATTTAAATATTTATTTAAAATTATTTAAATATTTTTTTAAAATCTTGGATTTTTTAAGAGTATTTTTGTATTTTTTGTTTAAATCTTGAATTTTCAAACAAACCCTGTTTTTAATAGTTTGTCAAAAAAATATTTTTGAAATCCTGTATTTTTTTAATAAAGAATATTCTTTTAAACCATGGGTTTTATAAAATGGTATTTCAGCCATGTAAAACTTCTCAACAAGTGTTGTCTTAGGACACGCCGTTCGGACACGGCGATAAACTGTAGGTCCCATAACATTGAGCTAATATGAATCGCCTGGGATTGTTTTAAAATATATTAGGTTGGGTAAAAATATTTTTCAAATCGTGTTTTTTTAAAGAATAGTTTTTTTTAAAGAAAATTTTTTTCAATAATGAATTTTTTAAAGTATTTTTTTTCAAATTGTGTTTTTTTAAAGATTTTTCCAAGCCATGGATTTTTAATGAATTTTTAAATAATATTTTTTTCGAATCGTGAAATTTTTAAAGTATTTTTTTTTCAAATCGGGAAATTTTTAAAGAATTTTTTTTCGAATCGTGGAATTTCTAAAGATTATTTTTTTTCGAATCGTGGAATCTTTAAAGAATATTTTTTTTCGAATCGTGAAATTTTTAAAGAATATTTTTTCGAATCGTGGAATTTTTAAATCGCATTTTTTGTAAATCTTGGATTACAAATATTTTCAAATCCTGGATTATAAAAAATATTTTCATATATTTGATTTTTTTTTTTTTTAAATCAAATCTTGTTTTCTTTAAAAACTGGGAGAGACAACTTTTTAAATCGTTTTTTTTTTTAAATCTTGGATTAAAAAATATTTTCAAATATTGGATTATAAAAAATATTTTTAAATCGTGAGTTATTTAAATTTTTTTAAGGATGAGTTTTTACAAATCCTGGATTTTTTTTATAATTTTTTTTCGATGTGATTTTAAAAAATATGTTGTTTTATTTTTTTTTTAAATCGGGATTTTTAAAAAAAAAAAATTTAAATAGTAGATTTTTAAAGATATTTTTTTAAATAGTAGATTTTTAAAAATATTGTTACAAATGTTGCATATTTTAAAAATATTTTTTTTCAAATCGGGGATTTTTAAAAAGAACATAAAACTATTTTTTCAATTTTTTTTAAAGAATATTTTTTAAATAGTGAACTTTTTTAAAATATTTTTCTTTTTTCAAATCGTGGACTTTTTAAAAATATCATTTTCAAATCGTGTATTTTTTAAAAATGTTTTTTCAAATCGTGGATTTTTAAAAATGTTTTTTCAAATCGTGGATTTTTAAATAATACTTTTTTCAAATCGTGGATATTTTTAAAAATATGTTTTCTAATTGGTATTTTTTTAAAAATATTTTTTTCAAATCGTGGATATGTTAACAATATTTTTTTCAAATCGTGGAATTTTTAAAGATTTTTTTCGAATATATTTTCCTAATGGTGGAATTTTAAAAGAATATTTTTTTCGAATTGTGGAATTTTTAAAGAATATTTTTTTCGAATCGTGGAATTTTTAAATCGCGTTTTTTGTAAAGTTTGGATCGAAAAATATTTTCAAATCCTGGATTATAAAAAATATTTTCCTATATTTGATTTTTTAAAAAAATCAAATATTGTTTTTTTTTAACTTGGAGAGACTACTTTTTCAAATCATGTTTTTTTTAATCTTGGATTAAAAACTATTTTCAAATATTGGATTATTAAAAAATATTTTTAAATCGTGGGTTTTTTACAATTTTTTTAGGGATGGGTTTTTACAAATCCTGGAATATTTTAATAAATATTTTTTCGAATAGTGAGATTTTAAAAAATATGTTATTTTAATTTTTTTTAAATCGTGGATTTTTTTAAAATATTTTTTCAAACCGAGGATTTTTAAAATATTTTTTCAAATAGTAGATTTTTTAAAGATATTTTTTTCAAATAGCAGATTTTTAAAAATATTGTTACAAATGTTGCATATTTTAAAAATATTTTTTCAAATCGGGGATTTTTAAAAATAATATTTCAAATATTTTTTCAAATCGGGGATTTTTAAAAATAATATTTCAAATATTTTTTCAATTTTTTTTTAAACATAATTTTTTTAAAAATATTTTTAAATAGTGAACTTTTATAAAATAATTTTTTTTCAAATCGTGGACTTTTTAATTTTTTTAAATCGTGTATTTTTTAAAAATATTTTTTTAAATCGTGGATTGTCAAAACACCTTATTTTTTTCAAATCGTGGATTTTTTAAAACTATTTCTCAAATCGTGGATATTTTTAAAAATATGTTTTCTAATTGGTATTTTTTTAAAAATATGTTTTCTAATTGGTATTTTTTTTAAAATATTTTTTCAAATCGTGTTATTTTTATATATTTTTTAAATCGTGAATGTTTAAAAATATTTTTTTAAACTGTGGATTTTTTAAAAATATTCTTTCAAATCATGGATTTTTTAAAAATATTTTTTTTCGAATCAAATCAAATTTTAAAAATATTTTTTCAATCAAACCAAATTTTAAAAATATTTTTTCAATATTGCTGAATTTTTTACCAATTCACGGATTTTTTTAAATATAATAAATATCTTTTTTAAATCTTGGCTTTTTAAATATTTTTCAAATCATTGCTTAAGTCTGGAGTATTTTTCAAATCTTGGATTTTTTTAAAAATATTTTTTTCAAATCTTGAATCTTTTAAAAATTGTTTTTTTAATCGTGGAACTTTGTTTAAATATATTTTCAAATGTTGGATTTTTTAAAAATATTTTTTTAATTCGTGGAATTTTTAACTTTTTTAATTCATTGAATTTTTAAAACTATTTTTTCAAATCGTGGATTTTTTAAAATTATTCTTTCAAATCGTGGATTATTTAAAAATATTTTTTCAAATTGTGGATTTTTTAAAAATATTTTTTCAAACCGTGGATTTTTTAAAATTCGCGGATTTTTTAAAAATATTGTTTTTAAATCGTTTATTTTTTTAAAATTATTTGTTCAAATCTTGGATTTTTAAAAATATTTTTTTCAAATCTTGAAGTTTTTTAACATTGTTTCAATTCATGGATTTTTTAAAAATAATTTTTTAAATGGTGGATTTTTTAGAAATATTTTCCATATCGTGGATTTCTTAAAAATATTTTTAAAATCTGATTTTAAAAATATTTTTTCAAATCACATCAAATTTTAAAAATTATTTTTTCAAATCGGCGAATTTTTAAAAAATAATTTCTCCAATTCGCAGAATTTTTTTAAATATTTTTTCAAATCGTATGTTTTTTTAAATATAATATCAAATCGTGGCTTTTTAAATTTTTTTTTCAAATCAAGTCAAATTTTAAAAATATTTTTTTTTCCAATCCGCGGAATTTTTAAAAATATTTTTTTTAAAAACAATTTTTCCACTTCGCGGAGTTTTTAAAAATATTTTTTCAAATCGTATATTTTTTTTAAGTATTGTTTGAAATCTTGGTTTTTGTTTAAATATTTTTTCAAATCTTGGATTTTTTAAAAATATTTTTTCAAATTTTGGATTTTTTAAAAATATTTTTTTCCAATTCGCGGATTCTTTTTTCAAATAGTATGTTTTTTTAAATATATACTTTTCAAACCTTGGCTTTTTTAAAATATTATTTCAAATCTTGGATTTTGTTAAAAATATTTTTCAAACCTTGGATTTTTTTAAAATATTTTTTCAAATCTTGGATTTTGCTAAAAAAAATTTTCAAATCTTAGATTTTTTAAAAATATTTTTTTTCAAATCTTGATTTTTTTTAATATTCTTGAATTGGACGTAAAATAATTCAAATCGTTGATTTTTTTTTAAATATTTCTTTAAATCATCAATTTTTTAAAAATAAAATTTTTTAAAATATTTCTTCAAATCTTGGATTTTTTTAATTCGTGGAATTTTTATTTCATTTTTAAAATTCATGGAATTTTTAGAAATATTTTTTTTTCAAATCGTGGATTTTTTATTTCTATATTTTTTCTTTGCACTTCATTATATGATCTTTCTCTTCTCGTATACAAAAAAAGTAGACCAACAACAATATTATTATAACCAACTTCAAGTCTAGTTTTTTTATTTTCTCAAATTTCGCTATCATCCTCTTAAACCCCAAAAAAATAAATATTTTCAAGTATTTACTTATCCTTTTAAAAATGGTTTATCCCAACCACAGACATCACTGCATTAGTGACAAAAAAGCCACAGCTGTTTGCAAAATATGTCCCACTTCGCCTCGTCGTCTATACAACGAACAATGATTGAACAAAATGTCAATTTGAAATTTCAAATACCTAACAAGAGTTTACACTTAACATTATGCCATTGACGGGAGATGCTGATGGTGGGCACAGTGCTGTGACACGCTGTGTG
Organism: Musca autumnalis; assembly: GCF_047663935.1. Lineage (NCBI taxonomy): Eukaryota > Metazoa > Arthropoda > Insecta > Diptera > Muscidae > Musca > Musca autumnalis. The sequence continues at coordinate 203,339,661 of NW_027411755.1, forward strand.
GCAGGTTTTGGCTGGTTGTTGTCAGCAGCCAACCTACCTACCAGCAAGCTATAATGTACTTCAAGTTCAAGTGTATTTATCTAACAGTTTGAATAACGGTGACAAACTTGTCAGGGCTTCCTCTTTTTTTTTGCAGGGTAAAACGATGTTGGTGGTTAGAATGGAGATTTTGCACAGCTGCATTATGTTTATGTTTTGATGAATGTGTGTGTGTGTGTGTGAACAACAGCAACAATAACAAATACTTAAGAATATCATCAGCTCTTAGATTGTTATTATTGTTGCAAATTTACTTATCGTCTTTGCATCGACATCAGCATCATTGACAATAACGATGTTATTATCAACGTCACCAGACCCATCCTATATGCAGAAGTGGATTTTTTATTATTTCTCTCTATTCATGAGTGGTAAAGCCGTTCTCCGTTTTTTGATTGTCATCCTTTTAAATTTCTTTTTGCGTTGCTTATGTTTGTCATTTGTAGAAAATTGTTGTTGACACAACTCAGTTACAATAATATTTACTAGATCAGATCAGGAGCATGAACAAGTGGTTTGATGGTGTAGTAGGCAAAAGGGGGATTAACCTTTCGACGATTTTATTGATAAACAGAAGTAAGGGCTTTAGATGATTATTTGGAAATGTTGGATGATCTGAGGGGAGCGTTTATAAGTCCTTAATTTGTGAAAAACGACTCTAGGCATGGTTGAAGACACATTCAGGCAACTATGAGAACATTTTTGTGACCCAAAAACAAGCCTTGAGTTAGAAGTCTCTATTAAAACACTCAAATATTTTTTTACAGAATTTAAAAAAAAATCAAATGTTTAGTCAAGCTTTTGAAGCAAGTCACCTACTATTGAAATAACTCTGTGTCTCCTCAAAAGCCAATTTAAGACATTATAATTAAATGCGAAATATCAAACCTTCAATATGTCAAAATTCCACATAAAAAACATATTGTCAAACTAATTGATTTAAATCGCAACAAAATCCGCATATTTAAAAATCATCGAAGCCAATTGAATATGTCAAAAAATATGTACTCCAGTCACTTGTCATATTTACCAATGGTGTACCTGTCACAAACAGCCAATTAAGAAGAAATCACAAAAATTCTGTTCTGTAATCATGAACAGACTGACAAATATAACGATTTGAATATTTTGACTATTGAAAAATAAAAAAATATATTTATGTTATAATCACCACTACTACCATGACAACTACCCTGACCAGCAGTAGCGGAAAAACTGCAACACTGTTGTCAACAAAAATTTGCATACATTTCAAAACTGTTTCAACAAATTGCATACAACAAAAACAACGTAGCGAATGGATTATAGTTTATTTTTGTTGTTTTTTTTTTAGAAAAATTTATATAACGAACCAGAACAAATATGAAAATCAACTACCTTAGCCACTTTTTTGCTCCGGTAATAACATGAATGAATTCATTAAAAATACTCTTGTTGACTGTCAAACTTTAAATGTCGAATAACAACAACAATTACAAAATAAATAAATGGTATTTAATAAAATGACATTTTATACAAAGTTATCCGTTGCTACTGTTATATAAAAGGTCAGTGAATACATGGCCAGGACATATTCAGAGGGAGAGGCATGTCGACATGAGGTCTTCTATGAAGAACATGAAGTCTTATACATATATGAATGACATGAGGTATTCTATATTAAACAGACTTGAGGTCTTCCATATAAAAATATTTGTGATCATCTAAAAAAAAAAAAAAAACTAAAAGTTTTCAATACAAGGAAGAATTTAGGTATTTTAAGAAAAAGACTTTGGGTCTTCTTTGCAGAAGACCTAAGGTCTCCTATGAAGAAGGCCTACGGTATCTTAGAATACGTATGGTTTTCTAGGAAGAAAAATGAGGTCATCAACAAAGAAGACCTAAATTCTTCAATGAAAAACATTTTGGGAAATTAGACTTGAGGTCTTCCGGCAAACGTGAGGAAGAGAAAAAACTTAGGATCTTCTAGAAAGAGATTTGGATTTTCTTGATGTCTTTTATGAAGACTTGAGGTCTCCTACGGAGACTTGGGGTCTTCAATGAAGACTTTGAAGTCATCAATGAGGACTTTGAGGTCATCAATGAAGACTTTGAAGTCATCAACGAAGACATGAGGCACTTAATGAAGACTTTAAAGTCTATAATGAAGACTTTAAAGTCTATAATGAAGACATTGAAGTCTTCAATGAAGACTTTGAAGTCATCAGTGAAGACTTTGAAGTCTTCAATGAAGGCTTTGAAGTCTTCAATGAAGACTTTGGAGTCTTCAATGAAGGCTTTGAAGTCTTCAATGAAGGCTTTGAAATCTTCTAGGAAGACTTTGAAGTCATCAATGAAGACTTTCCAGACTTCAATGATGACTTTGAAGTCATCAATGAAGACTTTGAAGTCATCAATGAAGACTTTGAAGTCGTCGATGAAGACTTTGGAGGCTTCAATGAAGACTTTGGAGGCTTAAATGAAGACTTTGGAGACATCAATGAAGAGTTGAGGTCTTTAATGAAGACTTTAAAGTCTTCAATGAAGACTTTGAGGTCATCAATGAAGACTTTGAAGACTTCAATGAAAGCTTCGAAGTCTTCAAGGAAGACTTTGAAGTCATCAATGAAGACTTTCAAGACTTCAATGATGACTTTGAAGTCATCAATGAAGACTTTGAAGTCATCAATGAAGACTTTGTAGTCTTCAATGAGGACTTTGAGGTCATCAGTGAAGACTTGAGGTCTTTAATGAAGACTTTGATGTCATCAGTGAAGATTTGAGTTCTTTAATGAAAACTGTGAAGTCTTCAATGAAGACTTTGAAGTCTTCAATTAAGACTTTGAAGTCTTCAATTAAGACTTTGAAGTCATCAATAAAGACTTTGTAGTCTTCAGTGAAGACTAGAGGTCTTTAATGAAGACTTTGATGTCATCAGTGAAGACTTGAGTTCTTTAATGAAAACTGTGAAGTCTTCAATGAAGACTTTGAAGTCATCAATGAAGTCTTTGAAGTCATCAATGAAGACTTTGAAGTCATCAATGAAGACTTTGTAGTCTTCAGTGAAGACTTTGTAGTCTTCAATGAAGAATTCAGGTGTTCTGTGAAGACTTGAGGTCTTCAATTAAGACTTTGAAGTATTCAATGAAGACTTGAGGTCTTCAATGAAGACTTGAGGTCTTTAATGAAGACTTGAGGTCTTTAATGAAAACTTGAGGTCTTCAATGAAGACTTGAGGTCTTCATTGAAGACTTGAAATCTTCTATGAAGTCTTGAGGTCTTCAATGAAGACTTGAGGCCTTCTATGAAGACTTGAGGTCTTCTATGAAGACTTGAGGTCTTCTATGAAGACTTGAGGTCTTCTATGAAGACTTGAGGTCTTCTATGAAGACTTGAGGTCTTCTATGAAGACTTGATGTCTTCTATGAAGACTTGAGGTCTTCTATGAAGACTTGAGGTCCTCTATGAAGACTTGAATGAATGACTTGAGGTCTTCTATGAAGACTTGAGGTCTTCTACGCAGACTTGAGGTCTTCTATGAAGACTTGAGGTCTTCTATGAAGACTTGATGTCTTCTATGAAGACTTGAGGTCTTCTATGAAGACTTGAGGTCTTCTATGAAGACTTGAGGTCTTCTATGAAGACTTGAGGTCTTCTATGAAGACTTGAGGTCTTCTATGAAGACTTGAGGTCTTCTATGAAGACTTGAGGTCTTCTATGAAGACTTGAGGTCTTCTATGAAGACTTGAGGTCTTCTATGAAGACTTGAGGTCTTCTATGAAGACTTGAGGTCTTCTATGAAGACTTGAGGTCTTCTATGAAGACGTGAGGTCTTCAATTAATACTTTCAAGACTTCAATGATGACTTTCAAGACATCAATGATGACTTTGAATTCATAAAAGATGAATTGATGTCTTTAAGGAAGACATTAAAGTCTTCAATGAAGACTTTGAAGTCTTCAATGAAGACTTTGAAGTCATCAATGAAGACTTGAGGACTTTAATGAAGACTTTGAAGTATTCAATGAAGACTTTGGAGTTTTCAATGGAGACTTTGCAGACTTTGTAGACTTCAATTAAGAATTTGTAGTCTTCAATGAAGACTTTGTAGACATCAAATATGACTTGAGGTCTTCAATGATGACTTTGAAGTCATCAAACATGACTTGAGGTCTTCAATGATGACTTTGAAGTCATCAAAGATGACTTGAGGTCTTCAATGAAGACTTTGTAGTCTTCAGCGAAGACTTTGTATTCTTCAATGAAGACTTTGTAGTCTTCAATGAATACTTTGTAGTCTTCAATGAAGACATTGTAGTCTTCAATGAATACTTTGTAGTCTTCAGTGAAGACTTTGAAGTCTTCAATGAAGACTTTTAAGTCATCAATGAAGACTTTGAAGTCTTTAATGAAGACTTTCAAGACTTCAATGATGACTTTGAAGTCACCAAAGACGACTTGAGGTCTTTAACGAAGACATTGAAGTCTTCAATGAAGACTTTGAAGTCATAAAGTCTGCAATGAAAACTTTGAAGTCATCAATGAAGACTTTAAAGTCTTCAATTAAGACTTTGAAGTCTTCAATGAAGACTTTCAAAACATCAATGATGACTTTGAAGTCTTCAATGAAGACTTTGAACTCATCAATGAAGGCTTTGAAGTCATAAACGAAGACTTTGAAGTCTTCAATGAAGACTTTGGAGTCTTCAATGAAGACTTTCAAGACTTTAATGATGACTTTGAAGTCATCAATGAAGAATTGAGGTCTTTAACGAAGACATTGAAGTCTTCAATGAAGACTTTGAAGTGATCCATGAAGACTTTGTAGTCTTCAATGAATCTTGAGTTTTTCAATGAAGACATGAGGTCTTCAATGAAGACTTGAGGTCTTTAATGAAGACTTGATGTCTTCAATGAAGACTTGAGGTCTTCAATGAAGACTTGAGGTCCTCTATGAAGACGTGAGGTCTTCCATGAAGACTTCAGGTCATCAAAGAAGACTTGAGGTCTTCAATGAAGACTTGATGTCTTCAATGAAGACTTGATGTCTTCAATGAAGACTTGATGTCTTCAGTGAAGACTTGATGTATCTTGATCTTGTACACTTGATATCTTCAATGAAGACTTGATGTCTTCAATGAAGACTTGATGTCTTCAATGAAGACTTGATATCTTCAATGAAGACTTGATGTCTTCAATGAAGACTTGATGTCTTCAATGAAGACTTGATGTCTTCAATGAAGACTTGATGTCTTCAATGAAGTCTTGATGTCTTCAATGAAGACTTGATGTCTTCAATGAAGACTTGATGTCTTCAATGAAAACTTGATGTCTTCAATGAAGACTTGATGTCTTCAATGAAGACTTGATGTCTTCAATGAAGACTTGATGTCTTCAGTGAAGACTTGATGTATCTTGATCTTGTACACTTGATGTCTTCTCAATGAAGACTTGATGTCGAAAATTGTGTATTTTCTAAGGATTTTTTTTTTGTAAATTTGGGTTTTCTCCATCCTGTTCCCAATCCTGTGTTCAGAAGTTTTGTAAAGGATGTTCAGTTGTTAAATCAGGGGGTTTTAATATATTTCATGACTAATATTGTTTATTTTTTTTTTTTTTTTTGTTTAGGGGACTTCATTTCCAGAATCATTTAGGAATATTTTCTTTTATTTCCCCAAAACTTATCTATAATAATTTCAACAAGAAACACAACTGTCAAACTTAAATATCAATTTGTTAAAATATATCTATAAATTGTCATAATATACAACATTTGACAGTCACTGCTACTTTACTCCATTTGACAAAAAAAAAGAAAAAATTCAAAAAGTAATGTTGTTTTTAGCCGCCAAATCAAAATTTCAAATGCAATTCTTCAAACATGTCACGAATAAAACTTTTAAATCAACCTCAGAATATTAATAGAGCTCATGTTGCCCAAAAACAAAAAAAAAAAAAGAACCAAATGCCTGTCTACCAGTCTGTCAGCCACTTAACAACAAGGGCGTCTTGTAACACTGGCACTTCCACAACAGCAATTCTGGGCCGTCACGAGACTGCGCTTTGTTCGAAATAATGTAAAAATCCAGAATATTACAATATTTATTCAATATGACTGTCGGCCGGCCTGACGGCCTGGCTTCAACGTTCAATACAATGCTTTGCTGCTGTTGCTGCACACTCTTGTCTAGACAGATATCAAACAGTTGAATGGCACAATTGCGCTCCATAAAATAATATAGTTATTGTTGCTGTTGCTGTTACTTTACACTATAACACGAGGAACACCGAAAAGTTTGTTGCAGTTATTGCTGCGGCAATATTGTTTGCCTAGTGTGCGCCCGCCCGGTCGTTGTCTAGCGCCTACAGTAACAATCATTTCCTTTTGGAGCGCCACTGCGCCAATATAAACCGCAGCGAATATTTTTGTTACAATTCTTTGGCGTTGTTCCTTCCTATTTTTTTTGTTGATTTTGGTTTGGAGGCATATTCCGCAGTCAATGCCATTGTATGGATTTGGTGGCATGTGTTGCTGGTTGGTTTCATTGCCACACACAAGTTATCCATCAATGATGGTTCTATGCTGTTTCCTCACAATTCATTCATTCATTCATTCTTTCACTCTGTCATTCATAGTTCAATAGTTTGTAGTTCTGCTGTTGTTGTTATGGCTCACGTCAAAGTTTTATTAAAAAGTTTCGTATTTTTGTGATGTTCTGTATTGGGGATTTCCTTAGTTTTTCTTCCGTTGTAGCCTGAGTATGAAAATGTTATAATAGCCACGGACAGGAATAGTTTTGATTTTAAATTTAAATTGACTTGATTGCAATAAAGGAATTTGTGTTGTGGATTCGACGATATATTAACGGAATTGAGAATTGTTTGGAACAAGTGAAACAAGTAAAAAAAAGTATCAGTCGGCTTTGGCGACAGGGATATACCCTCGGCCTGAGTGAATTGCAACACTTTTTTCAAAAAACTTATGTATTTACGAATTTTTCAAAATTTTGTAGATATGGATTTGGATTAAAGATCAAACATTTTGCGCAGAAGTTACCTAAAGAAATGGACCGACATAGTCTATTTTGGATGGGGTTTTATTTTGGGAGTCAATCCTCTCGATAGATATAGCGCCGACCTGTCATTTCAGTTGGTCACCATATAATTTAGAGCTTTTGAACCATTATATCAGGAAACATGTACTTGCCTACGAAAATCTTAATATCGCCGTAAACAGGGCCTCTAGGAGTACCTGCGGTAAAAATTTCCAAAGGATCCTCGAACAGACCCTCAAAAATTTTGGACATTTGAGTGGGTGGTACCCCAGGAAGTGGACCGAGAGTACAAATATATTTCCAGCTCCAAAGTTTGGTCCAAATCGGTTGTTCGGCTTATAAGATATCGCGCGTACCATTTTAGCGAATATTTCGTTTGAAGAAGTGTGCGCTTCAAAGGGTTAAGCGCATAGGGCCTGAGGATTAAACAAGGAAACATAAAAGTTACGGACTTAGCGTTAAACCAGACGATCCTTCGACCTCCCCGATGTGCAAAGTTTCGGTCAAAACGGATACTAAATTAGTATGTTATCGTGCTCATCAGTCATTTTAGTTCGTGTCGGTAAGCCTTTGGAGGTTTGTCAGTCACACCTCACCAGCCATTTTACTTCGTTACCGTAGGTTTTGTTTAGAGTTCTTGGGTCAGAAAGCATGGATTTGCCCACGAAAAGAATTATATTTCGTTGTAATCAGAATCATACGAACTATTCGCGAGAAAAACAATCCTCTAACAGGCCATGAACTGCACTAACACCAACATTTTTAATTTTTGTTGATTGGTGCCCGAAGGTGTTGCCTTTGTGCGAACTTTTTGTACGTCTGAAAGAAATGTTATGCTATGGAAAATTTCGGCCAAATAGGATACACAATTCGTAATTGTCGGGCTCATCAATAATTTCAGTTCGTGCATGTGGGTTTTTTAGAGCTTTTGGACAATTACCTCAGTAAGTATTGTCTCCCGCACGGGTGCAATCTGCTGTTAATTCTTGTGAGGGGGTGCCGAATGGTTTGGAGAAAAATTTAGAAGCGCAACTTTTCGCCGAAGTCGGTCATTTTAGTTGGTGCCGATAGCGTGTTTGTGGCTACAGACGTGAGGCCTTCTACATACAACAGAAGATCTCTATAGACCACTTGAGGTGAGAAGGCATCTTAGGATGTTCTTTAGATAACAGAAGATCTCTTGAGGTCTTGAGAAGACCCCTTGGGGTGTTCCATAGACCACTTGAGGTCGTTTACGGAAAACAGAAGGCTTCCTAAGGTCTTCTATACGCAACAGAAGACAACTTAGGGTCTTCTATAAACAACAGAAGACCTCTTAGGATCTTCTATAGACCACATGAGGCCAGTTACGAAGAACAGAACAACTGAAGGTCTGTTACAGACAACAGAGGTCATCTTGAGGCCTTCTTTAGACAACAGAAGACTTCTTGAGATCTTCTATATAGGACTGTTTTAAACAACTGAAGTCATCTTGAGGTCTTCTATAGACAACTGAAGACTTCTTGAGGTCTTCTGTAGACAACAGAAGCCATTCTGAAGTCTTCTGTAGACAGCAGATGACCTCTTGGTGTCTGTTATAGACTACTTGTATTGTTGAGGTAAGTTACGGAGAACAGAACAACTGATGGCCTGTTACAAACAACAGAAGTCATCTTGAGGTCTTCTGTAGACAAGAGAAGACTTCTTGAGGTCTTCTATAGACAACAGAAGGCTTCTTAAGGTCCTGTATAGACAACAGAAGACTTCTTGAGGTCTTCTAGGACAACAGAAGACCTCTTAAGTGCTTCTTTAAACAATAGAAGGCCTCTTAAGGGCTAGTTACGGAAAACAGAACTGAAGCTCTGTTACAGACAACAGAAGTCATCTTGTGGTCTTCTATAGGCAACAGAAGACTTCTTCAGGTCTTCTATAGACGACAGAAGGCTTCTTGAAGTCTTCTACAAACAACAGAAGACTTCTTGAGGTCTTCTATAGGCAACAGAAGACTGCTTGAAGTCTTCTATAGACAACAGAAGACTTTTTGAGGTCTTCTAAGACAACAGAAGACTTCTTGAGGTCTTCTATAGACAACAGAAGACTTCTTAAAGCCTTCTATAGACCTCTAGAGGCTTGTTACGGAAAACAGAACAACTGAAGGTCTGTTACAAACAACAGAAGTCATCTTGAGATCTTCTATAGACAGCAGAAGACTTCTTGAGGTCTTCTATAGACAACAGAAGACCTCTTAAGGGCTTCTTTAAACAACAGAAGACCTCTTGGGGTCTTCTATAGACTAATTTCATCGTTGAGGTATGTTACGGAAAACAGAAGAACTGATGGTCTGTTACTAACAACAGAAGTCATCTTGAGGTCTTCTGCAGTCAACAGAAGCCATTTTGAGGTATTCAGTAGACAACGGAAGAGTTCTTGAAGTCTTTTGTAGGTAACGGCAGACTTTTTGAAGTCTTCTGTAGACAACAGAAGCCATTTTGAAGACTTCTGTAGGTAACGGAAGACTTCTAGAGACCTTCTATAGACAACAGAAGACCTCTTATGGGCTTATTTAAACAAGAGAAGACCTCTTGGGGTCTCCTATAGACCACATGTATCGTTGGAATAGCCGACGGGAGGGCAATCTGCTGCCTTAAACTGCAAACTTTAGACTATTTTCGACATTTTGACATTTCTCGAAGGTATAAGAATTACGAAGTACAAGGTTTTGGACCAAATCGAGAGTGAACGTAGCAAAAAATTTTGAACTTGTGTGGGGGATGTATTTGAAGGCATGGATCGATATTAACCTTCTTCTAACATGATCTTAGTTTGGACAAAATATTACCAGATAGGCAGATCATATCAAAGTGTATGTACCCTCGTCGAATATCGAAATTCAAAATGGAATTCAAATAAAAATGTGTTTAAAACTTCAATGTTTTTACAGTGTTTTATTTAACATGCTTTGGTGTCCGTTTAGTTCAAATCTACCCAGCAAACCAAATGTCTGATGTCCGACACGTCTGAACAATTTCGGAAGCAAAGTCGTTCTGATTTCGTTCCGATTTCTAAACGATTTTTCGGAGAGGAAATAGTTCAGATTTTGTACCGATTTCGGAACGAATGTCGGAAAGATATTTCCTTTCCGAATTTCCCAAGGATTTTCTTCAAATCGATCCGATGTCGCTCCGACATTTCGTTCTGAAATTATGTCAAGTACTCCATACAACTTTCGTTAAGATATCGTTACGATTTCGGATCAGATATCGGACGTATCGTCCGAATTTTGATCCGATTTCATTACGATGTCTGTACGATTGGTTTGCTGGGTAGTAACTCATTTTTAACACAGTTACATTTGATCAATCGAACTGAAACTTTGCACACTTTTCAGATTTGGATGACAATATATGAATATGAAACCAATATACATAGGTCCGTTTTTTCCTATAGCCCCCATATAGCGGTACCACCACCCGATTTCAGGTGTTTTGAGGATTTTATCTTCATTTTCAATCCGAATTGCCTGTAGCATGGCATTTGGAGTTACCAATTGTAATTTGGTTATGGTCAAAAAAATTTCCAGTGGTCAAATAATTTATTTACTAAAAATTTAAAAATAGCAAATAATTAAAAAAATAGGTTACTGTGTTTTTAAAACTAGACAATAATTTTTCATGATGGAATCTTTGAAATAAAATACATGCCTTGTAACATTGTCACAATTTTTAATTCAAATGCAAGCGTTTTATTTGAGAGATTCCCTCATGAAAATTGTTTTCTATTTTTAAGTGTATCTATATTAATAAAAGAGTAAAGTGATTGACTCACTGACTGACTGATTGATTCATCAACGCCCAGACGAAACGGCTGAAGCTAGAATCCTGAAATTTTGGGTGTGGATCACTCTTGGTCCGAAGGGGTCAGATAAGGCTGGGTTTTTGGAAATTCGAACTGGAAGGGTACGAAAAGTACTAAAAGGTACTAAATATGGTACCGTTTGTATTTGGCGAAGCGGTAGAGCTAGAACTTTGCAATTTGGAATGAAGGTCACTGATGGAGTGTAGGAAAGATGTGCTAAAAGGTTTTTGGAAATTCGAACTATAAGTGCACGAAAAGTACTAAAGTGTACTAAATTTGGTACCAATTCGTATTTTGTGAACGGATAAAGATTAAATATTGAAATTTGGTGTGAGAATCAAGGTTAAAAGGTACGGTTGACATAATGAGGTGGTTTAGGAAAAGTGTACACATGTGTACGAAAAGTACTAAATGGTACTAAATTTGGTACAATTATGATTTGGGCGAACGGATAGAGCTGGAATCCTGAAATTTTGAACTAAGGCTACTGTTGGAGAGTAAAATGGATGTAGTTTTAAAAATTCGTACTTATGGGTACGAAAAGTACTAAATTTGGATTTACTTTGAACGGATAGAGCTGGAATCCTGAAATTTTGAATTAAGGCTACAGTTGGAGGGTAGAATAGAGGTAGTTTTTAAAATTCGTACTTATAGATACGAAAAGTACTAAAGGGTACTAAATTTGGTACAATTACGATTTGGGCAAACGGATAGAGCTTGAATCCTGAAATTTGAATTAAGGCTACTGTTAGAGAGTAGAATGGAAATAGTTTTGAAAATTCGTACTTGTGGGTACGAAAAGTACTAAATGATACTAAATTTGGTACAATTATGATTTAGGCGAACGGATAGAGATGGAATCCTGAAATTTGAATTAAGGTTGCTGTTAGGGAGTAGAATGGAAGCAGTTTTGAAAATTCGTACGTACTAAATTTTGTACAATTTGGATTTAGGTTGAGCGGATGGATAGAGCTGGAATCCTGAAACATTTGAATTAAGGCTGCAGTTGCAGGGAAGATTGGAAGTAGATTTGAAAATTCGTACTTATGGGTACTAAATTTGGTACATTTACGATTTGGGCGAACGGATAGAGCTGGAATCCTGAAATTTTGAATTAAGGCTACTGTTAGAGAGTAGAATGGAAGTAGTTTTCAAAATTCGTTCTTATCGGTACGAATTGTACTAAATGATACTAAATTTGGTACAATTATGATTTAGGCGGCGAACGGATAGACCTGGAATCCTGAAATTTTGAATTAAGGCTACTGTTAGAGAGTAGAATGGAAGTAGTTTTCAAAATTCGTACATATGGGTACGACAAGTACTATATGGTACTAAATTTTGTACAATTTGGATTTAGGTTGAACGGATAGAGCTGGAATCCTGAAATGTTGAATTAAGATTGATGTTGTAGTATGGGATGGAGATAATTTGGAAATTCGTACTTATGGGTTACGAAAACTAATAAATTTGGTACAATTAAGATTTGGTCATCGGATAGAGCTGAATTTCTGAAATTGGCAATAAAACTAAGAATGGCTACTGTTGGATTGTAGAATGGAGTTGTTTTAAAAATTCGTACTTAAGGTTACGAAAAGTACTAAGTGGTACTAAATTTTGTACAATTTGGATTTAGGTTGAACGGATAGAGCTGGAATCCTGAAATGTTGAATTAAGATTGATGTCGTATATGGAATTGAGATAATTGGGAAATTAGTACTTCGTAGGCTACATTTGGAGTGTAAAATGGAAGTAGTTTTGAAAATTCGTACAAAAAGTACCAAATTTGGATTTGGGTGAACGAACAGAGCTGAAATAATCAAATTTAGAATTAAACTTGTTGTTGGGGTGTAAGATGGAGTTAGTTTTGCAAATTCTTACTTACGGATAAGAAAAATACTAAGTTTGGTACAGTTTGGATTTGGTTGAACGAATAGAGCTGGAAACCTTAAATTCGTAATTGAGATTAATGTTGAAGTGTAGGATTGAGGTAGTTTTGGAAATTCGTACTTATGAATACGAAAATCACTAAATTTGGTATAATTTGGATTTGGGTCAACGAATAGATTACTGTTGGAGTATAGGATTAAGGTAGTTTTGGAAATTCATACTTATGGGAAGGAAAAGTACTAAATGGTACTAAATTTGGTTTAGTGGGTATTTGGGGGAACGGATAGAGCTGGAATCCTGGAATTTGGTAAGACTACGGTTGGAGTGTAGGATTGAGACATGGGGGTAGTTTTTGAAATTCGTACTTATGAACACGAAACATACCAAATGGTACAACTTGAATTTGAGTGCACTGATAGCGCTGGAATCCTGTTTTTTGAAAATAAGTTTACTGGTGAAGTGAAGGATTAAGGTAGTTTTGGAAAATCGTTCTTATGGGTACGAAGAGTACTTAATTGCACTCAATTTGTTGTTGGGTGTAGGGACAGTTCTGGAATCTGTATTTTTTTTTTATGTAGTGTGAGTATTGGTGTGCAATGTTGGTCTCGCTGTTAACATGTAAGGAGATATGGCTGATATTTTTGAAAATCGAACTAAAGCGGTACGAACAGTACTAAAATATTAAACAATAAATATTGATATTGATTTGGGGGCCGCCGTGGTGCAATGGTTAGCACGTCCGCCTTGCACTCAGAAGGTCTGCGGTTCGAATCCCAGGCCAAGCAACATCAAATTTTCAACGTTGGCAAAATTCCCCCTCAGTGATGCTGACGACATTTCCTGAGTATTTAAGCCATGAAAAACTTCTCCAAAAAGTGGTGTCGTAAGACACGCCGTTCGGACTCGGCAATAAAAAGTAGGTCCCATATCATTGAGCCAATATGAATCGGCGTGCACTCATTGATATGAGAGAAGTCTCCCTTGTCCCTTCGGGGATGTTGTGGGAACATATGTGTGTATGTATGTAAATATTGATTAAAATTGGTATAAGTACAATAAAATTTTCAGCGTTCGCCATTTCCATTCTATCATGTTATTGCTTATTTGTTTTTTATATCCTTTCCGCATACGAAGTAGCGGGCACTTTGCTAGTTTATAAATAAAACACTGTAACTTAATTTTTTTTATTTGTGTTTTTTTTTTTTTTTTGAACAATTTAAAAACGAATATGAGAATGTCTCGTCCTAGAGTGTTGTTGTTGTTTATTTTTAACAAAAATATTTATTGTTACATTTAGTGTTAAAGTTATAATGTCAATTAATAGCAATTTTGTTCGTATAAATATGTAATGAGTGTTCAGCTCACTTTGGCCAGAGCTGGACCCGTGTACACAGTCATCCAGCTTGCCATCCATCCGACCATCCAACCAATCCAAACAGTAATTATAAAAATCAAACAACAAAAGATATGAAGCCAATTAAAAGGTATAAATAAATAATGTCAAATACAAACACAGTTCCAACAAAAACAACAAAAAGAAACAATTACAACATTTGGTTTAAAAAAATATATTGTTGCAACAATAAATATATAGTAAATAAATCAATTTACAAAAAAAAAATCGTTACAAAAATTGTCAACTACATTGAATTTGTTGCGACAACAAGTGTTGGGCTACAGAGTAGCAATCAGCCAGCAACAACAACAGTTAGTGGTTGCAACTTCAATTAACAATAACAACAAACAGCCTACAGTGGTCGATAGGCAATTGCAAATAAACCAAGTTAATAATGCTCTTTTGAGTTGTTCATATAGAACACACACACATGTGTATGGATTTGTATAGTGGCCACTTGGATGGATGATTTGCTGGTGGTACTGAAGTGCTGCTGATGTTGCTGTTTCAGCTGTTAGTCAAAAGAAAAAAAAACAAACCTGCAACTGAATGTTAAGTGGGAATGTTTACAATTTTATTATTTATGTAAATTGCATTTTAGCCATGCTGATGTTTTTGTTCGAAGCAACAACAAAAAAGAAATTGCTGTCATTATTGCCAGGAGTGCCAGAAGGCTACCACTGCCACTACTACTACTCCTCCACTGTCACCGCATCAAGTGGAATTCAACATTCAAACTCCAAATTGGGGGGTGGTGTTGAAAATCAAAGTAAATGTGTTGTAAAATGTTAAATTTACATAATTTTATATGTAAGCTGTGCAATGTGGGGGGTGCTGCTAGAGCAGCACTTCGTTCGTTGGTTGTCAAAACCGAAAAACATACTGAAATTATTGTCAACGACGACAGGATGGTTGCAAAAAAAAGCAATATGCCATAATATGCAAATATGAAATCAGAATGCAATTTTGTTTCTGCTACATGTCTTAACTAAATAACAATGGTGGGCTGTTTGAAATAGTGGCATATGGTGGTAGGAATGGAATAGAATTAAATCCTGAGGTAGTTGGGAAATCTTATGTTATGAGTTCAACAGATGGAAACCGAGTCTAATGTTAATATTGAAAATTGAAGGTATGTAGAGAGCAATAGAATGATATACTAAGAAATCTTATTCTTAGGCTAAAAATAAATTTAAGAAAATCTCGGCAATAATCCATCCCAAATAAAGGTAGCATTAGACATGACATAAACATAACGCCATATCAGTCAGCTTATTTAAACAAACCTATGGAAATCAATGTATTCGATTAGTAGTGACATGACATAATGCCATAGCAATAACCATAAGAAACCAATTGGGTTTTGGTTTTCTATGGTTATGGCTACGTCATGTCTAATTCTACCTTAAGGGTTTGCTCGATACTTTTCTTTACTCACAGATATGGCGTTTATTTTTTTTTTAAATTTTATATCAGGGGCCTATTTACGAAATTCGCTCGAATATTTGCTCACTCACTAGCACATACAGTTCTAAAGAAGATATTACAGAGAACTATAGTAACGTCATGAAAACATCTCACTTACCGTCCAAAGAAAAATAATTCTACCATTAAATTGGGTGCTTAAAGGTAGTCCTTAGGTAGGTATAATCACAAAAAAGAGCATACTAAACAAATCCTTAAAGTTTGAGTTTGCTAACATCGACAAACTCATCAATAAAAAAATCAGTTCGTTTAACACTCCCCTACATAAAAATTTCCCAAAATTCATTCAATAAGCATCTAATCTTATTCACTAACACGCTCTCTATTCAAAAAACAAACAAAAAACTTCGAATGTGTCTAAAGCCCTTTTCAATAATTGATGACCACAATGGGAGGAATTATGTATGCTTTTTTTTATTTATTGGTTGTTGTATCTAAGCCACATCCTCAATATTGACACTATGCTTCGACGCCTGAGGTTTATATTTGAGTGGCTGACTGACAAGAGTAGCAGCAGTTGTCGTCACATCAATACCAATGTCATAACTTGTGGTAAAACTTAGAGAATAACACAGACAGAACCACAGCCATAAAAGTTAATCCGAATAAAAAATAATATGACGTATCTAAAATAAAATGGTACACAGTGGTATATCAAGAAGAAATGTAACGGAACTGCACATACATAAGAATAGAAATGCGAAATAATTGGTTCTGCGTGGGATTCATAAGCATATTTTTACAAATACTTAATTTCTCGACTTAGACCTCAAGAGGTCTTCCTTCTGTCGTCTATAGAAGACCTCAAGAAGTTTTCTCTTGACTATGGAAGACCTCGAGATGACAACTACTGCCTGTAACAGAACTCCACTTGTTCTGTTTTCAGACCTCATGTGGTCTATAAAAGACCCCAATAGGTCTTCTGTTGTCTATAGAATACCTCAAGTTAACTTGTGTTGGATATAGAAGATCTCAAGAAGTCTTCGTCTGTAGAACACCCCTATATGTCTTGTTGTCTATAGAATACCTTAATATGACTTCTGTTGTGTATAGAAGACCTCAAGAAGACTTCTGTTGTCTTTGACAAAACTCAAGGGGTCTTATGTTGCCTATAGAATATCTCAAGATAACTTATATTGTCTGTAACAGACCTTCAGTTGTTCAGTTTTCCGTAACAGACCTCAAGTGGTCTATAGAATACCTTATGATGTATCCTGTTTTATAGAAGAAGACCACAAGAGGTATTCTGTGTTTATAGAACCCCTCGAGGGGGCTTCCGTTTCCATAGAAGACCTCAAGAGGTCTTCTGTGTACATAGCAGACCTCAAGAGGCCTTCTGTTGTTTATAGAAGACCTCAAGCTTTCTTCTGATATCTATAAGAGACCTCAAGAAGTCTTCGGTTTTCCGTAACAGACCTCAAGTGGTCTATAAGAGAACACCCCAAGAGGTGTTCTGTTGCCTTAAGAAGTCCTCAAGTTATCTTACGTTGTGTATAGAAGACTCCAAGAAGTCTTCTGTTGTCTACAGAAGATCTCAAGTTAACTTCTGTTGTGATTTTTCGGCACGTCCGCCTTTCACTCAGAAAGCCCCACCCCCCTCAGAGCAATGTTGGCTTACATTTCCCGGATGTTTCAGCCATGAAAAACTTCTCTGTAAGTGGTATCATAAGACAACCCCTGCAGGGCGATAAAAAAGTAGGTCCCATACCATTGAATCGGCGTACACTTCTTGATAATAGAGAAGTCTCACTTGTCCTTTTGGGGATGTTGTGGGAACACGTGTATGTATGTAGCAGGAATAAATGAACTTTTCAGTGATACCTGATTATTCCGAAAGTAGCATGGACTCATACGACAGCAGTACAGATAGTCCTTGAAAGGATGACAATGCAGTATGAACCAGCACCACGGTGTGTCACCAACTTTCCGCTGAGGAAATTCCAAACCCACATCAGTCAGGTATCCACAATACTTGGTAAATGTCTAGTGAAGTGGAACATTCACGTTGACGACAAACACCTTGACAGCTTTGAATATCAAACAGTGGTCCTCAAGAATGAATCTAAAGGAATAAAGTTGGTTGCGCTCAAAAAGAAATATGGGAAAGCTGATTGTTTTGTGCAGAAGGTCTACAGGACCTGTTCAACCTGTAGGGATCAATTGTGACGATCGAGATATATTCTATAAGATGGTCAAATGATTTTTTATGGTAACATCAAGTGATTTTCTATGAGAATGTCAAGCGATCTTTCACGGGAAGATCAAGTGATTTTTTATGGGTATTCTTTTGGAGAATCGAGTGATCTATGTGAAGATCGAGATAGCTTCTGTAAGAATACCGACTGATCTCCAAAAAAAGTTGAAATGATATCCTATTAGAAAATCAGATTTTCTATGAGAAGATTAAGTGATCATCTATGAGAAGATCGAAAGAGCTTCTATGAAAAGGTTAAGTGATTTTCTTTTATAAGATCAAGTGATATGATGACTTCTATGAGAAGATCAAGAGATCTTCTATGAGAGGATCACGTGATCTTCAATGAAAAGATCAAGCGATCTTCTATGAGAAAATCAAGTAATCTTCTATGAGAAGATCAAGTGATCTTCTATAAGAAGATCAAGTGATCTTCTATGAGAATATCAAGTGATCTTCTATTAGAATATCAAGTGGTCTTCTATGAGAAGATTAAGTGATCTTTTGTGAGGAAATCAGGTGATCTATGAGAAGATCAAGTGATCTTATATGAGAAGATCAAGAGAAGATTAAGTGATCTTTTGTGAGAAAATCAAGTGATCTATGAGAAGATCAAGTGATCTTCTATGAGAAGATCAAGTGCTCTTCTATGAGGAAATCAAAAAACCTTCTATGAGAAGATCAACTGGTCCTTTGTGAAGATCAAATGATCTTCTATGGATCAAGTGATCTTCTATGAGAAAATCAAGTAATCTTCTATGAGAAGATCAAGTGATCTTCTATAAGAAGATCAAGTGATCTTCTATGAGAATATCAAGTGATCTTCTATGAGAATATCAAGTGGTCTTCTATGAGAAGATTAAGTGATATTTTGTGAGAAAATCAAGTGATCTATGAGAAGATCAAGTGATCTTCTATGAGAAGATTTACTGATCTTTTGTTAGAAAATCAAGTGATCTATGAGAAGATCAAGTGATCTTCTATGAGAAGATCAAGTGCTCTTCTATGAGAAGATCAAGTGCTCTTCTATGAGAAGATAAAGCTATCTTCTATGAGAAGATCAAGTGCTCTTCTAAGAGAAGATCAAGTGCTCTTCTAAGAGAAGATAAAGCGATCTTCTATGAGAAGATTAAGTGATCTTCTATGAGAAGATCAAGTGATCTTTTATGGGAAGATCAAGTGATCTTTTGTGACAAAATCAAGTGATCTTCTATGAGAAGATCAAGTGCTCTTCTATGAGAAGATAAAGCGATCTTCTATGAGAAGATCAAGTGCTCTTCTATTAGAAGATAAAGCGATCTTCTATGAGAATATGAAGTGATCTTCAATGAGAATATCAAGTGATCTTCTATGAGAAGATTAAGTGATCTTCTATGAGAAGATCAAGTGATCTTCTATGAGAAGATCAAGTGATATACAATTAGAAGATCAAGTGATCTGCTATGAGTATATCAAGAGAGATTCTGTGAGAAGATCAACTAATCTTTAAAAAGAAGATGAAGTGATATCCTATAGAAAATCAGATCTTCTCCTATGATAAGATCAAGTTATCTATTATGAGAAGATAGAGAGAGAGCTTCTATGAGAAAATCAAGTGATATTTTTTGGAAGATCAATTAATCTTCCGTGAGATCGTGAAATCTTCTGAGAGAAGAAGATAGAGTGACGTTCTATGAGAAGATAGAGTGATTTTCTATGAGAAAATCAAAAAAGCTTCTGTAAAAAGATCAACTAATCTTTTAAAAGAAGATAAAGTGATATAATATTAGAAAATCAGATCTTCTTCTATGAAAATATCATGTACCATTCTTTTAGAAGACCATATGATATTCTTCTTCGAGAAGATCCAGTGATCTTCTATGAGAAGGTCAAGAGAAATTATATTCTATTAGAAGATCGAGTGATCTTCGTTTAGAGGTTCGAGTGATCTTCTATGAAAATATCAAGTGATATTCTTTTAAAAGATCGAGTGATCTTATCGGAGATGGTGCAGAGATCTTCTGTGAGAAAATTGGTGATACTCTATGAGAAGATAAAGTGATGTTTTATGAGAAGATCAAATAGTTTTCCGTGAGAAGATTAGGTGATTTTCTTCTCTCATGACCTTCGAAAGTCGTCCCACACTCAAGTTCAACATCATGGTCTTGATTACATTCTTCTCGTTGTCATGAAAGATAAACTCCACGGATCGACTAAATCACCAAACATCGAGTACTTCTTTGTGCAGGATTTGATGAGCAATTATGCTCAATTGAAGCCAACCTTAAACATAGACAAAACAAAGTATAGACGACGGAATGTTCTCACCTAGTATGTTCGAATGCCAACAAAATACAAGTTAATAAATATTTTGTTCTGGCAAAAGACAACATGGGGTTAGTTTTTGATGGGAACTATATTCTCAGATAAAAATTTCCAAGAAAAAATTTACACGTTTCCCCAAAAATACTCATCGAATTTTTTTATGTTGATGGGTTTGAGTGACTTGACAGCGGAAAATTGAGTAATCCTTCATCTATACCTTCATTAGTCTATGCCTTAACCATTGATAATATTGAGTTTCTCTTCCGTCACTTCGCTGAGAGGAGTGAAATCCCTTTTACAAAATTTAAGCAGATCCCAAAAATCTGTAATGTACACTGGAACTCTTGTGGCATTCTAGCTCTGCTTGCGTTTATTCTGACACCCGAAACCCGAAACCGATCTTCTTACGTATGGCCTGAGCATTAGTTCTGTAGCCAACTATTCCGCTCTGAAGATTTTAAAGAGCTATCTACAGCTCTGAATGACTAACCAAAAGCTATCTAATGATTGAAGATCCATTCGACTGAAAAGATTAATCTCCAAACACCAGTGGTGTGAGAGTGTGATTAAAGTAACTTATACAACTCCTGCCGAAAAAAGGACAAACTCTCACAGAGATCCTCATTCTCTCCAATGACAACGTGAGTATTTAACTTTTTTGTGTGTTTGATGATTTTATGCTTGTGTTCAATCATATATGTATCTGCTCATAGTAACTTTGAAAAATTGTCCAAAATAAAAACTGCAAATTCAGTTTGTGCTTGACGTTTCTGGTTTACTGATTCACCTTATATGTAAGCTGTTATCTAATCATAAATAATAACCTATCAAAATATGATACAGGGATATGAGGTTGTAAAAAAATCAGACCGCTAATATTCACAACAGCGCAAAAATTAAAAAAATAATATGGTATCTGGAAATTTCTATTGTGATACCTGTCACAACATATATGGTTGCAGTAACAATATATATTTTTGTAAAGAAATTTCGGTGTTCACATTTTTATTCTTCGTGTTTCAGAGGTAAAACTGGAGTTTTGGGGTTATTGTTTAAATACTGACACAAAATATATGGTTGCAGCAACAATATATATTTTATTAGACATAAACTAAGAATAATACCTATTATGACTGACACAAAATATTAATGCATATTAATGTTTTCTGTGACCACATTTTGTTCCCTCAGTGCTACAGGGATAAACAGTAGATTGTTTAAGAATTAAAGGATACGAATATTTTTAGAGCCATATATGTACGTGGATTTTAGCAACGATTTTCAAAAACCGCTGATTTTTAAAATATAATTTTTTATGAAAAATTTTTCAACAATAAACGTTGTTTTTATTTGATTGAACGTAGTTTTTGTTTAAATAATTTTTGAACTTGTTTTTTTTAGGAACATATTTTGAGCAATATTTTTTTTAAATATTTTCAAAAAATAGTATATTTTGAAAGAATATATTTGGAGTCATAAAAGTGTATTTTTTACAAATATGATGAGTCGATTTTAGGTCCAATATCCATACACGAGAAACAAACATTCCTTTCTTTAATTGAGCTTATCACGACCTATGTAGTTTTGTATTCAAAAAGTGATATCTAGCGAAATCCACACACATCCAACCAATATGCTACGATCGTTTCACTGGTGGTTTAAGCCAGCTCATCAGGCATATTTAGATGTGGTGCTAGACAAAGGCTGAGTTTGAAAACTTGTATATATACTAAACTTATTGCAAATTTGCAGTTGTGAAGTATTTTTGAAACCCCTTTTTTAAATATCAAGCCAGCCTAGTGTCTCTGGTCTTCCTAGAATCCTTCCTTCCTTCCGCATACGTGGAGTTTTTTGTCTTCCTATGTTTCCCTTTCATTTTTTTTTTTCATTCTAGTGTTCCCAAACGAATCTAGTATGCTATTCATAATGTTATCCTTGAGTTGCCTTCTTCTTTTATTTTTGGTTTACAACAGTCATGTTTGTTTCTAAACGATAAAACCTTTAATACCGCAACCGACACATGTGGCCATAGCTGAGATTTTCAATTCAGTGACTGACTGCTTGAAAATCATGACTGTGTGACTGACTGACTTCTTGTTATGTTTGTTTATTTACTAACAAAAACACAAGATATCATACACACAAATATGAATGAATTGAAAAGAATTTTACGCGACTAAGTGACTGACTGACTGAATGAATGCCTGAATATGCATTTGAATGAGTGCAGAGGATACATGTTTGGTTTTTGTTTCATATCATAGAATACGAACTTAGAAATGTACATTCTTTTTCAATATGTGATGTAGTTATATTTTCTGTTTGTTATTTTTATTCACTTAATGCAGCACGTAATACTTGAATCGTGCCCTCAGCACCGCTCAACTTATTTAGGGATTATAATGTGACAGCTGAGCTTGAGAACACTATTGATGTTTGGGTGGAGTTTTTTAGGAATTACTTTTTTAAAGCACATAAAGAACACATATTTGAGAGAAATGGTTCCAAAGTTTCGTAGTACGAGATGATAGTAGAAGTATTTAAAATAGTCTTCTTATGGATAGTTTAAACACTCGATTGGAAAGTCGACATCTACTGAACGCACATGTTAATCTCTGTGGATCCTTTAATTGTTTCCCTAGGACCACCGCAATAACAGCATTTGGATAAAACAAAATTTTTCCTCAGTACACCTACTTCCTTGGACCATATGACATTTCACAAAAAATAAAGATTCACCAAACTCCTCCTCATGTGTCCATGTGTCCTATTACACCTCCATTTTACGAAATGATTTCCCAAAGTGTTATAAAAACGAAAAAATTTAAACTTCTACCCCATTCGACAGCGAGAAAGGAGGGTTGCATTGAAAATTGTCATCATATCATTTTTATTACAACATATGACGTCTGTGTGTATGTATAAATACATACATGCCATGTCAATTGTCACGTGTAGGCGTGCTAAATTTTCCTTATATCGAAACGAAATAAAAAATCCATTTATTAGCTGGTGAAATAATGAAAACCATACAATGCCTCTTTATGCAGAACAAAAGCAAATCGTTGGCCAAACGGACGTTAAAGGTAATGGGCGTAACAAAAAGAAAATTGCAGAAAATGCTAATGTCACAATTGCTCTACATATTGGAGGAAACTAAGTCAAAAAAGCAAATTCTATTGAATACAAATTGATTGATTGCCCAAAACAACAAGGGACAGGGAGTGTAAGACAGACAGGCGGCGACATACACACAGGATGTTGGAAAAGAAAATTAATGAGTTTCAAATGGAAAAAATATGATGTTTCATTTTCGCAATAAGGGTTGATGGAAAGTTGTCATCAATAGGTAATTTTTCAGATTTTATACGTATCTTAATATACGTGTCTATAAATATACGTATCTAAATATACATATCTATAAATATTCTAATAAAAAACACTCGGGATTTGTTGTGAAATAATTATTTGAAGGACTATTTGAGATTTAAACGATAATAATTTTTTTACTATTTTTCTACTATGCATAGGTTTAAAAAAAAAAAGTTTTTCAAGCTCCAATGTGGATATTTCAAAATTAATTAGGTCAATCTGAGCAAAAAACGTGAAATTTTTTAAAATTTTGAAAAAATGTGGACTTTTCAAATTAAAGGCTAAACATTGTTAAACATTATTTAAAGGTTTTTTTTAAATAATTTTTTCAAGGCCTATTGAGGATTTATAATGGATTTTTTAAAAGGGCTATTTTTAAATATTTTAAAAGGACTATCTGAGCTAACAGTTTGGATTTTCTAAAAGAATTTTCACTAAATAATTATTTTTTAATATTTTCAAATTTGAATGATTTTTCAAAGGATTTTTTAATTAAAGTATTAGCAGACCGTATAAGTTTTTCTAAAATAATTATTGAACTTTTTTTTTAAATAAATTTATAAAATATTTTTAAAGGACAATTTGAACAAAAGCCGTGTATTTTCTAAAGTAATTTTTAAAAGAATTTTTAAAATATTTTTTAAAAGTATTTTTTAAGGATTTTTAAGTCCGGTCTGGTTTTGTAATAATTTCTTAATAAAGAATTCTTTAATCAAAAATCTTGATAGATTTTTAAAGAAATTTTATAGGACTATATACGCAAAAAGGTGTGAATTTTTTAAATGTCAATCTGATAAAAAGGCTCTATTAAAAAAAAAATTAAACGATTTCTTAAAATCATTTTTTGTTAAATAAATATTTAAACTATTTCTTTAAAGGCGTGGATTTTTTAAAATAATGTTTTTAAGGATTTTTAAATATTTTAAAGGGCTATTCTAAGCAAATAGCTTGGAATTTCTAAAATAATTTTCTTCAAACAATTATTTTTAAATTATCTAAGGATTTTTTTAACATAATTTTTAAAGGAGTCTCTTTCCAAAGTAATTTTTAAAAAAAAATTTTAAATATTTTTTTTTTAATTTAAATACTTTTTTAAGATTTTCTTAGTTGCGTCTGTTTTTTAAATAATTTTTGAAAGAATGTTTAAAAGACTACCTATGCAAAAAGGCTGTTTAAAATAATTAAAATAAAAATGAGTAAAGGCTCGAATTTTCTAAAAAAAAATTTTACGATTTTTTAATATATTTTTTTTGTAAAATAATTCTTTTTAAAAAATACTTTTTACGCCTTTAAAGAGAATTTTCTAAAATTTTTAAAGGATATTTTAAAATAATAAATAAATAATTGGATTTTCTAAGCAAAGGACGTAGATTATCTTTTTTAAGGATTTTTGAAAATTATTTTTTAAAAGATTTTTAATGAACTTTTTGGGCTAACGGCGTGGATTTTCTAAAATATTTTTAAAATAAATTTTGAAGGATTTTTGCAATTATTTTTTAAAAGATTTTTAATGAACTTTTTGAGCAAAAGACGTGGATTTTCTAATTTTTGTTTAATAATTTTGATAGGATTTTTTTACAATAATTTTAAAAAAAAATGAATAAATTTTTTTATCAAATTTTTAAAATTACTTTTAAGAGATTTGTTAAAGAACTTTTTGAGCAAAAGGCGTGGATTTTTTTAAAATAAATTTTAAAGTATTTTTTACAAATATTTTTAATGAAGTTTTGAACAAAAATCATGATTTTTTAAAATAAATTTTATAGGATTTTTTTTAAAGATTTCTAATGAACTTTTTGAGCAATAGGCAAACTTTACAAGCAAAAGGCGTGAATTTTCTAAAATATTTTTTTAAATAACTTTTAAAGGATTTTTAATGATCTTTTTGAGCAAAAGGTATGGATTTTCTAAAATATTTTTTATTATAATTTTTTAAAACATTTTGAATGAACTTTTGGAGCAAATAATTATAATCTTAATAATAAAATAATTTTTAAAGTAATTTTTTAAATAAGTTTTTAAGTATTTTTAATGAGCTTTTTGAGCGAAACGCGTGATTTTCTAAATATTTTTTAAAACAATTTTTAAAGGATTTTTAAAATTAGTTGTTAAAGGATTTTTTAAAATTAGATTTCTTAGAATTATTTTTAATGGGCTTTTTGAGCAAAGTCGTAGATTTTTAAAAATATTTTTTAAAAGGCTTTTTACAATTATTAGTTTATGGATTTTTAATGAGCTTTTTGGGCAAAAGGCCTAGATTTTCTAAAATAATTTTTAAACATTTTTTTTAAAATTATTTTTAAAGTGTTTTATTTTTTTTTAATTAATTTTTAAAGGATTTTAATGGACATTCTGTGCAAAAAAAAAATTAAAGAACTTTTTAAAATTATATTTTAAAGGATTTTAATGGACACTCTGAGCAAAAGGCGTGGATTTTTTAACATTTTTTAAAATAATTTTTAAAATTATATTTTAATGGATTTGAATGGACATTTTGAGCAAAAGACGTCGATTTGTTAAAATAATTTTTAAAAGGCTGTTTTATTTCCTTTTTTTCTATTTTCCGGTCTGGTTTTTATAATAATTTTGAAAGAATTTCAAAAGAATGAACTTTCTTCAGGCGTTTATTTTTAAAATATTTTTTAAAGGACTAGCTGACAAAAACGCTCGAATTTTCTAAAAAAAATTAAATTATTTTTTTTTAAATATATATACTTTTTTGTAAAATAATTCTTGAAATTCCTTTTTTAAAGGTGTGAATTTTCTAAAATATTTTTAAAGGATTTTTTAAAATACAGTTTTTAAGATTTTTTTAACATTTCGCTCATTTACTCAAAGAGTAACACATTTCAAAAAAGCCAGTTTCCCAAATTAAAAAAATTATTACACAAAAACTAAAATAACTACTTGGACCATATTTTGCAAACAGCTAGCCAGATATCAGTGCTAAATTTCTGTGCAAGATTAAGCATGATTTGAGTTGTTTTAGTGCTTCATAATCTCAAAAAACTGTTGTGTTGAAATATGCGAAGCTCGTATTAAATGAGCTATAACTCGTTAAGTTTTAGAGATATCAGCATGAAAATTTGACACAAGATAAAGTAGAACTCGTAGAAAAAATAGAAATTGCTAACTCATAAAACGCATTTTTTGAGTTATGCCACTCTTTGAGGAAATGAGCGATTTGTTAGAGGATTTTTCCAGAAAACAAGCGTGTATTTTCTTCAATATTTTGTAAAACAATTTTAAAATAAAACCAAAATTTTAAATGAATTATAATGGCCCAGCAAAAAAAGTCATTACTAAGTAATGACTTTATTCAGTAAAATTTGGCAGTAGTAACTACTTACAAATATACCGTAAAAGTCATTATTTTTACATGGGGATGTCATAGGAAGGAAGTACTTCCTTAAATATGTTTATAAAGTACATACTTAACCACATACCGGCAGTCGAAAAGAAGCTAAAAAGCATAGTTCAATTTTTAGAAAAAATTGAGGTGAAATTATATTCAAATTCAACACTACACATTTTTTTCTTTTCATTCGATACCTGCTAGTTTTGAACACACGAACTTCTGATTTGTAGCCAAACACACTACACACTAGGACACTCGCACGAACAACAAGGGTTGGTTTAACTCATCCATGTACATCAATATGTTTTTGTAATTTTGTAAACAAAAAACACCCATGCCGACGTTGAGCTTTGAACACACGACCCTAGAATTTGTAGTCAGACACACTAGCTCTATGCCACCGCACTCACTACTTAGTAAGTAAGTAGTAAGTAGGGAAGTAATTAGTTATGTGTAAACTGTCTTATATGTACTGCCTGATAATGCGGAGTGTAATGAGTACTCATTACCAGGTAATGCAGGAAGTAATGACATGTGCTTACCAAATTTTTGCTTCCGGATTTTCCGAGCAAAAGTAGATTTTCAAAAATATTTGTTTAAAATAATGTTTAAAGATTTTTTTAAAATTATTTTAAAGGATTTTTAATGTATTTTTTGAGCAAAAGGGGTTGATTTTCTGATATATATCTTAAAATAAGTTTTAAATGATTTTTTTTTAATTATTTTTAAAGGAGTTTTAATGAACTTTCTGGGCAAAAAGCTTGGATTTTCCAAAATATTTTTGAAAGAATTTTTTAATAAAAATGTAAAGGATTTTTAAAAATAATTTTTTAATAATATAATAATAATTTTTATTGGACGCTCTCTCTCTCTCTCTCTGCAAAAAACGTGAATTTTCTAAAATATTTTTAAATGATTTTTTTTTTAATATTTTCTTTTTCAAAGCAAAAGCCATGTATTTTTAAAATAATTTTAAATGCCTATTAAAAAAATGTTAAGAATTTTAGATTTTTAAAAATAATGTTTTAGAAATGCCTTACTAGACTATAATGTAGAAATTTAAAATAATTCGTTAAATATATCTATAAGCTTAGATTTTTCAAAATGGAGTTTTAAGCACTATCTGAGCTATTAGCGTGGATTTTTTGCCAATTGTAAAAATTTCAAAATACTTATTGAAACTATAGCATGAAGTTTTAAAATGTTTTTTTTTTCTTAAATTTTTGGTTGAAGGACTATGTAAACTATTAACGTGGAATTTTAAAATCATTTCGAAGTTCTCACTGTGAGTTACTAAAAAAATCGTGAAAGGTTTTCCTTGGATTTTATAAAATAAATATAAAGCACTATTATGGATTTTTTTTAAATAAAATTCTGAATAAACGTACGTGGATTTAAAGAATTTGTGTGGACTTTTAAATAGTTTATTGAACGGCATCGAAGCTGTAATGGTGGATTATTTTAAATAATTTAAACGACTAACTAAGTAGTAGGTGTGAATTTGTTAACGTTTTTTTTTTTTGAGCTTATGTTTATTCGAAAATTTTCTTTGAAATAAATAAAGTAAAACATAAATATCATACCCCAAATATTTATTTTTTACTTTATTTTATTTATGTTTTTTATTTTTTTTTTTTTTTTTTTTGATTTGGGTTTGTGGATAATTTACTGATGAAACCCCATCACCCAAACCTTTAATGATAGATTATTTCAATAATGCGAAGGACTAGCTGAGATGAAGGAGGATTTTTTTTTATTCATTCATTTATGCTGCTTATTTTTTTAAATGTCTGATGTGATTTGAAAATGTTCTTAAACATCTACAATGAATAAATACCATTCCATATAACTCTTGAGTTTTTTTTACTCACACATTTAAATACATATTTTCATTTTACATTTTAACTCCCCCAAAACCAGAATTATTCGCAAAAATTTATTGAGAGGAAATAGCAAATTGAAATTGTATTTGAAAATCTAAATCAATTTCAAGCAAGCAAGCAACATGCATTCATTGTAAAAATGCATTCCATTCCAAACTCTATTTTATCTACATATGTATGTATCTCCCTGGTAGCCAGCCAGTTAGTCATCATATTCCTGCATGCCTGGTTGAATCTGAGCATTTGTTCATCAATTTTATTGCAATGTGAAACAATTTATTGTAACATATTTCAAATGTAGCAGCAATACATAAATTGTGCACAACAGAAAAAAGACGAAAATCAAAATTTCAAAAATTCCCAGCCAGCATTTTTTGAAAATTTTAATCAAATTCGAGTCTTTTTTGATCCGATTGCACGATTAAAAAGCTAGAATATGAGCTCATTTTCTGATCATAAATGACTCCTTTGTCGGTAGGAAAACATAACCTCAGGCGACTCGTCTAAGCAAATCACAAATGAGTCTTCCTCTGCATTAGTTTCGAGTCATTTTTGCCCATTTTCTGATGGTATATAAAGTCTTTTTCGATTCGCATTTCAATCATTTATTGGCGATTTGTTGAATAATTTGGGACACTTTTTCGAGTCATGTTTATAATTGTTTATGAGTCTTTAGGAAGTCATTTATGAGTCTTTTTATTAGACGAAATAAATTAAAAGAATTTTTCCCTTTATTCTCTTTTTCTTTCCTTTCCTTTGTTTTCTTTTCTGCTTTGTTATGACTTTTAATTATCCTTTATGTTGGGCGGTGAGTATACTGCTTCTTCATTTCACTTGGCAAAACCTGAAGAACATGTGTTGTGTTTGTCTATACACGTTACATTTATATCAAAGTTTTGTAGAAAGTGTATATGAGAATTTTATTTTTTTATTTACAACCAAACAAAAATAAGACAAAGCAATCAGTTTTTAATCACCTAACTGTTCAAAATATGATCAGAAGATACACAATTATAATCACTTTTCAAACACCTGCATGACCGTTTTTTGATTAAGCATTTTTCAATCTTCCAGATGATCAAAATGTGACAATAAATAACAAAAAATGGTCACATTTTAAACACTTCAATGACTAATTTGTGATTGCAACACATTTATTGTTGTATTTTTAATTGAACTCTTTTTAATCACTACAGGGAGTCACTTTCGAGTCCCTTTCTGATCATACAAGCGACTTAATCAATTTCTGATCACCAAAAGGACTCTAAAAAGACTCCGCACTGTGAGTTTTGAAAAAACAGTCTTCCAAATGCTAGCTGGGATTGTTTCACATGAAAACAACAAGTTTTCGATATTAGGGTGAAGTGGAAAATTGTCAGACAAATACCTATCAAATGCTTATTATAAAGAGCAAGTTGGGATGATTAAGCCAAGTATGATAGACAAGTTTTTGGATTTAGATTTGTGTGGAAATTGTAAGGAATTTTATGGTTAATAGATTCCACTCAAGAACGCCATCTATGCCTCAAATTTAAGAGATTAGGATAAAGCAACAAAGGTATTTTGAATAGCATACATTTTGGCGGAATATATAAATAATAATAATAAATAACAAAATACTGATTGAACAAAAGGGTGTATTCAAAGAGTTAATAATATGTGCGAAAGTTTTGATTTTTTAGAACATAATTATGTTAGAATAAAATTTGAGCATCTGGACTCAAATTTGTAAGAAATTGTAAGCCTCAACGTGATGCCTATGAAATGCAAATTGATGACTTTATGTTTTAGTCGGTATATATTATTAATATTATATTATAATAATTATTAATGGCTGTTAAGGAATTATAGAATATAGGAATTAGAAATGGAATCGAATTAAAAAATTGCAAATGTATTCTTTCTAGCGCCATCTATACATCAAATTTAACAGATTATTTTTCTAAGAAATATACATTAAAAAGCATTCTTTTAGGCGGAATACATAAATCATATTATCATGCCAAATGGAATATTACACATTTTTTCAATACTTTAAATTTTGTTCCAAGTCAATGTAAAATCGTTACCAATCAAATTCGGAAGAATGAGAAAATATATCATTTTCTGCCAATACCATTTACATACATATTTGTATTTTGTAAATTTATAAAATATTCAGTGAAGATGATGTCCTGAAAACAAATAAAATGTAGAGAAACAAACATATCGTTTTATAAATTCACAACATACCTTGAAGAACAAATGATTTACATACCAACACCTGTTGTGACACATTGTTCAAATTGAAACAACATATTTTTCTCAATTTGCACAGCAAAAGATTTTTCAGAAACAGCCATCCACCTACATTTCTTTTGGAAAAATCTTCAAATGGCATTCGCCTAGAGACCATGACAAGTGTCTTTTTCATATATTTACAAACATTTTACATATTTCATATGTTTGAATATTTCAATATTTGCATAAAGTCATTTATATGTATGTACATATTTACGTATGTATTACATGGGCGATTGTTATATTTGTTACATATAAATGAAGTTTGTACCCATCATGAAAACGTTGCAAATTGTCATTTATGCAATTTGACGCAAGAACAAATTCAATTTTCTGAATTGAATGCTTTGTAACGTATAACACATTACCTAGGGCCATGGAGAGGCGACGCAAACAAATGGTAAAAGAATTTATAGTTTTCCAATAAATCTGGAGAGTGGTGAAATTTTCGACTTTTATCGGCCAAAGAATAACTACTTGTTATGGGTTAGTAGCTTAATTTTATTCAGAATCTATCCGAAATGGAAATTTTGTATAACTACCTGACCTATTTTAAGTATGAGACAAAATAAATTATCTCTTTACGCATTGCAGTGCGTAGCATAACAAATCATGCAAAAATATTTTTTATATTTTCTCTCATTTTTTCGCTTTCTCCTTCACTTTCAGCACTTCACAGAAATGACCTCAATTGTCTTTCTTTTTCTTCACAATTGTCCTCGTAGAAAAAAAAAACAAAGCAACTTGAAAAAATAGTCTTGTTTTCATTATTCACATGACAATGAAGAGGCAGGCAGGCTCAAGACGACGTCCATGTTCAATGACGTTAGAGAAGAAGATCATAAAAGAATATTGAATTAAAATGAAATTTTTCTTCGCTCTTATAAAAATTCATAAAAAAATGAACAAAGCTTGTGAAATGTTAATTTCTCCCTTGCTGTTTTTTTTTTTCTTATGCTTCAAGCATTTCGTTATCATAAAGTGTTTTCTGTTATTATTCGACATGAAGGATTTTTCCATATTTTTTATTATTTTATTCTAGAATGCATGATGCAATTCAACATGGGCGGAAAGAGGGAGGAAGGTTCAACTGGTTGTGAAGTTATTTTCATTTTGTTTCTTTATGGGTTTACACGTTTTTTTCCTTGCGTAAGTTGACATGAATTTAGAAGGATATTTTTTAATTTATAATTTCATGGAGGACATTTTTAGCCATAGAAATTTGTGATAGTTCAAAAATATTCTTTGCTGGTTTCTGCAAGACTTTATTCTTTAAATAAAATAAAATTATTCTTTAAATAAACCTCGACTTGTAGGTAGTTCCAAAAATATTTTTGAATAAATTTCTACATGT
This sequence comes from Musca autumnalis, assembly GCF_047663935.1. NCBI lineage: Eukaryota > Metazoa > Arthropoda > Insecta > Diptera > Muscidae > Musca > Musca autumnalis. The sequence goes on from NW_027411755.1 coordinate 203,372,084, forward strand.
AGGTAGTTCCACAAATATTCTTTAAAAAAATCACGACTTGTAGACAGTTTCAAAAATATTCTTTAAATAAATCTACAAGTCATGATTCAAAAATATTTTTGCAGAAACTAGGACTTGTTGATAGTTGAAAAAAGATTCTGTACTGAATCCACAAATTGCTGATTGTTCAAAACATATTTTTTACAGGAACCACAACTTGTTGATAGTTCGAAAAATATTCTTTACAGGAACCACGACTGTAACGTTCAAAAAATATTATTTACAGGAACCATGACTTCATAGTTCGAAAAATATTATTTACAGGAACCATGACTTGATAGTTGAAAAAATATTCTTTACAGAAAACACGATTTGTTGATAGTTGAAAAAATATTCTTTACAGAAAACATGATTTGTTGATAGTTCAAAAAATATTCTTTACAGAAACCACGACTTGTTGATAGTTGAAAAAATATTCTTTACAGAAAACACGATTTGTTGATAGTTGAAAAAATATTCTTTACAGAAAACATGATTTGTTGATAGTTCAAAAAATATTCTTTACAGAAACCACGACTTGTTGATAGTTGAAAAAATATTCTTTACAGAAAACACGATTTGTTGATAGTTGAAAAAATATTCTTTACAGAAAACATGATTTGTTGATAGTTGAAAAAATATTCTTTAAATAAACCTAGACTTGTAGGTAGTTCCAAAAATATTCTTTAAATAAACCTCGACTTGTAGGTAGTGTCAAAAATATTCTTTAAATAAACCTCGACTTGTAGGTAGTTCCAAAAATATTCTTAAAATAAACCACGACTTGTTTTGAACTCAAAAAATATTCTTTAAATAAACCACGACTTGTTTTGAATTCAAAAAATATTCTTTAAATAAACCACGACTTGTTTTGAATTCAAAAAATATTCTTTAAATAAACCACGTCTTGTTTTGAACTCAAAAAATATTCTTTAAATAAACCACGTCTTGTTTTGAACTCAAAAAATATTCTTTAAATAAACCACGTCTTGTTTTGAACTCAAAAAAATATTCTTTAAATAAACCACGACTTGTTTTGAACTCAAAAAATATTCTTTAAATAAACCACGACTTGTTTTGAACTCAAAAAATATTCTTTAAATAAACCACGACTTGTTTTGAACTCAAAAAATATTCTTTAAATAAACCACGACTTGCTTTGAACTCAAAAAATATTCTTTAAATAAACCACGACATGTTTTGAACTCAAAAAATGTTCTTTAAATAAACCACGACTTGTTTTGAACTCAAAAAATATTCTTTAAATAAACCACGACTTGTTTTGAACTCAAAAAATATTCTTTAAATAAACCACGACTTGTTTTGAACTCAAAAAATATTCTTTAAATAAACCACGACTTGTTTTGAACTCAAAAAATATTCTTTAAATAAACCACGACTTGTTTTGAACTCAAAAAATATTCTTTAAATAAACCACGACTTGTTTTGAACTCAAAAAATATTCTTTAAATAAACCACGACTTGTTTTGAACTCAAAAAATATTCTTTAAATAAACCACGACTTGTTTTGAACTCAAAAAATATTCTTTAAATAAACCACGACTTGTTTTGAACTCAAAAAATATTCTTTAAATAAACCACGACTTGTTTTGAACTCAAAAAATATTCTTTAAATAAACCACGACTTGTTTTGAACTCAAAAAATATTCTTTAAATAAACCACGACTTGTTTTGAACTCAAAAAATATTCTTTAAATAAACCACGACTTGTTTTGAACTCAAAAAATATTCTTTAAATAAACCACGACTTGTTTTGAACTCAAAAAATATTCTTTAAATAAACCACGACTTGTTTTGAACTCAAAAAATATTCTTTAAATAAACCACGACTTGTTTTGAACTCAAAAAATATTCTTTAAATAAACCACGACTTGTTTTGAACTCAAAAAATATTCTTTAAATAAACCACGACTTGTTTTGAACTCAAAAAATATTCTTTAAATAAACCACGACTTGTTTTGAACTCAAAAAATATTCTTTAAACAAACCACGACTTGTTTTGAACTCAAAAAATATTCTTTAAACAAACCACGACTTGTTTTGAACTCAAAAAATATTCTTTAAACAAACCACGACTTGTTTTGAACTCAAAAAATATTCTTTAAATAAACCACGACTTGTTTTGAACTCAAAAAATATTCTTTAAATAAACCACGACTTGTTTTGAACTCAAAAAATATTCTTTAAATAAACCACGACTTGTTTTCACAGTTCAAAAAATATTCTTTAAATAAGCCACGACTTGTTTTGACAGTTCAAAAAATGTACTTTGCAGAAACCACGACTTAATAGTTCAAAAAATATATTTTACAGGAACCACGACTTGATAGTTCAAACAATATTCCTTACAGGAAGCACTACTTGGTAGTTCAAAAAATATTCTTTACAGGAACCACAACTTGATAGTTCAAAAAATATTCTTTACAGGAACCACGACTTGATAGTTCAAAAAATATTCTTTACAGGAACCACGACTTGATAGTTCAAAAAATATTCTTTACAGGAACCACGACTTGGTAGCTAAAAAATATTCTTTACAGGAACCACGACTTGATAGTTCAAAAAATATTCTTTACAGGAACCACGACTTGATAGTTCAAATGATATTCTTTACAGGAACCACGGCTTGTTGATAGTTCAAATATTCGCTAAGTATACCACGATTTGGTGATAGTTCAAAAATATTCTTTAGCGGAACCACGACTTTTTTGTGATTGGAAAACTTCCCTTCATTTTGCTCCTCTCTAAAAGAGAAAATGTTTTATAATTGTTCCTATAAACACCCCAGAAGGGACAAGGGTGACTTCTCGCATATCAATGAGCTCCCCTATTCATATTAACTCATGAAACAATCAATGAAATCTGTAAAAGATTACACCGTTGGATTTTCGCAGATTATAAAATACACAATGGAAGAGAGCGTTAAACTACAATTAACAATTGAAGTTTTTGACAACACATTTCATTTTTGCACTTGGTCTCTTATTTGCGGCAGAAGTTTTAAAGGATTTTCGCATTCTAGCTTTATAAATATGGTAAAACGACAAAAGGACATTTTAATCGTTCAAAGCAAATCCACACCAATGTTGCTGTTTTGTTTTGCCTTTCTCCTTCTTAGTTTTATTGTTGTCTCTAAGTCGACTTTGTATGTGATTGTCATTCAATTTTATTGCGGTGAATAGAAGGATTTGCAGGATAAAATAAATCTTGAAGGATTTTAACACATTCCAAATAGGATTATTGAGTTGTGGTTAAACGGTCTTTATTCTTCTTTGACTTCAATGTGGAAGCCTGTGAAAAGGAATATTAGATTGTGTAAGATTTGTTTTGCAATATTCGTCTGAGATTCTATAAAGGATATATATTTTTGATCAACATAAATCAATGAATGAAATCAAGATACAGCTCCAAATATTTAAGATAGTGTTTTATGGTACAGAGAAGTTTTGATTACTCCTAAAATTTTTGATATTGAAAATGGACCATATCAATTTACGTTTTTGTATGGTCAAATTTTTTTTAGGCAAATATAAGTCGTTGTTCATTTAAATAATAATTTTTTGAACTTAAAAACTATTTTTTTTAACTCAAAACAAGACGTGGTTTATTTAAAGAATATTTTTTGAACTCAAAACAAGTCGTGGTTTATTTAAAGAATATTTTTTTGAACTCAAAACATGTCGTGGTTTATTTAAAGAATATTTTTTGAACTCAAAACATGTCATGGTTTATTTAAAGAATATTTTTTGAACTCAAAACATGTCGTGGTTTATTTAAAGAATATTTTTTGAACTCAAAACATGTCGTGGTTTATTTAAAGAATATTTTTTGAACTCAAAACATGTCGTGGTTTATTTAAAGAATATTTTTTGAACTCAAAACAAGTCGGGGTTTCTTTAAAGAATATTTTTGAACACAAAACAAGTCATGGTTTATTTAAAGAATGTTTGTTGAACTCAAAACAAGTCGTGGTTTATTTAAAGAATATTTTTTGAACCACCTACAAGTCGTGGTTTATTTAAAGAATATTTTTTGAACCACCTACAAGTCGTGGTTTATTAAAAGAATATTTTTTGAACCACCTACAAGTCGTGGTTTATTTAAAGAATATTTTTTGAACCACCTACAAGTCGTGGTTTATTTAAAGAATATTTTTTGAACCACCTACAGGTCGTGGTTTATTTAAAGAATATTTTTTGAACCACCTACAAGTCGTGGTTTATTTAAAGAATATTTTATGAACTCAAAACAAGTCGTGGTTTATTTAAAGAATATTTTTTGAACTCAAAACAAGTCGTGGTTTATTTAAAGAATATTTTTTGAGTTCAAAACAAGTCGTGTTATATTTAAAGAATATTTTTTGAACTCAAAACAAGTCGTGGTTTATTTAAAGAATATTTTTTGAAGCAACACGAAGTTGTGGTTTCTGAGAAGAATATTTTTGAGTTCAAAACAAGTCGTGGTTTATTTAAAGAATATTTTTTGAGTTCAAAACAAGTCGTGGTTTATTTAGAGAATATTTTTTGAGTTCAAAACAAGTCGTGGTTTATTTAAAGAATATTTTTTGAGTTCAAAACAAGTCGTGGTTTATTTAAAGAATATTTTTTGAGTTCAAAACAAGTCGTGGTTTATTTAAAGAATATTTTTTGAGTTCAAAACAAGTCGTGGTTTATTTAAAGAATATTTTTTGAGTTCAAAACAAGTCGTGGTTTATTTAAAGAATATTTTTTGAACCATCAACAAGTCGTGGTTTATTTAAAGAATATTTTTTGAACCATCAACAAGTCGTGGTTATTTAAAGAATATTTTTGAACCATCAACAAGTCGTGGTTTATTTAAAGAATATTTTTTGAACCATCAACAAGTCGTGGTTATTTAAAGAATATTTTTGAACCATCAACAAGTCGTGGTTTATTTAAAGAATATTTTTTGAACCATCAACAAGTCGTGGTTTATTTAAAGAATATTTTTTGAACCATCAACAAGTCGTGGTTTATTTAAAGAATATTTTTTGAACCATCAACAAGTCGTGGTTTATTTAAAGAATATTTTTTGAACCATCAACAAGTCGTGGTTTATTTAAAGAATATTTTTTGAACCATCAACAAGTCGTGGTTTATTTAAAGAATATTTTTTGAACCATCAACAAGTCGTGGTTTATTTAAAGAATATTTTTTGAACCATCAACAAGTCGTGGTTTATTTAAAGAATATTTTTTGAACCAACAACAAGTCGTGGTTTCTGAGAAGAATATTTTTTGAACGACCTACAAGTCGTGGTGTATTTAAAGAATATTCTTTGAACCAACACCAAGTCGTGGTTTCTGAGAAGAATATTTTTTGAACCAAAAACAAGTCGTGGTTTCTGAGAAGAATATTTTTTGAACCAAAAACAAGTCGTGGTTTCTGAGAAGAATATTTTTTGAACCAACACGAAGTTGTGGTTTCTGAGAAGAATATTTTTTGAACCAACAAGTCGTGTTTTCTGAGAAGAATATTTTTTGAACCAACAAGTCGTGGTTTTTGAGAGAAATATTTTTCGTCGTGGTTTATTTAAGGAATATTCTTTGAACCACCCACAAGTCGTGGTTTATTTAAGGAATATTCTTTGAACCACCCACAGGTCATGGTTTATTTAAGGAATATTCTTTGAACCACCCACAAGTCGTGGTTTATTTAAGGAATATTCTTTGAACCACCCACAAGTCGTGGTTTATTTAAGGAATATTCTTTGAACCACCCACAAGTCGTGGTTTATTTAAGGAATATTCTTTGAACCACCCACAAGTCGTGGTTTATTTAAGGAATATTCTTTGAACCACCCACAAGTCGTGGTTTATTTAAGGAATATTCTTTGAACCACCCACAAGTCGTGGTTTATTTAAGGAATATTCTTTGAACCACCCACAAGTCGTGGTTTATTTAAGGAATATTCTTTGAACCACCCACAAGTCGTGGTTTATTTAAGGAATATTCTTTGAACCACCCACAAGTCGTGGTTTATTTAAGGAATATTCTTTGAACCACCCACAAGTCGTGGTTTATTTAAGGAATATTCTTTGAACCACCCACAAGTCGTGGTTTATTTAAGGAATATTCTTTGAACCACCCACAAGTCGTGGTTTATTTAAGGAATATTCTTTGAACCACCCACAAGTCGTGGTTTATTTAAGGAATATTCTTTGAACCACCCACAAGTCGTGGTTTATTTAAGGAATACTCTTTGAACCACCTACAAGTCGTGGTTTATTTAAGGAATATTCTTTTAACCACATACAAGTCGTGGTTTATTTAAAGAATACTTTTTGAACCACCTACAAGTCGTGGATTATTTAAGGAATATTCTTTGAACTCAAAACAAGTCGTGGTTTATTTAAAGAATATTTTTTGAACTATCAACAAGTCGTGGTTTATTTAAAGAATATTTTTTGAACTTTCAACAGTTGGTGGTTTATTTAAAGAATGTTTGTTGAACTCAAAACAAGTCGTGGTTTTTATAAAAAATATTTGTTGAACTTAAAACAAGTAGTGGTTTATTTAAAGAATATTTTTTGAACTCAAAACAAGTCGTGGTTTATTTAAAGAATATTTTTTGAACTCAAAACAAGTCGTGGTTTATTTAAAGAATATTTTTTGAACACAAAACAAGTCGTGGTTTATTTAAAGAATATTTTTTGAACACAAAACAAGTCGTGGTTTATTTAAAGAATATTTTTTGAACACAAAACAAGTCGTGGTTTATTTAAAGAATATTTTTTGAACACAAAACAAGTCGTGGTTTATTTAAAGAATATTTTTTGAACACAAAACAAGTCGTGGTTTATTTAAAGAATATTTTTTGAACACAAAACAAGTCGTGGTTTATTTAAAGAATATTTTTTGAACACAAAACAAGTCGTGGTTTATTTAAAGAATATTTTTTGAACACAAAACAAGTCGTGGTTTATTTAAAGAATATTTTTTGAACACAAAACAAGTCGTGGTTTATTTAAAGAATATTTTTTGAACACAAAACCAGTCGTGGTTTCTGAGAAGAATATTTTTTGAACCACCTACAAGTCGTGGTTTATTTAAAGAATATTTTTTGAACCACCTACAAGTCGTGGTTTATTTAAAGAATATTTTTTGAACCACCTACAAGTCGTGGTTTATTTAAAGAATATTTTTTGAACCACCTACAAGTCGTGGTTTATTTAAAGAATATTTTTTGAACCACCTACAAGTCGTGGTTTATTTAAAGAATATTTTTTGAACCACCTACAAGTCGTGGTTTATTTAAAGAATATTTTTTGAACCACCTACAAGTCGTGGTTTATTTAAAGAATATTTTTTGAACCACCTACAAGTCGTGGTTTATTTAAAGAATATTTGTTGAACCACCTAAAAGTCGTGGTTTATTTAAAGAATATTTTTTGAACCACCTACAAGTCGTGGTTTATTTAAAGAATATTTTTTGAACCACCTACAAGTCGTGGTTTATTTAAAGAATATTTTTTGAACCACCTACAAGTCGTTGTTTATTTAAAGAATATTTTTTGAACCACCTACAAGTCGTGCTTTATTTAAAGAATATTTTTTGAACTATCAACAAGTCGTGCTTTATTTAAAGAATATTTTTTGAACTATCAACAAGTCGTGCTTTATTTAAAGAATATTTTTTGAACTATCAACAAGTCGTGGTTTATTTAAAGAATATTTTTTGAATTATCAACAAGTCGTCGTTTATTTTAAGAATATTTTTTGAACGCAAAACAAGTCGTGGTTTATTTTAAGAATATTTTTTGAACTCAAAACAAGTCGTGGTTTATTTAAAGAATATTTTTTGAACCACCTACAAGTCGTGGTTTATTTAAAGAATATTTTTTGAACCACCTACAAGTCGTGGTTTATTTAAAGAATATTTTTTGAACCACCTACAAGTCGTGGTTTATTTAAAGAATATTTTTTGAACCACCTACAAGTCGTGGCTTATTTAAGGAATATTCTTTGAACCACCTACAAGTCGTGGTTTATTTAAGGAATATTCTTTGAACCACCCACAAGTCGTGGTTTATTTAAGGAATATTCTTTGAACCACCCACAAGTCGTGGTTTATTTAAGGAATATTCTTTGAACCACCCACAAGTCGTGGTTTATTTAAGGAATATTCTATGAACCACCCACAAGTCGTGGTTTATTTAAAGAATATTTTTTGAACCATCTACAAGTCGTGGTTTACGTAAAGAGTATTTTTTGAACCACCTACAAGTCGTGGTTTACGTAAAGAATATTTTTTGAACCACCTACAAGTCGTGGTTTACGTAAAGAATATATTTTGAACCACCTACAAGTCGTGGTTTCTGAGAAGAATATTTGTTCAATTATTCGAGGTTTGACCAGGAAAAATAATTCTGAACCACTGTGTATCGTAGGATACCCCTTAATCCTTTGATTACAATTAAAAACGTTATTGTTTTTTTCAATTCGATTTGGTAGCGCATATCCCTCTCACATTTAACACATATCATGTTTCCGCATTCAAAATCCACCCAAAATATTCAATGGCACGCACAACATGTAAATGGATTATAGTTTCTGTGTTATTTTGTTAACTGCACGACATGCAACGCGTGAGGCATAACAAATAAAATATTTTTTTATGTGACATGCAGGCGACAATAAAACATTTTTTCCGATAGCCTTTAGATAATATCCGTTTATCGGACAAAAACTTCATGTAATATATTCCAAACACAATGAGAAAAAAAGAAAAACGAACAAATGCGACAATAAACAAAAATTAAATTTGGCTTTTAGCGGGCCCGAAGAGCTATCCATCAAATAGGAGCCAGTGAGAGTAGTAGGAGGAGAGAATATAATTACACGAAATCCAACAGGAATATGGAATGACATTTTGTTTCAATGCATTACTCCATTTTGTTGGACCCTAAATGCTATGCGGTAAACCCTATTTGTTGGGGTTTTCAAATACATAACTAACGTTTCCAAATCTAAAAGCATGTCATCACGTGGCCATGGCGGCATGCAGCTCTAAATGCCCTTTTGTTGTTGTTACTAACTCGTGGAGAGTTAGTTGTCGCATGTTTAGTTTGGAAATCTATGACCAGAAACATGTTCTAGGTATTGAATGCTGTTGTTGTTCTTGCTGTTATCGTTATTATTGCCTATCAGTAATAATATTTGTCGTGTAGCGGTGGCCAATGCTCCTGCCAATGACGCCGTTGCTTCCCTCAACATGGTGTGAGGTTATTCAATAGAATAATGTTGTTGTTGTTGCGTATTTAGCATAAATTAAAACCCCCAAACTATTTACATTGGAAACATTTGTATTACTAATAATAGTTGTTGTTGTTGTTGTTGCATACTTGCTGTTACACAGTTAACCACTTTTCATGTAATGTGTTGTGTGTGAGCGAGTGTGGTGGCAAAAATTCATGCTGCTGCCACACAGCATAACATTCCCAAATACATACATATTTTATCAATAAATTGTTGAGGATTTTGTTGTCTATGCTAATTTTTGCCAGCGTAAATTTGAGAAGGCTTAAAATTAGTGCGTGTTTATGTGCGTGCTTGTGTGGGAGTTGGCGAACTATATAAATGTGTTTATGACCCTGGTCTCGTGTAATAACCTTTACTTTGTGCCAAACAAAAACGAATTACGTACACAAATTTGCACATATTTTTGTGCGTGCAGCATTCTTAGGGACATATTTTTTCGAAATGTCGGATTAACTATTGTCAACAAAGATAAGATAAGGCAAATGATGATATCAAGGAAAAATGATATTTATTGCTGACATTTTTGTAATAAGGACAAATGGTGGATTTTGTTCACCGGAGATTTAGAGAATCTGATAATTAAAATATAGGGTGCAAAAGAATTTTTATAAATTTATCTCACCGAAACACAGTAGTGGGGAAATATCAGTTTGGAGTTCCTATCAAGTTCTTTTATCTATAGACAGCTTTATCAAGGTCTCCTGTGCATAGACGACCCTTTCGATGTCTCCTATCTATAGAGGATTCTTTTGAGGTATTTTATATATGGAAGGGTCTTTAAAGACCATCCCTTTCATGGTCTTCTGTCCCCAGAGGACACTTTAAGGGTATATCGAGGATTTTAAAGCAATACTTTTCCAACCACTTGTAGGCCAATAATCGTGGATTTTTAAAGAATATTTTTTCAACCTCGTGTAGGCCAATAATCGTGGATTTTTAAAGAATATTTTGTCAACCACTTTAAGGGCAATAATCGTGGATTTTTTAAAGAATATTTTTTCAACCACTTTAAGGGCAATAATCGTGGATTTTTTAAAGAATATTTTTTCAACCACTTTAAGGGCAATAATCGTGGATTTTTTAAAGAATATTTTTTCAACCACTTTAAGGGCAATAATCGTGGATTTTTTAAACAATATTTTTTCAACCACTTTAAGGGCAATAATCGTGGATTTTTTAAACAATATTTTTTCAACCACTTTAAGGGCAATAATCGTGGATTTTTTAAAGAATATTTTTTCAACCACTTTAAGGGCAATAATCGTGGATTTTTTAAAGAATATTTTTTCAACCACTTTAAGGGCAATAATCGTGGATTTTTTAAAGAATATTTTTTCAACCACTTTAAGGGCAATAATCGTGGATTTTTTAAAGAATATTTTTTCAACCACTTTAAGGGCACTAATCGTGGATTTTTTAAAGAATATTTTTTCAACCACTTTAAGGGCAATAATCGTGGATTTTTTAAAGAATATTTTTTCAACCACTTTAAGGGCAATAATCGTGGATTTTTTAAAGAATATTTTTTCAACCACTTTAAGGGCAATAATCGTGGATTTTTTAAAGAATATTTTTTCAACCACTTTAAGGGCAATAATCGTGGATTTTTTAAAGAATATTTTTTCAACCACTTTAAGGGCAATAATCGTGGATTTTTTAAAGAATATTTTTTCAACCACTTTAAGGGCAATAATCGTGGATTTTTTAAAGAATATTTTTTCAACCACTTTAAGGGCAATAATCGTGGATTTTTTAAAGAATATTTTTTCAATCACTTTAAGGGCAATAATCGTGGATTTTTTAAAGAATATTTTTTCAACCACTTTAAGGGCAATAATCGTGGATTTTTTAAAGAATATTTTTTCAACCACTTTAAGGGCAATAATCGTGGATTTTTGAAAGAATATTTTTTCAACCACTTTAAGGGCAATAATCGTGGATTTTTTAAAGAATATTTTTTCAACCACTTTAAGGGCAATAATCGTGGATTTTTTAAAGAATATTTTTTCAACCACTTTAAGGGCAATAATCGTGGATTTTTTAAAGAATATTTTTCAACCACTTGTAGGCCAATAATCGTAGATTTTTTAAAGAATATTTTTTCAACCTCGTGTAGGCCAATAATCGTGGATTTTTTAAAGAATATTTTTCAACCACTTGTAGGCCAATAATCGTAGATTTTTTAAAGAATATTTTTTCAACCTCGTGTAGGCCAATAATCGTGGATTTTTTAAAGAATATTTTTTCAACCACTTTAAGGGCAATAATCGTGGATTTTTTAAAGAATATTTTTTCAACCACTTTAAGGGCAATAATCGTGGATTTTTTAAAGAATATTTTTTCAACCACTTTAAGGGCAATAATCGTGGATTTTTTAAAGAATATTTTTTCAACCACTTTAAGGGCACTAATCGTGGATTTTTTAAAGAATATTTTTTCAACCACTTTAAGGGCAATAATCGTGAATTTTTTAAAGAATATTTTTTCAACCACTTTAAGGGCAATAATCGTGGATTTTTTAAAGAATATTTTTTCAACCACTTTAAGGGCAATAATCGTGGATTTTTTAAAGAATATTTTTTCAACCACTTTAAGGGCAGTAATCGTGGATTTTTTAAAGAATATTTTTTCAACCACTTTAAGGGCAATAATCGTGGATTTTTTAAAGAATATTTTTTCAACCACTTTAAGGGCAATAATCGTGGATTTTTTAAAGAATATTTTTTCAACCACTTTAAGGGCAATAATCGTGGATTTTTTAAAGAATATTTTTTCAACCACTTTAAGGGCAATAATCGTGGATTTTTTAAAGAATATTTTTTCAACCACTTTAAGGGCAATAATCGTGGATTTTTTAAAGAATATTTTTTCAATCACTTTAAGGGCAATAATCGTGGATTTTTTAAAGAATATTTTTTCAACCACTTTAAGGGCAATAATCGTGGATTTTTGAAAGAATATTTTTTCAACCACTTTAAGGGCAATAATCTTGGATTTTTTAAAGAATATTTTTTCAACCACTTTAAGGGCAATAATCGTGGATTTTTTAAAGAATATTTTTTCAACCACTTTAAGGGCAATAATCGTGGATTTTTTAAAGAATATTTTTCAACCACTTTAAGGGCAATAATCGTGGATTTTTTAAAGAATATTTTTTTGTAGCCCAACAATCGTGGTTTTTTTAAAGAATATTTTTTCTTGTAGCCCAACAATCGTGGATTTTTTAAAGAATATTTTTTCTTGTAGCCCAACAATCGTGGATTTTTTAAAGAATATTTTTTCTTGTAGCCCAACAATCGTGGATTTTTTAAAGAATATTTTTTCTTGTAGCCCAACAATCGTGGATTTTTTAAAGAATATTTTTTCTTGTAGCCCAACAATCGTGGATTTTTTAAAGAATATTTTTTCTTGTAGCCCAACAATCGTGGATTTTTTAAAGAATATTTTTTTGTAGCCCAACAATCGTGGATTTTTTAAAGAATATTTTTTCTTGTAGCCCAACAATCGTGGATTTTTTAAAGAATATTTTTTCTTGTAGCCCAACAATCGTGGATTTTTTAAAGATTATATTTTCTTGTAGCCCAACAATCGTGGATTTTTTAAAGAATATTTTTTCTTGTAGACCAACAATCGTGGATTTTTTAAAGAATATTTTTTCTTGTAGCCCAACAGTCGTGGATTTTTTAAAGAATATTTTTTCTTGTAGCCCAACAATCGTGGATTTTTTAAAGAATATTTTTTCTTGTAGCCCAACAATCGTGGATTTTTTAAAGAATATTTTTTCTTGTAGCCCAACAATCGTGGATTTTTTAAAGAATATTTTTTCTTGTAGCCCAACAATCGTGGATTTTTTAAAGAATATTTTTTCTTGTAGCCCAACAATCGTGGATTTTTTAAAGAATATTTTTTCTTGTAGCCCAACAATCGTTGATTTTTTAAAGAATATTTTTTCTTGTAGCCCAACAATCGTGGATTTTTTAAAGAATATTTTTTCTTGTAGCCCAACAATCGTGGATTTTTTAAAGAATATTTTTTCTTGTAGCCCAACAATCGTGGATTTTTTAAAGAATATTTTTTCTTGTAGCCCAACAATCGTGGATTTTTTAAAGAATATTTTTTCTTGTAGCCCAACAATCGTGGATTTTTTAAAGAATATTTTTTATTTTTTTTTTGTAGCCCAACAATCGTGGATTTTTTAAAGAATATTTTTTCTTGTAGCCCAACAATCGTGGATTTTTTAAAGAATATTTTTTCTTGTTGCCCAACAATCGTGGATTTTTTAAAGAATATTTTTTCTTGTTGCCCAACAATCGTGGATTTTTTAAAGAATATTTTTTCTTGTAGCCCAACAATCGTGGATTTTTTAAAGAATATTTTTTCTTGTTGCCCAACAATCGTGGATTTTTTAAAGAATATTTTTTCTTGTTGCCCAACAATCGTGGATTTTTTAAAGAATATTTTTTCTTGTTGCCCAACAATCGTGGATTTTTTAAAGAATATTTTTTCTTGTTGCCCAACAATCGTGGATTGTTTAAAGAATATTTTTTCTTGTTGCCCAACAATCGTGGATTTTTTAAAGACTAGTTTTTCTTGTTGCCCAACAATCGTGGATTTTTTAAAGAATATTTTTTCTTGTTGCCCAACAATCGTGGATTTTTTAAAGAATATTTCTTCATTGTTAATTTTTTCTTCTGTCTATAGAGGACTTTTTTCAAGGTCTTCTATATATAAAAAACTCTTTCCAAATTGTCTATCTAAACAAGATCCTTTCGTAGTCTTCTTTATATGGTTCAAAAGTTTTTATCTCCTAAGTTGAAAACATTAATTACAATCACAGCTTCCATTATTATCACTTCTTGAGATGGCTTCCATTACATTTTAATTTTCGCATTACATTATCTCCATGCCATCATAAAAATCACATGTTTATGACATTTGAAGTGTTTGGGCGTCAGCGATGGTGGCATTTATATTGAATGGAAATCTCTACGAAATAAATATTCATTTAGAAGCAATGAAGACATCTTCTCTTCGTGAACACAAAGAACTGCATGAAAACACGACTTTAGTTTCACAGCTTTCTGATGTCAATGTTCCAGCGTAGGGGCAGAGCAAACGGTTAACAGCTCATTAAAATCAATCAATAAAATACGTTAACATTTTAAACGGAACGAACTTCCATTGCACTTTAAGGTATAAAATATAAATGTCCACATTAACTGCAGCTTCTGAGTGGTTTTGTAAAATATTTAATGGATTATTGTGGAGATTTTCGAACAACAAAGACAAATGATGATGGAATAACTTCAGTCATATGGGGTCTTATCAAGTTCTCCATAGTTGGTATACAGTTTATTGACCAGTGTCAATATAATACCATCATAAACGTTTTTACAAATATTGAGTAGACTAGCTAGATAATGGAAAGCCCATGGAAGACCATAAAAGAAATCTTTGTTGTTGTTCTTGTGGCTGTCTTCTGATCGTGGTGGTCTTAAATAAATGTTTATTTGTTCTGTGTTAAACGGCCAGTTGATAACAACACAGCAACAAAATAAAAACTATATATTAGTCATAAAAATGTAGTTTAAGTAACTACGCCCATTCATGTCCACATAAATATCAGCCAGCTATCATCATCATCATTGTGAATGTCTTTGTCATTTTTATTTTTGTAGTCTTAAAACAGCATTCTACTAAGAGTGGTCTACTATGGGCCTTTCGAAAAATAAAGAAGCAAGTTCTGTGGTAGACAACCACTAAATGCTGAATTTGTTCGAATATAAATTATGTTTTTGGGCGTTTTATGCGTTTTTATCGTCTTTGTTCCTTCGCACTCAGTCACTCACCCAACTTTGTTGGTTGTTGCTTAGTTCGTCTGGCTGGCCATATTACTCCACACCGTTCAAAACTAAAATCTTGTAACCCAAAATGAAAACTTGTTGAGTTTATCATTTTTATGTCAACAATGGTAAATATCACCATCCATTGTTTGTCCATAACTGAGTTTTATTGGTAGTGGGCAATTTAAGTTGATTTATGAAGTTGCCATTTTAAAATTAGTTTTTAAAGCAAAATGATGATTGTTATTTATGAGTGGCAGTAGAAGTGGCAGCAGCAGGAACGCCTTTCGACACCTTGCCTTTCAAATAGGCAGCAGCACTTGAAAGATTGTAAGTGATGATGTTGAGGTGAAAAATGGTAATTTAGATGACCAAAAATTTCCCACAGAACTTCCAAGAAGGCTTAAAAATCTTTTCACGGAATAAACAATTATTTAATGTCTAACATCAATGTTTTCTATAAACGTAGATTTTCTAAAAAATTTTATTATATTATTATATTATTTTTTCAATAAACGTGGATTTTTTTAAAAATTATTTTTTCAATAAACGTGGATTTTTTAAAAATCATTTTTTCAATAAACGTGGATTTTTTAAAAATTATTTTTTCAATAAACGTGGATTTTTTAAAAATTATTTTTTCAATAAACGTGAATTTTTTAAAAATATTTTTCAAGATACGTAGATGTTTTAAAAATATTTTTTCAATACACGTGGATTTTTCAAAAATATTTTTTCAATACACGTGGATTTTTTAAAAATATTTTTTTCATAAACGCGGATTTTTTAAAAATATTTTTTCCATAAACGTGGATTTTTTAAAAATATTTTTTCCATAAACGTGGTTTTTTTAAAAATATTTTTTCCGTAAACGTGGATTTTTTAAAAATATTTTTTCCATAAACGTAGATTTTTTAAAAATATTTTTTCCATAAACGTGGATTTTTAAAATTTTTTTTTCAATATATTTGGATTTTTTTAAAAATATTTTTTCAATACATTTGGATTTTTTAAAAATGTTTTTTCAATACATGTGGATTTTTTAAAAATATTTTTTCAATACATGTGGATTTTTTAAAAATATTTTTTTCAATAAACTTGGATTGTTTTAGAAAAAATTTTCAATAAACTTGGATTTTTTTAGAAAATATTTTTTCAATAAATTTGGATTTTTTAAAAATATTTTTTCAATACCCGTGGAGTTTTTAAAAATATTTTTTCAATACACGTGGATTTTTTAAAAATATTTTTCAATACATGTGGATTTTTTAAAAATATTTTTTTTAATAAACTTGGATTTTTTTAGAAAATATTTTTCAATAAACTTGGATTTTTTTAGAAAATATTTTTTCAATAAATTTGGATTTTTTAAAAATATTTTTTCAATACCCGTGGATTTTTTAAAAATATTTTTTCAATACACGTGGATTTTTTAAAAATATTTTTCAATACACGTGGATTTTTTAAAAATATTTTTTTCAATACACGTGGATTTTTTAAAAATATTTTTTTCAATACACGTGGATTTTTTAAAAATATTTTTTTCAACACATGTGGATTTTTTAAAAATATTTTTTCAATACATGTGGATTTTTTAAAAATATTTTTTCAATAAACTTGGATTTTTTTAGAAAATATTTTTCAGTAAACTTGGATTTTTTTTTGAAAATATTTTTTCAATAAATTTGGATTTTTTAAAAATATTTTTTCAATACCCGTGGATTTTTTAAAAATATTCTTTCAATACACGTGGATTTTTTAAAAATATTCTTTCAATACACGTGGATTTTTTAAAAATATTTTTCAATACACGTGGATTTTTTAAAAATATTTTTTTCAATACACGTGGATTTGTTAAAAATATTTTTTTCAATACACGTGGATTTTTTAAAAATATTTTTTTCAATACACGTGGATTTTTTAAAAATATTTTTTTCAATACACGTGGATTTTTTAAAAATATTTTTTTCAATACACGTGGATTTTTTAAAAATATTTTTTTCAATACACGTGGATTTTTTAAAAATATTTTTTTCAATACACGTGGATTTTTTAAAAATATTTTTTTCAATACACGTGGATTTTTTAAAAATATTTTTTTCAATACACGTGGATTTTTTCAAAATATTTTTTCAATACACGTGGATTTTTTCAATACACGTGGATTTTTTCAAAATATTTTTTCAATACACGTGGATTTTTTCAAAATATTTTTTCAATACACGTGGATTTTTTCAAAATTTTTTTTCAATACACGTGGATTTTTTAAAAATATTTTTTCAATACACGTGGATTGTTTAAAAATATTTTTTTCAATACACGTGGATTTTTTAAAAATATTTTTTCAATACACGTGGATTGTTTAAAAATATTTTTTTCAATACACGTGGATTTTTTAAAAATATTTGTTTTCAATACACGTGGATTTTTTAAAAATATTTTTTTTTCAATACACGTGGATTTTTTAAAAATATTTTTTTCAATACCAGTGGATTTTTAAAAAATATTTTTTTTCAATACACGTGGATTTTTTAAAAATATTTTTTTCAATATCAGTGGATTTTTAAAAAATATTTTTTCAATACCCGTGGATTTTTTAAAAATATTTTTTTCAATACAAGTGGTTTTTTTTTAAATATTTTTTCAATACATATTTTTTAAATACACGAGGATTTTTCAAAAATGTTTTTTCAATACACGTGGATTTGTTAAAAAATATTATTCGATACTCGTGGATTTTTTAAAAATATTTTTTTAATACACGTGGATTTTTTAAAAATATTTTTTTCAATACACGTGGACTATTTAAAAATATTTGTTCAATACACGTGGACTTTTCAAAAATATTTTTTTAAATACACGAGGATTTTTCAAAAATATTTTTTCAATACACGTGGATTTGTTAAAAAATATTTTTTTGATACTCGTGGATTTTTTAAAAATATTTTTTAATACACGTAGATTTTTTAAAAATATATTTTCGATACTCGTGGATTTTTTAAAAATATTATTTAATACACGTAGATTTTTCAAAAATATTTTTTAAATACAGGAGGATTTTTCAAAAATATTTTTTCAATACACGTGGATTTTTTAAAAATATTTTTTTCAATACACGTGGATTTTTTAAAAATATTTTTTTCAATACACGTGGATTTTTTAAAAATATTTTTTTCAATACACGTGGATTTTTTCAAAATATTTTTTCAATACACGTGGATTTTTTCAAAATATTTTTTCAATACACGTGGATTTTTTCAAAATATTTTTTCAATACACGTGGATTTTTTCAAAATATTTTTTCAATACACGTGGATTTTTTCAAAATATTTTTTCAATACACGTGGATTTTTTCAAAATATTTTTTCAATACACGTGGATTTTTTAAAAATATTTTTTCAATACACGTGGATTGTTTAAAAAT
The DNA here is from genome assembly GCF_047663935.1 of Musca autumnalis. Lineage (NCBI taxonomy): Eukaryota > Metazoa > Arthropoda > Insecta > Diptera > Muscidae > Musca > Musca autumnalis. The sequence continues at coordinate 203,390,671 of NW_027411755.1, forward strand.
ATTTTTTTCAATACACGTGGATTTTTTAAAAATATTTTTTCAATACACGTGGATTGTTTAAAAATATTTTTTTCAATACACGTGGATTTTTTAAAAATATTTGTTTTCAATACACGTGGATTTTTTAAAAATATTTTTTTTTCAATACACGTGGATTTTTTAAAAATATTTTTTTCAATACCAGTGGATTTTTAAAAAATATTTTTTTTCAATACACGTGGATTTTTTAAAAATATTTTTTTCAATACCAGTGGATTTTTAGAAAATATTTTTTCAATACCCGTGGATTTTTTAAAAATATTTTTTTCAATACAAGTGTTTTTTTTTAAATATTTTTTCAATACATATTTTTTAAATACACGAGGATTTTTCAAAAATGTTTTTTCAATACACGTGGATTTGTTAAAAAATATTATTCGATACTCGTGGATTTTTTAAAAGTATTTTTTTAATACACGTGGATTTTTTAAAAATATTTTTTTCAATACACGTGGACTATTTAAAAATATTTGTTCAATACACGTGGACTTTTCAAAAATATTTTTTTAAATACACGAGGATTTTTCAAAAATATTTTTTCAATACACGTGGATTTGTTAAAAAATATTTTTTTGATACTCGTGGATTTTTTAAAAATATTTTTTAATACACGTAGATTTTTTAAAAATATATTTTCGATACTCGTGGATTTTTTAAAAATATTATTTAATACACGTAGATTTTTCAAAAATATTTTTTAAATACAGGAGGATTTTTCAAAAATATTTTTTCAATACACGTGGATTTTTTAAAAATATTTTTTCAATACACGTGGTTTTTTAAAAATATTTTTTCAATACACGGGGATTTTTTAATAATATTTTTTCAATACAGGTGGATTTTTAAAAATATTATTTCAATACACGTGGCTTTTGTAGTAATATTTTTTTCAATACAAGTGGGTTTTTTTAAATATTTTTTCAATACATATTTTTTAAATACTCGAGGATTTTTCAAAAATGTGGATTTGTTAAAAAATATTTTTTCGATGCTCATGGATTTTTTAAAAATATTTTTAATACACGTAGATTTTTTAAAAATATATTTTCAATACACGTGGATTTTTTAAAAATATTTTTTTAATACACGTGGATTTTTTAAAAATATTTTTTTTAATACACGTGGATTTTTTAAAAATATTTATTTCAATACACGTGGACTTTTTAAAAATATTTGTTCAATACACGTGGACTTTTCAAAAATATTTTTTTAAATACACGAGGATTTTTCAAAAATATTTTTTTAAATACACGAGGATTTTTCAAAAATATTTTTTCAATACACGTGGATTTTTTAAAAATATTTTTTAATACACGTAGATTTTTTAAAAATATATTTTCGATACTCGTGGATTTTTTAAAAATATTATTTAATACACGTAGATTTTTCAAAAATATTTTTTAAATACAGGAGGATTTTTCAAAAAGATTTTTTCAATACAGGTGGATTTTTAAAAATATTATTTCAATACACGTGGATTTTTTAGTAATATTTTTTTCAATACAAGTGTTTTTTTTAAATATTTTTTCAATACACGTGGATCTTTTAAAAAAAAGTTTTCAATTCACGTGGATTTTTAAAAAAAAAATCTTTTTTAATACACGTAAATTTTTTAAAAATATTTTTCAATACACGTGGATTTTATAAAAATATTTTTTTCAATACACGTGGATTTTTTAGAAAATATTTTTTCAATACACGTAAATTTTTTAAAAAATTTTTTCAATACACGTAAATTTTTTAAAATTTTTTTTCAATACACCTGGATTTTTCCAAAAAAAATTTCAATACACCTGGATTTGTTAGAAATATTTTTTTTGTTATTTTTTTTTCAAATGTATATTTTTATAAAATATTTTATATATATATATATATAATTTTAAATATTTTTTAAATGTATTTTTTAATATTTTTTCAAGCATATATATTTTTGAAATATATTGTTGCAACACATATGAAAAAATAAATTTTTTCTAATTTAGTTTTTTAAAAATATTTTTTCCAAATATATTATTTAAAAAAAAACATTTTTTATGTATTTTTTCCATTTTTTTTTAAATATTCTTTTTTAAATATTTTTTTCTTCAAATTTATGTTTGAACAAATTTTGTATAAAGTTGAATTAAAATAAAACTAAGGAGTTTCCACAAACATTCAAAACTTGGGAGAAAAATTAAAAAAACTGTTAATTTCTAACATTAACTATTAATTTTCTACTTCCCTGCATCCGCGAAGTTTAACTTTATTTTATTTATTTATTTTTTTTTTTAATTTTATACACTGTTTTTCCAATTATTTTTACATTACATATGTGATAAAAAAGCGAAAAAGAGAGCGTTAAAAGTTTACATATCTTCCTCATAAATGTAATGCAATTTTGTGAGCATTTCTAAATCATAATCGAATTGGAAAATATAATATGATTTTTCATAGAGCATCGCCCCAAGCTCAAGTGAATGAGGAATGTTGTCGTTATGTGTTGCTGCTGACGCTGTTACTGAAGTAAAATTTCTGGCTGATATCAAAAAGAGATAACAAAAAATGAGCAACAAAAAGCCAGCAACATGACTAGTAGCTGGAGTAATGTCAATGCCAGATGGCAGAAACATCAACTAGAAAGGAGTCACTCAGTCAGTCAAGTCAAGAGAATGGCGAAGAAGAACATGAAGATTGCTAACTGTTGTCAATTTTATCATATGTTTTGAATCGAATGGAGGGAAATATGGTTCTTTGCTAGTTATTCTTCGATGAACTGAGGATAGTAGATGCAAAGAAATAAATAGGAACTGAAGTGTTGTTTTGGAAACCCATATATTTTGGGGGAACTGTGTGCGCTGGGAGGGTACTGGAGTGTGATACTGCTGCTGTTGCCCAATGATGCTGACGATGATACTGGCAACACATTACTCGACTTCATTCATTCATCCACTCGCTCACTCACTCAATCATCATCAATTTCCCATCAAAATGTCATTTTTTCTTATTCTTGTCGAGGGAAACTTATATTGCCGTTTCGGTTCCTGGCTGCTCTATGATTTCATTTTGCTGCCATCTTTATGGCAATTGCATGTTATTCCTCTGTTTTGTACATTTCATATGCTATGACGATGATAGTTTTTCTGCACACATTTATCTTTTGGTTGTATTTCGTTTTTTTTCTATCTATTCTATGGCATTTTGCTTAAATATCACTTAAAATGTTTTGCATTGAGGGGAGAGAAGAAGTATGAAAGGTAAAAAAAATATTCGTTTTACACATTCCCTGTGTACCGAACAAAAAGACTTGCCCTACATGCATTTCGACAATCAAATGATGATAAACATTTTGTTAGCATTTCAAATGTTGCTTTTATGTGTGTCCAAATGTTGAAAGATTTTTTCGGGTTCATTGGGACATCATAATTATGGTGAAAAGCATTAGAAGTAAGTTCATCATCAAATGTTCTCTTTTTACTACAAATTACCATAGCAAGTCTCTTTCTATCTGGCCATTTGCACGTTCCTTTGGGACTGATGTCCATCCATCCATCCATCCATTTTTGATGGGTTGCATTTAACAATGACAAGCTTCAACATCGTACAAGTGCTAATGATACATCATTAACAACTTATGTCCTGCTATTATGGACACATTTTTTCATGGATTTTTTCACAGTTTTAATGATTTATATGGTCGTCAGTGAGGGATTGTTAAAGCCATTTGAATACAGAAAACAAGAAATTAGTTATCAAAAGGAGATTTAGCAAAAAATGGCAGAAGTGAACAGATATGACACATTAACAATAATCTAAAGATAAACATACCCAAACGTCGATGTAAAACTGTAGTAATAAAGGAGAGAGCTTTCATTTAGCTTACCTGTAAAGAGAAAGTAAAATAACAAATGATTAGAAATAAGTTTGAACCATAGATTTTTTACTAAATACATATTTGTTCAATAAAAGTGGAATTAATTTTTTTTTTAATAAACGTTAAAATATACGTACACTAAAACATTTTCAATAATAATAAAATATATTTTATATATACATATATTTTTTAATAAACGTGGATTTTTTAACAAATATTTTTTCAACAAAAGTGGATTTTTTTAAATTATTTTTTCAATGAACGTGGATTTTTTAAAAATATTTTTTCAATAAACGCGGATTTTTTAAAAAATATTTTTTCAATAAACGTGGATTTTTCAAAAAGTATTTTTTCAATAAACGTGGATTTTTTAAAAAATATTTTTTCAATAAACGTGGATTTTTTAAAAAATATTTCTTCAATAAACGTGGATGTTTTAAAAAATATTTTTTCAATAAACGTTGATTTTTTAAAAAATATTTTTTCAATAAACGTTGATTTTTTAAAAAATATTTTTTCAATAAACGTGGATTTTTTAAAAAATATTATTTCAATAAACGTGGATTTTTTAAAAAATATTATTTCAATAAACGTGGATTTTTTAAAAAATATTTTTTCAATGTATGTTGATTTTTTAAAAAATATTTTTTCAATAAACGTGGATTTTTTAAAAAATATTTTTTCAATGTATGTTGATTTTTTAAAAAATATTTTTTCAAGAAACGTGAATTTAAAAAAAAAAATTACAATGAACGTGAATTTTTTTAAAAATATTTTTTAATAAACGTGGATGTTTTTAAAAATATTTTTTCAAGAAACGTGGATTTTTTTAAAAATATTTTTTCAATAAACGTGGATTTTTTTAAAAATATTTCTTCAATAAACGTGGATTTGTTTAAAAATATTTTTTCAATAAACGTGGATTTTTTTAGAAATATTTTTTCAATAAACGTGGATTTTTAAAAAAATATTTTTTCAATAAACGTGGATTTTTAAAAAAATATTTTTTCAATAAACGTGGATTTTTAAAAAAATATTTTTTCAATAAACGTGGATTTTTAAAAAAATATTTTTTTAATAAACGTGCATTTTTAAAAAAATATTTTTTTAATAAACGTGCATTTTTAAAAAAATATTTTTTCAATAAACGTGGATTTTTAAAAAAATATTTTTTCAATAAACGTGGATTTTTAAAAAAATATTTTTTCAATAAACGTGCATTTTTAAAAAAATATTTTTTCAATAAACGTGGATTTTTAAAAAAATATTTTTTCAATAAACGTGGATTTTTAAAAAAATATTTTTTCAATAAACGTGGATTTTTTAAAATTATTTTTTCAATAAACGTGGATTTTTAAAAAAATATTTTTTCAATAAACGTGGATTTTTAAAAAAATATTTTTTCAATAAACGTGGATTTTTAAAAAAATATTTTTTCAATAAACGTGGATTTTTTAAAATTATTTTTTCAATAAACGTGGATTTTTAAAAAAATATTTTTTCAATAAACGTGGATTTTTTAAAATTATTTTTTCAATAAACGTGGATTTTTTTAAAAAAGTTTTTTTCATTAACGTTGATTTTTTTAAAAATATTGTTTTCAGTAAATGTGGATTTTTTTAAAATTATTTTTTCAATAAACGTGGATTTTTTAAAAATATTTTCTTCAATAAACGTGGATTTTTCTAAGTAATTTTTTAATAAACGTGGATTTTTCTAAGTAATTTTTTAATAAACGTGGATTTCTTAAAGTTATTTTTTCAATAAAGTTGGATTTTTAAAAAATATTTTTTCAATAAAGGTGGATTTTTAAAAAATGTTTTTTCAATAAAGGTGGATTTTTAAAAAAAAAAAAAATTTCAATAGACGTGGATTTTTTAAAAAATATTTTTTCAATAAATGTTGGTTTTTTAAAAAAATGAAACGTGGATTTTTAAAACATATTTTTCAATGAACGTGGATTTTTAAAAAATATATATTTTAAATAAACGTGGGTATTAACGTGGATATTTTTTTAAAAAACGTAGATTTTTTGAAAATAATTTTTTCAATAAACGTGGATTTTTTAAAAATATTTTTTCAATAGACGTGGATTTTTTAAAAAATATTATTTTTAAATTAGCGTGGATTTTTTAAAAATATGTTTTCAATGAACGTGGATTTTTAAAAAATAATTTTTTTCTTAATAAACGTGGATATTTAATTTTTTTTTTAAACGTGGATATTTAATTTTTTTCTAAACGTGGATTTTTTTAGAATATTTTTTCTCAATAAACGTGGATTTTTAAAAAAATATATTTTTTAATAAAAGTGGATTTTTAAAAAAAAATATTTTTTAATAAACTTGAATTTTTAAAAAATATATTTTTTAATAAAAGTGAATTTTTAAAAAAAAATATTTTTTAATAAACTTGAATTTTTAAAAAAAAATATTTTTCCATTAACGTGAATTTTTAAAAAAATATATATTTCCATAAACGTGAATTTTTAAAAAAATATTTTTCCATAAACGTTGATTTTAAAAAAAAATTTTTCAATAAACGAGAATTTGGATTTTTTAAAAAATATTTTTTCAATAAAAATAAACTTGGATTTTTTAAAAAATATCTTTTCAATAAACGTGGATTTTTTAAAAAATATTTTTGTAATAAACGTGTTTTTTTTTCAAGAATAATTTTCCATAAACGGATTTTTTTAAGAATATTTTTCCATAAACCTGGATTTTTTAAGAATATTTTTCCAAAAACCTGGTTTTTTTAAGCATATTCCTTCAATAAACGTGATTTTTTCAAGAATATTTTTCCATAAACGTGGTTTCTCTTAGGAATATTTTTTCCACAAACGTGGATTTTTTAAGAATATTTTTTCCACGAACGTGGATTTTTTAAGAATATTTTTTCCACGAACGTGGATTTTTTAAGAATATATTTTCCATAAAGTGGATTTTTTAAGAATATATTTTCCATAAACCTGGATTTTTTAAGAATATTGTTTCTAAAACGTGGATTTTTTAAGAATATTTTGTTAAATAACATCAGATCAATAAACGCGGAAAAAAATTATTAAAGGAGAATTTTTAATGAAAATATTTTTTTAAATAACATCGGACCAATAAAAAAAATATTATAAAAAATATTTTTTTAATAAACTTGGATTTGAATTTTTTTTTTTTTTTTTTTTTTGTTTCAATAGCCTTGAATTTTTTATAGTCTTGGATTTAAAAAATATTTTTTTTTTCAATGAACGTGCATTTAATGAAAAGTTATTTCTTTTCAATGAACGTGGATTTAAAGAAAAATATTTTTTTTTCAATAAAGGTGGATTTTTTTTAACATTTTTCAATAAACATGGATTTTTAAAAAAATTTTTTCAGTAAACATGGATTTTTTTAAAAAAACATCAATAATGTGGTTTCAAAAAAAAAATAATAATAATTTTTCAATAAAGTGCATTTTTAAGAATATTTTTCAATAAATGTGAAGTTTTTAAAACAAATATTTTTTTCAAAAAACATCGATTTTTGAAACAACATATTTTTTTCAATACACGTTGATTTTTTTTAATTTTTTATATAAACGTGTATTTAAAAAAAAAAACATTATTTTCAAACAAAAATCCAATGTAAGTTTTTAATAAAAGTGGATTTTTATAGAATATTTTGAACGAATTTTTTTTATAGACTTGGATTTAATAAATGTATATATTTTTTTCAATGAACGTGCATTTAATGAAAAGTTGTTTCTTTTCAATAAACGTGAAAAATATTTTTTTCAATAAAGGTGAATGTTTTAAAAATAGATTTTTAATAATTTAATTTAATAGATTTTTAAAAATATTTTTTCAATAAACATGGATTTAAAAAAATATTTTTTTAATAAAGGTGGATTTTTTTTAAAAAATATCAATAATGTAGTTTTCAAAAAAATAATTTTTCAATAAAAGTGGATTTTTTAAGAATATTTTTCAATAAACTTGACGTTTATAAAACAAATAGTTTTTAATAAACATCGATTTTTGAAACAACATATTTTTTTAATACACGTTGATTTTTTTAATTTTTTTATATAAAAGTGTGTTAAAAATAAACATTATTTTCAAACAAAACTCCAATGTAAGTTTTTAATAAAAGTGGTTTTTTATAGAATATTTTCAACGACTATTAGACCAAAAAACTTGGATTTTTTAAGGAATATTTTCCAAATAACATCAGATCAATAAGCGTGGAGAAAATATATTAAACGTGGATTGTTTAAAAAATGCTATTAACATGGATATTTTTTATACCCTCAGCCTTTAGGCTATGAAGGGTATATACACTTTCATACGGGCAAAATGTGCCTCATCGAAATAATGGTTTTAGACCCCAAGTATGTTTGGACGAAATGTGTTTCAGACAATTTGGAGTCGATTGAGCAATGTCCGTCCGTCTGTCTGTCTGTCTGTCTGTCTGTCTGGCTGGCTGGCTGGAGCGCACGATAACTCTCGAAGGGATGAACCGATTCGGTTCAAATTTTGGCTTTCGTAATATTTTGTCCAAACTTAGTTTAAGTTCGAAGATGAGCTATATCGGTCCACTCCTTCCGGTACCTCCCCCACAAAAGTTCGAAAATGTTCGGAAAATTTGTACGCACGATAACTCTTGAAGGGTGTAACCGATTTGGTCCATACTTTGCCCATCGTGGAGCGTGTACCAGACTTACTACACTTTACACATCCTAATATATCTACCAGATATAGATCAGGTTCAAATATGCACTATATTTGTCCACTCCATCCGGTACCTCCCACTCAAAATTTCGGATACATGTTCACTTTAAGACCTGCTTTCGAATCACTTTGATTTTTGTTGAAGCAACTTGCATTGCTGCTTCAATTGCGATGGTAAAAGTTGTTTTAGGGGCAAGTTCATACTTCTTGAGCAAACATCCCTGAAGTTCTAAAAAACCCCTATGGTACCATATGTAGTGGCTGGAGATCCATTCTTTTTAGTATCTCCTCCGCAAAACTTTTGATATTATATCCTAATCAACATTTTTGTCAGTTCAAACGCCCAAAATTCTTAGAACTACCTAAATACATGCGTTTTTTGGAAAAAAAAATTGTTTCAATATACACAGGCTGAGGGTATATCTCTGTCGGCAAAGCTGACTGATACTTTTTTACTTGTTAAAATAGCTGTTTTAATAAATGTGGATTTTTAATTTTTTTTTTTTTCATTAAACGTGGATTGTTTAAAAAATAGTTTTTTAATTAACATGGATATTTTCTAAAGTAGTTTTTCTAATAAACGTGGATTTAAATAAAAAAATTCATTAAGCGTGGATTTTTGAAAAAAAAAAATTTAATAAACATGCATATTTTTTAAAATTATTTTTTAATTAAGATGGATTTTTTAAAAAAATATATTTTCAATAAAAGAGGATTTAAAAAAATATTTTTTTCAATTAATATTGATTAAAAACAATATTTTTTTCAATAAACATGGATTTAAAATTTTTTTCAATAAACGTTGATTTAAAAAAAAATATTTTTTTTTTCAATAAACGTGGATTAAAATAAAAAAATATATATTTATTCTTCAAAAGTGCAGCATAAGGACGGACCTCGGATCGTTTTGAAAATTTTCGCAGTACATTGTACTCGCTGCCCTTATTACGACAGTAGTATGTTTTGTCGGCGGTAAATCCATACCTCCTGAGATAATGGGACAAAACTCTACAAATCCTGTCGATACTAACTAAAATATCTGATGAGCACCGTAACTTACAAATTGAGTGTCGGACTTGGCCGAAACTTTACACATCGTAATATTTTTCAAACTTATATAAAGTTCGGATAACTCTTTTTCAAAATGTGTTTAGTTGGTCCGAGACTACACATGTTTCGCATTGATTGGTTCCGCCGTATACGGTCAGAACCATTTTAGAAGATTCTGTTTTAAAAGTGTCTGTCTGTGTAAATATCGTCGGCATTTATTTTATTTTCTGTATTTTATTCTGCATAGTTTATCATTATTATTCACTATTGCATGCCGCAAAACCCACTTCAGCTTCATGTTGTCTTAAACGCATCTGAGTCTGTATTATGGTAGTAATTCCAGTAGTAAAAGTGTTCTTAATACGAAATGACAATAAAATGAAAATACCAATTAATAGTGTTATCTCAATGGATATTAAAAGCAATAAATCAAAACACGATAAAAAGCCAAGAAGATTGAATTTTTGAAACCTCACAAAAACCGGTGGCATTGTGGAACAAACCCACTCACACTGGCAATTATTACCAGCAGTTGGAATAATAATTAACTCCAAGCAAAGTTACATCAATGCAGACTGCAGGTAATTTAAAAAAGGACTTATGTTTAGTAGCAATCTGCAAAAATGGTTTTTTAATATGTTGTAAAATTTATACTTCTACCAATTTGTAAGATTTTAATAAACATAAATGTAACTGATGTCAAATGATATTATTTTTCAAAATTCAGGGCAAAATGTCTTTGGGACTTTAAAGGTATCATGTTCCAATATGCTATTTTGGCAAAAGTGATGGGTCGATATATTTGCCATCCCTGCAAACAAGACAATTATACCAAACTCTATTATCTTCAAACCTACACCATACATGTATGAATAACCACTTTCTACCGTTGCCAAATAACCTGGTATTTTTATGACTTCTTCTCATTCTATAAAACGGAAACTGATGTCATTGTTAAAATAAAACAGATACTGATTTTATATTACCTTTTTGAAAAGGCATTGCATTTGCATACAAAGGAGCAAAAAGTCATGCAAAACACATTCCAGCATCCCCCAATATTTTTATGGGGGATGGTTGGTTGTTGCTATCTATTTCTAGCCATATTTTCCCCAACTCCCTCAATCCAGAAATGCAATATAAAAGCTCTTGAAAACAGATATTAACTTTCACATATGTTCCCCCATGTCATTTTGGGAAGAAGTTGTTGGGTGGTAGGCATGTTGACGTTGGAAGTCATTGCCATGGTTGGTCATTAAATTTGTTTGCATTGACTTAAATTGCCAAAAATTGCAAATTGTTGGGTCCCCATAACCAAATGAAGAAACAACTGCAACTTTTGTTTTGTGCGGAGGCCATGTGATGCATAACAGACATTAAAATCTAGAGTGACTGCTGCCCCCACCCCGCCGACAACAATTTGATAACCATTTTTGAAAAACTTCTCATTTTCAAAGGAAAATATATTTTTATTGTCTTGTAGATGAGAAAAGTGTGGTTATCTGGGTGGTGGGTGTTAGAGTGTGGTTAAAGGATTTTATACACTCAATATAATTAAGGGTTTAAGAATCCTTTATTGTTAGATTTTGTTACAATGATTGTTGTTACAATTGTTGTTGTTGTCGTCGTCGTCACAAAGTTACAAATTTCAAAGAGCGTATCCTTTAATGGTAGGTGTGGGTGTTGTTGTGGTTATGGAACTTGTCATGCCTCCAATGGATATTTTGTTCTTTGATTTGAGAGAAATAGACTTTTGTGTGAAATGACCAACCATTAATAAATACATTGGACCAAAAGATGCTCATGATATATCTACATATTAATTTATATTCTGGAATCAAGGAGAAAGATGGACACTGCAGAAAACAATATTTTTAAATGATAATGAATGTGAAAGTCCCAATTTATACGAACATTTTTCCAAAACTCGTATAAGTAGTCTAAGAATTTTATAAAAATTATTTTAAAAATTCACGCTCAGAGTAGATTAAAAATTGAATAACAACTATTGAGAAAATCCACGTTCAGAGAAGAGTAAACAATTTATAAAAATTAATTTAAAAATCCGCGCTCAGAGTAGATTAAGAATTGAATAAAAATTATTTAAAAATCCACGTTCAGAGTAGAGTAAAAAATGTTTAAAAATTATTTTAAAAATCCACGCTCAGAGTAGATTAGGAACTGAATAAAAACTATTTAGAAAATCCACGTTAAGAGTAGTGTAAAAAATTTATAAAAATTATTTTAAAAATCCACGCTCAGAGTAGAGTAAGAATTGTATAAAAATTATTTTAAAAATCAAAATAAAATTGAGTAAAAATTATTTTGAAAATCCACGTTCACAGTAGTCGGAAAATTTGTATAAAAATCCGCGCTTAGAGTGGTCCACAAATTGTATAACAATTATTTTAAAAATCCATGCTTAGAGTGATCCAAAAATTTAATAAAACTTATTTTAAAATTCCGCTCTCTGAGAAACCCAAAAATTTTATAAAAATTATTTAAAAATTACACGCTAAGAGAATCTAAACATCATTTAGTAAATTAAAAAAAAAAAATCCAAAAATTGTATAAATTTTCTTAAAAATCCTACGTTCAGAGTAGTACAATAATTGTATAAAAATTGTATAACTTTATTAAATTGTATAAAAATTATTTTTTTTTAAATCCACGCTCAGAGTAGTCCAAAATTATGTAAAAATATTTAAAAAAACCAAGCTCAAACCAAAAATTGTATAAATATTATTTAAAAAATCCACGCTCAGAGTAGTCCAAAAATTATATAAAAAATATTTAAAAAATCCAAGATCAGACCAAAAATTGTAAAAATATTATTTAAAAAATCCACGCTCAGAGTAGTCCACTCCATGCTTAGAGTGGTCCAAAAATATAATAAAAAATCTTTTAAAAATCCTACGCTCAGAGTAGTCCAAAAATTTTAAAGAAATTGTATAAAAATATATTTTTTTAAAAATCCACGCTCAGAGTATTCCAATAATTATATAAAAAAATATTTTAAAAATCCAAGCTCAGCCCAAAAATTGTGTAAATATTATTTAAGAATACACGCTCAGAGTAGTCCAAATATTGTATAAAAATTATTATAATAATTCAATAAAAATTATTGGAAAATTTCACGCTTTGAGAAGCCCATAGATTGTATAAAAATTATTTTAAAAATCCACGCCAAGAGTAGTCTAAAAATATATAAAAATTATTAAAAAACACGCTCAGAGTAGTCGAAAAATTTTATAAAAATTATTTTAAAAATTATCAGAGTAGTCCAACAATTTTATAAACATTATCTTAAAAATCCCCCACCTAAGTTGTCCAAGAATTGTATAAAAATTCTTTTTTTAAAAATTCATGCTCAGAGTGGTCCAAAAATTGTAAAAAAAAAAATATTTTAAAAATCCACGCTCAGAGTGGTCCAAAAATTGTAAAAAAAATATTTTAAAAATCCAAGTTCAGAGTGGTCCAAAAATTGTAAAAAAAAAACAAACAAAATTTTAAAAATCCACGCTCAGAGTGGTCCAAAAATTGTAAAAAAAAACAAACAAAATTTTAAAAATCCACGCTCAGAGTGGTCCAAAAATTGTAAAAAAACAAAAAAAAATTAAAAATCCACGCTTGGAATGGTCCAAAAATTGTAAAAAAAAAATTATTTTAAAAATCCATGCTCAGAGTGGTCCAAAAAGTGTAAAAAAATTATTTTAAAAATCAACGTTCAGAGTGGTCCAAAAAGTGTAAAAAAATTATTTTAAAAATCCACGTTCAGAGTGGTCCAAAAATTGTAAAAAAATATATTTTAAAAACCCACGCTCAGAGTGGTCCAAAAATTGTAAAAAAAAAATTATTTTAAAAATCCACGCTCAGAGTGGTCCAAAAATTGTAAAAAAAAAAAATTATTTTAAAAATCCACGCTCAGAGTGGTCCAAAAAGTGTAAAAAAATTATTTTAAAAATCCACACTGAGAGTGGTAAAAAATTGTAAAAAAATTATTTTCCAAAAATTTAAAAAAAAACTTATTTTAAAAATCCACGCTCAGAGTGGTCCAAAAATTGTAAGAAAAATTATTTTAAAAATCCACGCTCAGAGTGGTCCAAAAATTTTAAGAAAAATTATTTTAAAAATCCACGCTCAGAGTGGTCCAAAAATTGTAAGAAAAATTATTTTAAAAATCCACGCTCAGAGTGGTCCAAAAATTTTAAGAAAAATTATTTTAAAAATCCAAGCTCAGAGTGGTCCAAAAATTGTAAGAAAAATTATTTTAAAAATCCACGCTCAGAGTGGTCCAAAAATTGTAAAAAAAAATATTTTAAAAATCCACGCTCAAGGTGGTCAAAAAATTGTAAAAAAAATATTTTAAAAATCCACGCTAAGAGTGGTCAAAAAATTGTAAAAAAAAATATTTTAAAAATCCACGCTCAAAGTGGTCAAAAAATTGTAAAAAAATATTTTAAAAATCCACGCTCAGAGTGGTCAACAAATTGTAAAAAAAATATTTTAAAAATCCACGCTCAGAGTGGTCAAAAAATTGTAAAAAAATATTTTAAAAATCCACGCTCAGAGTGGTCCAAAAATTGTAAAAAAAAAATTATTTTAAAAATCCACGCTCAGAGTGGTCCAAAAATTAAAAAAAATATTTTAAAAATCAACGCTCAGAGTGGTCCAAAAATTGTAAAAAAAAAATTATTTTAAAAATCCACGCTCAGAGTGGTCCAAAAATTAAAAAAAATATATTTTATAAATCAACGCTCAGAGTGGTCCAAAAATTGTAAAAAAATTATTTTAAAAATCCACGCTCAGAGTGGTCCAAAAATTGTAAAAAAAAAAATTATTTTAAAAATCCACGCTCAGAGTGGTCCAAAAATTAAAAAAAAAATATTTTAAAAATCAACGCTCAGAGTGGTCCAAAAATTGTAAAAAAAAATTATTTTAAAAATCCACGCTCAGAGTGGTCCAAAAATTTTAAAAAAAAATATTTTGAAAATCCACGCTCAGAGTGGTCCAAAAATTGTAACTTTTTTTAAAAAATCGACGCCCAGAGTATTCCTAAAATTAATAAAAAATATTTTAAAAATCCACGTCCAGAGTAGTCCACAAATTGAAAAAAAAAAATATTTAAAAAATCCAAGCTCAGAGTAGTCGACAAAATTTTATACAAATTATTTTAAAAATCCACGTTCAGAGTAGTCGAAAATTGTATAAAAATTATTTTAAAAATCCACGCTCAGGGTAGTCCAAAAATTGTAAAACAAATTATTTTAAAAATCCACGCTGAGAGTGGTCCAAACATTTTATAAAAATTATCTTAAAAATCTACGCCCAGAGTAGTCCAAAAATTAAAAAAAAAATTAATCCAAAAATTGTAAAACAAATTATTTTAAAAATCCACGCTCAGAGTCCTCCAAAAATTGTAAAATAAATTATTTTAAAAATCCACGCTCAGAGTCCTCCAAAAATTGTAAAATAAATTATTTTAAAAATCCAAGCTCAGAGTAGTCCAAAAATGTTAAAACGAATTTTTTTAATAATCCTCGCTCAGAGTGCCCCAAATAATTGTATAAAAATTATTTGAAAAAATTACGCTCAGAGTTGTCAAATAGTTTTATAAAAATATATTAAAATCCAACCTCAGAGTAGTAAAAAAATTATATAAAAATTATTTTAAAATACCACACTCTGAGTATTCCAAATATTATTTAAAAATTAATTCAACTTTAAATTTTCATTATAAATGCTAGTGTGTGTCTCCTTCATAATGAAAGTTCTCTTTTTTTATGAATGTTTAAAATTCAAATTTCTATGAATAATGATACCATTGGGAAATAAAGAAGCTAAAGTTATGATATGGCTCTTGCTACTCTCCATTCTGATAAATGGAAATTTACACAATAAATGTTGACAAAAGTTAATTTTCTAAGCAATAAATAAATAGAAAAAACACGGAGTAACAAAAACCTGAGGTCACATTAAATTCATTGGGGTGTGATGGTGTGTGTTTCAAATAAATATAAAAACGATAAACGAAACAAATTTTTCTAAAACTTTTGTGCAACACAAAACAACAACCACCATCACCAGGAATCAGGTAGTACAGGTCACACGAAATAACAACCATGACACAAATTGTCCTGGCAGCGGGCATGTAAAACATAACCCAGCAATTGTTTTATGCGTTTCAACAACCAGAGAAAAAAACACCAAACGGAAAATATGATGCAGTAGTTAGTGTTAGATTGCCAAAAAAGAAACAAAGGGTATAACTGCAAATTCAAAACAATTTCATAGAACAAAATTCTTGCTGTTGGCTCTAGACAATAAAGAGAATTAAAGTAGAACAATGCAGAAAATGCTTAGATATCGGGAAAAAAGAAACACAATAAAAAGCTACATAATCCATTGCAATAAAAAATTCGAGTTGGCATTGAAATGGTCATATCGCTTCCAGCTTGGGGTAACACCTTGAATAACTGCATAGAGTTTTCCTGGCGGGGTTGTAGCGATGCAAAAAAATGTGAACATAAAACACCCTTAACTAAACGCACAATTTATCTCTACAAATCAGCAATAGCTATGGAAAGGAAGCAACAATATTTTCAACGTGTTAAACAAACCTTGTGCATCATCACCATTTGCAGGCAGCCTGGCAGGCAACTCAACTCCACACATCAGCATAACCTTTTCACAAAAATAGTGGTGCATCATTCATTGCTACGTTTTTCTAAAATCTCTCTTCTACCCTCCGTTAATATTTTTCTAAGGACCTTAAGGGTGGCATCCTGATTTGTATTCCATTTTTTTTCATTTTCATAGTTCAAAAGAAAAATGCTTAGCATTGATGTGGAAAGGATTTTTCATTTTGAAAACAAAAATCTCTGAATATAAATTACTTAATACCTTTTCTCAATCCATAGGCAATACAGAGAGGATAAATTCAAAAAAATAAATATGCAGACAGATAAATGGTATTTAAAACGTTTCCATGGCTTCCAGTTTTTTCTGTGTAATTGTCAATGTAATGGTAAAACTTTTTTATTTTTATTACCATGTAAATTGTAATTTATGTTGGACATGTATGTAAAAGTGATATGAGGGCGGAGAGTGTTTTGAATTTTGAAAACACTAAAAGGGTAGTGTTTGGTGTACACTATGGAAAACTAATTACATTTATTAAAAAAAGTATAGTTTAAGGATATTTGTAGTTGGATGATGTAGGGGATGATAGAAAAAAATCAACGATCCTATTTGGATTTAACATGAAACATCCAAGGACATATCTCGAACCCACAATCATGAGATAAGCGACCTTCTAAAAAGAGATATCTGTCGAATTAAGGATTGAGAATTTTTATGCAAACAGTTGAAACAAACTTTGTATGCTTTATAGAAAAACTTCTTCAATTTTTGGATGGGAGTGAAGTTTAAAAACTACATTCCTTTCCACTAGCTCCAAAAACTCAAGACATGTTTTATCATCAGTAGTGCGATTCTCTAGCTCATTTTTTGAGTTACCGACAAAAATCGATAAAATTAAAACGCAAAATTATGAATGAAAAGTTAAATAAAAGTTGGCAACACTCTTGCTATCTGTACTTTCTTTTGGTCGCTAACTTACCGAATATTATCGTTAATTACCGAAATTATAAGCATTTTAATTTTACCGACATTTGTCGTTAACTCAAAAAAATGAGTTAGAGAATCGTACTACTGGCATACTATTTCCTATTCCATGAGAATAATGGAGCCAATTGAGGGGAAGGCTCAAACTGCGAAGGGAAGGAATGTTAAAAATCGTTTTCCAACTTTTTAAGTATGGTTTTGAATTTAGTTTTTTCTTATTTTTCGCAGCAAAGTCTCCAAAGTGGTCCCACACTATCCAGGCAACGCTAATTTAGATAGAAGATTTCGCAAGAAAAAAATTTCCGCTTAAAGGTGATTCTGAGTAGTCCAAATATGGTTTTAAAATTCCACGCTTAATTGTGACTGTGAGTAGTCCATTAATGGTTTTAAAAACCCACGCTTAAGGTGACTCTGAATAGTCCAAAAATGGGTTTGAAAATCCCCGGTTAATGTTAACTCTGAGTAGTCCAAATATGGTTTGCTCTGAATAATCGAAAAATTGTATTAAAATCCCCACATAAAGGTTGCTCTGAATAATCCAACAATTGTATTTAAATCCCCAATTAAAGGTGGCTCTGAGTAGTCTAAAAATGATTTTAAACACCCACGCTTAAAAGTGACTCTGAGTAGGATAAAAATGGGTTTCAAAACCCACGCTTTAAGATGACTCTGAGCAGTCAAAAACGGATTTAAATATCAACACATAGAGTTGACTCTGAGTTGTCCAAAAATGGTTTTAAAAATCCACGCTTAAAGGTGACTCTGAGTAGTCTAAAAATGGTTTTAAAATCTACGCAAACAAAAATTCTATTAAAATTATTTCAAATACAAACTTAGAGGTGGTTCAGTGAAGTACAAAACTCATATAAAAATTATTTTTAGTATCCACTCAGAATACTCCAAAAATCATATAAAAATTATTTTTAGTATCCACACTCAGAGTACTCCAAAAATCATATAAAAATTATTATAAAAATCCACACTCGGAGTAGTCCAAAAATTATATAAAAATCATTTTAAAAATCCACGCACAGGGTAGTCCAAAAATCATATAAAAATTATTTTAAAAATCCACGCTCAGAGTAGCCCAAAAATCATATAAAAATTATTTTAAAAATCCACGCTCAGAGTAGCCCAAAAATCATATAAAAATTATTTTAAAAATCCACGCTCAGAGTAGTCCAAAAATCATATAAAAATTATTTTAAAAATCCACGCTCAGAGTAGCCCAAAAATCATATAAAAATTATTTTAAAAATCTACGCTCAAAGTAGTCCAAAAATCATATAAAAATTATTTAAAAAATCCTCGCTCAGAGTAGTCTGAAAATTATATAAAAATTATTTTAAAAATCCACGCTCAGAGTATTCCAAAAAATTATATAAAAATTATTTTAAAAATCAACGCCCAGAGTAGTCCAAAAATCATATAAAAATTATTTTAAAAATTCACGCTCAGAGTATTCCAAAAAATTATATAAAAATTATTTTAAAAATCAACGCTCAGAGTAGTCCAAAAATCATATATAAATTGTTTTAAAAATTCACGCTCAGAGTAGTCCAAAAATCATATCAAAATTATTTTAAAACTCCACGCTCAGAGTGGTCCACAAATCATATAAAAATTATTTTAAAATTTCACGCGCAGAGTAGTCCAAAAATAGCATAAAAATTGTTTTAAAAATCTACGCTGAGAGTAGTCAAAAAAATTATATAAAAATTATTTTAAAAATCCACGCTCAGAGAAGTCCAAAAATGGCATAAAAATTATTTTAAAAATCCACGCTCAGAGTAGTCCAAAAATCATATAAAAACCCGCATTCAGAGTATTCCGAAAATCATATAAAAATTACTTTAAAAGTCATATAAAAATTATTTTAAAAATCCAAGCTCAAAGTAGTCCAAAAATTATATAAAGATTATTTTAAAAATTTATGCTCAGAGTAGTCCAAAATTCATATAAAAATTATTTTAAAAATCCACGCTCAGAGCAGTCCAAAAATCATATAAAAATTATTTAAAAAATCCACGCTCAGAGTAGTCCAAAAATCATATAAAAATTATGTTAAAAAGCCTCGCTCAGATAAGAATTATTAAAAAAAATCCACGCTCAGTGTAGTCCAAAAATCATATAAAAATTACTTAAAAGTCCACTTTCAGAGTAGTCTGAAAACCATATAAAATTATTTTAAAAAGCCTTGCTCAGAAAGAATTATTAAAAAAATCCACGCTCAGTGTAGTCCCAAAATCATATAAAAATTACTTTAAAATTCCACTCTCAGAGTAGTCCAAAAACCATATAAAAATTAAATCTGAATAAAGATTAATTTTGGCCGTATAACATTGAACTTTTTTTTAGCAGTTACTTGCATGAATTGTCCTATATAGTCCATATCGGAACTAGATCCAAATTTGGGAATCATTTCTTTCTATATTCAGCCATTTTAGTCTGCTAACCGTACACACAGCGAAGATATATTATAGGAGCAATCATGTTCTAAGAACAAAATAGTGTATTTTAAAAATCTGAAAATATATATTATTGTTCCTACCATATATTTTGTGTTAGGAAACATATTTTCACAAAACATATTGTTGCACCAAAAATATGTATTTTCAGATTTTTAAAATGCTCTATTTTGTTCTTAGAATATGATTGCTCCTACCATATCTCTTCCCTGCGTGTAGGAGTTTTAGAGCGAAAATTTTGATAAAAAAGGAAAACATATACCTTATTCTGACTCTTATAGGTCTCTTTGCCTCCTGAGTTTTCCATTAAAATTCTCCAGCCATTGTAGTAAAATATTCATATAACCTTATTCTTTATAATGTAAATATAAAATAATTGCATCCGAATTTTCATCCCTGTCATGAAAATCATCTCCTCTGCTGCTACCAACACTCTTGACGTTTCCTGACAAAACTTTTATTGTACAATTGTCAATAATATTTAGACAATCTTCTTTCTGTCTTTAATAATTTTCAAACTTTACTCTAACTGACAATGTTTTATTTGTGTTGTATTTGTATTTGATATTGATATTATTGAGAATGTTATCTACGTTGTGTTGGAGGAATGTGTGTTTATGTGAAAACACAATTAATGGTGTTGTCATGAGAAGCGACAACATTATAAGAGTTTTAATTAAAACTTAAATTCTAATTTTGATAGAAGAAGAGAAGAAGATAATGTGTAAAGATGGTAACATCAAAGACACAACTTTTGTATGTAAATAATATAATTGAAGAAAATGTGTTTATATTTGTGCAAATTTTAAAATTTGTGTCATTGACAAACACTTTTTGCCAAAATACATATTTATTTACTAATTAATTAGTGTTTAATATTAAAGCCTTTAGATCTGTTTTATCTCAGTGGACATTTGTTTAGAAGTTTCCTAAGGTATAATAGTTGTAGTTAAAGGATAAAAGTTTTAGGTGTGTATATAATATGGTTGCTTGACCATAAACAAGTGTTATTGTGTGAGGAATCCTCATTTTCGTTGATGCCAGTCGTTATGTTTGTGCCTAATACTGCAGGTGCTCACTTTGAAAATTTCCACACAAAAAAGAACAGGATATATTGTAGTCTTATATACCTCGAACAGTTCGAAATTATACACCAAATGTGTTGAAACACCCTTTGTGTTAACAGCTCCTTTAGCATGCTTAACTCCAGCACTATGACCACACAAAAAAGGACATCAAACACAAAGCTTTGTACTTTTTGCAGAAATGTATGTATGTATTTAGCTGTCATTTTATGTCTATTTATTTTTTTGTTTTTTTTTTTCGTCCATGATTTATGGTTCTGTATAATATTAGAAATTTTATTTTAAATGCTGTGAAGCATGAAATTAAATATTACAACAAAACCAACAAATCAACGATTACAACAAATAATATTAAAATCATCATCGGCATCAGCATCGTTATTGCCATGTCAATGTTGTCTATTAATTTCTACTAAAACGCTTAATTTTTATTTTGTTCTCCCCCGTCACCCACCAAATAATGCCTCTTTGACTTTGTGTCATACAATGTAATATGAAATTGAAATGCAAAAAATTGAAAAAAAAATACAAATAGTCATATGAACATGGATGATATTTAAAATCACCATAAATATGTTGCTAAAGTGAAATGAAGTGAAATGTTTGCGAATTTGATTTATGATGGGTTTTAATTAAAAATGAATGAAATTATGTTATTCTTTGGGAGAAGTTTTTTTTTTGATTTTTGCAATAATGCACAATGGGTTGCAAAACAAACAATGATGTGGTAATATATTATTACGATTTACCCACGACACCATGGCCCTATTCCACGAAACAACTTATCACTGTTCACTTTGCACTTATCAAAAATAGTTATTTTGAAAAGAGATATTTTTTTTGTTCCACGAAATAAAAATAAAATAAAATAAAAAAATAAAATAGAATAAAATAAAATGAAATAAAATAAAAAAATAAAATGAAATAAAAGAAAATAAAAAAAAAACAAAATAACATGAAGTGAAATAAAAAAGAAAAAACGCCTACTGTCTTCTTTGGTTGCTCCAAAAAATCTTTAAAAAAACACGCCTATTGTATTTTTTGGTTGCTCCAAAAAATCTTTAAAAAACACGCCTATTGTCTTCTTTGGTTGCTCCAAAAAATCTTTAAAAAACACGCCTATTGTCTTCTTTAGTTGCTCCAAAAAATCTTAAAAAAAACACGCCTATTGTCTTTTTTGGTTGCTCCAAAATTTTTTAAAAAAACCTAAAAAACACGCCTATTGTCTTCTTTAGTTGCTCCAAAAAATCTTAAAAAAAACACGCCTATTGTCTTTTTTGGTTGCTCCAAAATTTTTTAAAAAAACCTGCCTATTGTCTCCTTTGGTTGCTCCAAAAATTTTTAAATAAACATGCCTATTGTCTCCTTTGGTTGCTCCAAAAATCTTTAAAAAAACACGCCTATTGTCTTCTTTGGTTGCTCCAAAAAATCTTTAAAAAAACACGCCTATTGTCTTCTTTGGTTGCTCCAAAAATTTTTAAAAAATCCACGCCTATTGTCTTCTTTGGTTGCTCCAAAAATTTTTAAAAAATCCACGCCTATTGTCCTTTTTGGTAACTCCAAAAAACTTTAAAAAATCCACGCCTACTGTCCTTTTTGGTAACTCCAAAAAATCTTTAAAAAATCCACGCCTATTGTCCTTTTTGTAACTCCAAAAAATCTTTAAAAAATCCACGCCTATTGTCCTTTTTGGTAACTCCTAAAAATCTTTAAAAAATCCACGCCTATTGTCCTTTTTGGTAACTCCTAAAAATCTTTAAAAAATCCACGCTTATTGTCCTTTTTGGTAACTCCAAAAAATCTTTAAAAAAATCCACTCCTATTGTCCTTTTTGGACAAAAAAATCCACGCCTATTGTCCTTTTTGGTAACTCCAAAAAATCTTTAAAAAAATCCACTCCTATTGTCCTTTTTGGACAAAAAATCCACGCCTATTGTTTTTTTTTTGGTAACTCCTAAAAATCTTTAAAAGAAACCACGCCTATTGTCCTTTTTGGTAACTCCTAAAAACCTTTAAAAGAAACCACGCCTATTGTCCTTTTTGGTAACTCCTAAAAATCTTTAAAAGAAACCACGCCTATTGTCCTTTTTGGTAACTCCTAAAAATCTTTAAAAGAAACCACGCCTATTGTCCTTTTTGGTAACTCCTAAAAATCTTTAAAAGAAACCACGCCTATTGTCCTTTTTGGTAACTCCTAAAAATCTTTAAAAGAAACCACGCCTATTGTCCTTTTTGGTAACTCCTAAAAATCTTTAAAAGAAACCACGCCTATTGTCCTTTTTGGTAACTCCTAAAAATCTTTAAAAGAAACCACGCCTATTGTCCTTTTTGGTAACTCCTAAAAATCTTTAAAAGAAACCACGCCTATTGTCCTTTTTGGTAACTCCTAAAAATCTTTAAAAGAAACCTAGCCTATTGTCCTTTTTGGTAACTCCTAAAAATCTTTAAAAAATCCACGCCTATTGTCCTTTTTGGTAACTCCTAAAAATCTTTAAAAAATCCACGCCTATTGTCCTTTTTGGTAACTCCTAAAAATCTTTAAAAAATCCACGCCTATTGTCCTTTTTGGTAACTCCTAAAAATCTTTAAAAAATCCACGCCTATTGTCCTTTTTGGTAACTCCTAAAAATCTTTAAAAAATCCACGCCTTTTGTCCTTTTTGGTAACTCCTAAAAATCTTTAAAAAATCTACGCCTATTGTCCTAATTTTTTACTTGTTCTATATATCGAAGTTTTAACATTTTCTATAAAAATTTTGCTCCTTAGGATTCTCAACTACTTCTCAAACAAAAAGTAACGCAAAATTCCTGTCCTAAGCCCATTGTGCACAATAATCTCACTTGAATAGTTTTCATATACTACTAATCTAACATGAATGATTATTGAAATGGAATTTGAATTATTGACAAAAATAAAAATTGTCGAAAAATATTTAATTGCTGCGATGCTTGAAAAACAGCCATCGATAAATTGCTTAGCGTTTAATTCACAATTGCATAATAACTTCAATAGGCTAGAAAATGGCTACAATAATTGTTGGAAATTTCAATGGGCTAAACTGATTGAAAATTTAGTGGCACCAGTGATAAATTTGGCAACAATAAACAAAAGGAAATTAAAAAAAAAAAAAACTATTATGAATTTGAATTTTTCTAATAGATTAGTTTATTGTTAAATTGTTGAAATTTTAAATAAAATTGAAACAAAAAATGAGTGGCATAACAAATCATAGACTGTGGTCATGGTGATAAAGTAGTTCGGACAAAGCTTCCAAAGAATTTTGTGGCAACAGTCGCAATACTTAATTGTGTTTTCATAATTTTTTGGCATGTATTTTTGGTATTTTTTATTTTCAAATAATGTGTCTGACAAAGAATCTACAAGTTGTAAAAAGATTTTCTGCCACCCATTAAAGTCTTTAAAACATTTTTCTCGGATTTAAGTTTCTTATTAACTAAAACCAAAAAAGTCCCTCAAATACAAAATGACATATTCCTTCCTTCCTTTAAAGGACAATATTGACTTTGGCAAATAGAGGAGGGCAAGAAAAATAAAAGAAAGAAACAAAATCACGCTAGAAAAGAAAAGAAATGATTTGCTTAGAAAATAGGACATGGGACCTCTGCAACAGCAAAAGAAAGTAGCAGAATGAGAATATGGGGGGGGGGGGGAAACAGAGAAAACAAAACGAGTCCTTGGGGAACAATTGTGTAAACAACAGCAACAGCACCGCTACCACCCCAATATCTATGGAGGGACAAAAACTTACAAAAGAAAATATTTTCTTTAATGGTCAACAAGAACTGTGAAGGAAAAGAAAACGACAAAAAAAAAACAAACCGACACATGTCATGTCACATTGCATCATATGGGTTAGGAGAACAAAGAGGAAAAAGGGAAAAAGTCAAGCAAACATTAAATTCAAATATTCTTTTTTTTTCTTTTTAAAAATTTGCTATGCAAAATGAACATTTCTCGTTAAATTAAAAACAAATTGTTACAAATTTACTGAATAAATGCTATTAATTTTTAATTCACAACAATTGTCACCAGAACTGAATGAATGACAAAAACAAGAAGGAATCTTCAAGAATTCAAATGTTTGTTTGATGCTGCTGGGGCCATTGGCACAAAAGTTTTAGTATTCCATTTTTGCTCTTTGTCACATTAAAAATTTCCAGAGGCAACATTCAAAAACAGCGGGTGCCTGGGCAACATGTGGTGATGAAAACAAAACAACAAACTAAGAAAGCTTTTCAGTACGGACTCAGTTCTACTTGGCGCCCTGGCAAATGGAATCTCCCAGTGGTAGGCTAAGAAGAAAACTACATGAAAATCTAATAATTTCCTTAGTAGTGGAAGAAATAGGGTGGCTGTTTTCGCTGGAAAAACAATTTCTTGCCGTTTTACACAATGCTTTAAATGTTTCCTCGGCAAAAAGGAAAAACAAAAAAAAAGCAATACAAAATTGTAGAACGCACAAAAACTTGCTAAATGTTTGTTGATTGTTGTCTTACGTGTTCACAAACAACAGCCATCGAGGAGTGGTAATAAGCAGTGCGTGTTCTACTTTTACGGAACACGCCAAAGAACGCAACATGCTGTTTTCAAATTACAATTATTATATTTGTTCGTTTGTCGTAGTAGTGATGGCGGCGGCGGAAGTTTTTCCTATTGTATTGCCACAATGCTTAAAAGCCAAGAAATAAGCGGGGTAGCTTGTCAATGTGTAAAAGTAAAAGTTTCTGCACTCAGTTTTCTGTGGCGTGTTACGATTTAATGGCGCTTACATTTTGCCACGTTTTTGTTTTTAACCAAAAACTATGTGGATTATTTGTTACAAGAAAAAATCTTGTTTGGGTGGTAGTTAAGAAAACCCAACAACTTTAAGAAGTTTTCTTTAATGAGATTCCGCTTTAGAAATAAGAAAAGGAATCTTAAATTTTTGGCCAAAAAGGAAAATGGGAATTAAGATTTCTTTCATTCTTAGACAGATGATAAAATAATTAGTAGGCCGTAAACCAACGATTTGTGGTTAACAAGGATAAGATTTGGGTTTTTTATAACCTCAGCCTTTAGGCTAACGATACACTTTGATACGAGCAAAAATGTGCCTCATCGAAATAACGGTTTTAGACCCCAAGCATATTTGGAAACCATTCGAATTTTGAACCACCTACAACTCGTGGTTTATTTAAAGAATATTTTTTGAACCACATACAAGTCGTAGTTTATTTAAAGAATATTTTTTGAACTACATACAAGTCGTGGTTTATTTAAAGAATATTTTTTGAACTACATACAAGTCGGGGTTTAATTAAAGAATATTTTTTGAACCACATACAAGTCGTGGTTTATTTAAAGAATATTTTTTGAACCACATACAAGTCGTGGTTTATTTAAAGAATATTTTTTGAACCACATACAAGTCGTGATTTATTTAAAGAATATTTTTTGAACCACATACAAGTCGTGGTTTATTTAAAGAATATTTTTTGAACCACATACAAGTCGTGGTTTATTTAAAGAATATTTTTTGAACCACATACAAGTCGTGGTTTATTTAAAGAATATTTTTTGAACCACATACAAGTCGTGGTTTATTTAAAGAATATTTTTTGAACCACATACAAGTCGTGGTTTATTTAAAGAATATTTTTTGAACCACATACAAGTCGTGGTTTATTTAAAGAATATTTTTTGAACCACATACAAGTCGTGGTTTATTTAAAGAATATTTTTTGAACCACATACAAGTCGTGGTTTATTTAAAGAATATTTTTTGAACCACATACAAGTCGTGGTTTATTTAAAGAATATTTTTTGAACCACATACAAGTCGTGGTTTATTTAAAGAATATTTTTTGAACCACATACAAGTCGTGGTTTATTTAAAGAATATTTTTTGAACCACATACAAGTCGTGGTTTATTTAAAGAATATTTTTTGAACCACATACAAGTCGTGGTTTATTTAAAGAATATTTTTTGAACCACATACAAGTCGTGGTTTATTTAAAGAATATTTTTTGAACCACATACAAGTCGTGGTTTATTTAAAGAATATTTTTTGAACCACATACAAGTCGTGGTTTATTTAAAGAATATTTTTTGAACCACATACAAGTCGTGGTTTATTTAAAGAATATTTTTTGAACCACATACAAGTCGTTGTGTATTTAAAGAATATTTTTTGAACCACATACAAGTCGTTGTGTATTTAAAGAATATTTTTTGAACCACATACAAGTCGTGGTTTATTTAAAGAATATTTTTTGAACCACATACAAGTCGTGGTTTATTTAAAGAATATTTTTTGAGTTCAAAACAAGTCGTGGTTTATTTAAAGAATATTTTTTGAGTTCAAAACAAGTCGTGGTTTATTTAAAGAATATTTTTTGAACCACATACAAGTCATGGTTTATTTAAAGAATATTTTTTGAACCACACACAGGTCGTGGTTTATTTAAAGAATATTTTTTGAACCACATACAAGTCATGGTTTATTTAAAGAATATTTTTTGAACCACATACAAGTCGTGGTTTATTTAAAGAATATTTTTTGAACCACATACAAGTCGTGGTTTATTTAAAGAATATTTTTTGAACCACATACAAGTCGTGGTTTATTTAAAGAATATTTTTTTGAATCACATACAAGTCGTGGTTTATTTAAAGAATATTTTTTGAACCACATACAAGTCGTGGTTTATTTAAAGAATATTTTTTTGAATCACATACAAGTCGTGGTTTATTTAAAGAATATTTTTTGAACCACATACAAGTCGTGGTTTATTTAAAGAATATTTTTTGAACCACATACAAGTCGTGGTTTATTTAAAGAATATTTTTTGAACGATCTACAGCTCGTGGTGTATTTAATGAATATTTTGTGAACCATCTACAACTCGTGGTTTATTTAAAGAATAGTTTTTGAACCACATACAAGTCGTGGTTTATTTAAAGAATATTTTTTCAACCACATACAAGCCGTGGTTTATTTAAAGAATATTTTTTTAACCACATACAAGTCGTGGTTTATTTAAAGAATATTTTTTGAACCACATACAAGTCGTGGTTTATTTAAAGAATATTTTTTGAACCACATACAAGTCGTGGTTTATTTAAAGAATATTTTTTGAACCACATACAAGTCGTGGTTTATTTAAAGAATATTTTTTGAACCACATACAAGTCGTGGTTTATTTAAAGAATATTTTTTGAACCACATACAAGTCGTGGTTTATTTAAAGAATATTTTTTGAACCACATACAAGTCGTTGTGTATTTAAAGAATATTTTTTGAACCATCTACAAGTCGTTGTGTATTTAAAGAATATTTTTTGAACCATCTACAATTCTTGGTTTATTTAAGGAGTATTTTTTGAACAATCTACAAGATGTGATGTATTTAAAGAATATTTTTTCAACTACATACAAGTAGTGCCGTATTTTTATTTAAAGAATAGTTTTTGAACCACATACAGGTCTTGGTTTATTTAAAGAATATTTTTGAACCATCTACTACTCGTGGTTTATTTAAAGAATATTTTTTTAACGATCTACAACACGTCGTATTTTTAAAGAATATTTTTTTAACCATCTACAAGACGTCGTATTTTTAAAGAATATTTTTTGAACCACATACAAGTCGTGGTTTATTTAAAGAATATTTTTTGAACTACATACAAGTCGTGGTTTATTTAAATAATATTTTTCGAACGTTCTACAACTCGTGGTTTATTTAATGAATATATTTTGAACCATCTACAATATGTGGTTTATTTAAAGAACATTTTTTGAACCACCTACAAGTCGTGGTTTATTTAAAGAATATTTTTTGAACTAAATACAAGTCGTGGTTTATTTAAAGAATATTTTTTGAACTACATACAAGTCGTGGTTTATTTACAGAATATTTTTTTTTAACCACAAACAAGTCGTGGTTTGTTTAAAGAATAATGTTGAACCATCTACAACTCGTGGTTTATTTAATGAATATTTTTTGAACTACATACAAGTCGTGACTGGGTGCCACCGTGGTGCAATGGTACGCACGCCCGCCTTGCACGCAGAAGGTCGGGGGTTCGATTCCCCGGCCAAGCAACATCAAACATTTTTCAACGGTGGCAAAATACCCCTCAGTAATGTTGGCGACATTTCCTGAGTATTTCAGCCTTGAAAAACTTCTCTAAAAATGGTGTCTTAAGACACGCCGTTCGGACTCGGCGATAAACAGTAGGTCCCATATCATTGAGCTAAATATAAATCGGGGTGCACTCATTGATATGAGAGAAGTCTCCCTTGTCCCGTATGGGATGTTGTGGAACAATGTTTTTTGTTGTTGTGTTACAAGTCGTGACTTATTTAAAGAATATTTTTTGAACTACATACAAGTCATGGTTTATTTTAAGAATATTTTTTGAATCATCTACAAGTCGCTGTGTATTTAAAGAATATTTTTGAACCATCTGCAAGTCGTGGTGTATTTAAAGAATGTTTTTTGAACCATCTACATGTGGTGGTGTGCCAAAAGAATATTTTTTGGACCACATACAAAACATTTACGTTTATTTACTTATTTTTAAAGGTAAAATTGATCAATGAGTCCTTGTCGCAATTTTTCGAGTTTAGATGGTGCCAAAGAAATTCTCAATAAAAGTGTTTCTTTGCACACTTATGTAGTAGAGCGACCAATTGACTCTTGGGTATAAACAATTGTTCAATCAGCTCAACAAAAAACAAGTGAGCCAAGGCTATAGTCGGGTCGGGGCCGACTATGTGATACCCTACACCACTACCCCTGTTCATAAGCTTTTGACTAATAAAGTTAAAAATATTAAAATTGGGATTGCTTAGAGCCTTTGCTCTGAATGTCTTCATTAACACAGGTCAATTTTTTTTAACGCATTTAAGTGCATCGACAGTACAACCCAAATAAAAAATGGAAAAGTGGGATGTATGCCAAACATCAATAGGCTTCTTTCTCTGTTAGACCCCCATCAACCCCCAAAATTTCGTAAGGATCCGATCAAAATTTCGTAGTGTGATTGAACAAAAATTGAAAATGGGATGCATTACCGACTATTGCGATATCTCTGTTGTTTGACCACCTATGACAACCTACTTCACATTGTTGTAAAGGAGATATTTTCTACTTTCCTTGCCAGGTTTTGCTTTCGATATACCTCCTACAGAAGGGAGGAAATAAAACGTTGGTCTTTTTTCCAAATATTTTTTTTCACATTCCGACCCCTGAATAATATCCGACCATTATCAAAAATCAAAAGGTTTTTTCCTCTATGGGACCCCCAATAACACCCAAAATTTCGTGACGATCCAATTAAAATTGCGACTTGTAGCGTGATTTCCAAAAAAGTGGAAAAATCGGATGTATTACCGACTATTGCGATATCTCCGTTATTTGGATACCCATGCCAGCCTGCTTTACATCTTTGTAATGATGGGATTTTTTACTTTCATAGTCAGACTTTGTTTTTGGAAGATCCCCAACCGAATCTGTGATATTCTTCATTATTATTAAAATCGCAAAAATAAAAAGTTGGGTTCTATTATCGGCTATTGCGATATATTCGTTGTTTGATCACCTACGAGAACCTACTTTACATCATTAGAAAGGCGATATTTTCTACTTTCATGGTCAGGTTCTGCTTTTGGTATACCCCATACTGAAGCTGAGATATTCGCTTAGGAAAAAAACGTTGACTTTTTCTCCAAATAAGTTTTTTGCCCATTACGACCCCTAAATATTATCCGACCATCACCAAAATCATTAGGCTTCTTCATCTGTGTGACCCACATTAACCCTCAAAATTTCGTGACGATCCGATCAAAATTGCGACCTGTAGCGTGATTTCCAAAAAAGTGGAAAAATGGGATGTATTACCGACTATTGCGAAATCTCCGTTATTTGGCCACCTACGCCGACCTAGTTTACATCATTGTAAAGATGAGATCTTCTACTTTCATAGCCAGGCTTTGCTTTTGGAAAGTCCCCAACCAAAGCTGTGATAATCGTCATTATAATTAAAATCGCAAAAATGAAAATTTGGGTTTTATTTGCGACTATTGTGATATCTTCGTTGTTTGATCACCTACGAGAACCTACTTTACATCATTAGAAAGGTGATATTTTCTACTTTTATTGTCAGGTTTTGCTTTTGGTATACCCCGTATAGAAGCTGAGATAATCGCTTTGGAAAAAAACGTTGTCTTTTTATCCACATAAGTTTTTTGCCCATTCCGACCCCTAAATATTATCCAACCATCACCAAAATCAATAGGCTTCTTCCCCTCCGGGACCCCCATCAACATCCAAAATTTCGTGACGATCCGATCAAAATTGCGACCTGTAGCGTGATTACAAGGTTTAGATGGACAGACGGACGGACTGACGGACCGACACACATAGCCAGATCGACTCAGCTCGTCGAGACATTCATTTTGGTATATATAAGTATGGGTCTACGACCATTATTTCGATGCGTTACAAACTTTTTGGCCAAAACCAACTTATAATACCCTCCCCACATAGTGGTGTAGGGTATAACAAGAGAACCGACTGATGAGGATGATCTGTGGCGAGATTGGAAACTATAGTCTTCCCTTCTTTAACCCTGGGTAAACAATGGTAAATTATTCCCACTTATAAATAAAAATTATTTTAACAAAATATTGAAATAACGACTGGCATTTAGCCAGAATATTTGTAACTTTTTGTAAGTTAATATTTTTGAAGTTTTCTCATCATGTACTCATTCGCTAAACTACATTTCCACTAAATAGTTTATTTAAAACAAATTATGTATTAGTAAATAATATGATATTTTTCCACCAATACATTTTCTAATTGATATCATATATTTGTTTTTGGCCAATGTCAAACCAAAGCCTATACTATTACTTAAAAATCAATTAATATACCCAAGGGATTTTTATAATTAATATAAATAAACGAAAATAATAATAGCCAAAATTATATTTATTTAAAATTCTTCAATTCAATTTTGTGTGTCCATAAATTTCAACTATGAATGCATTTTTACAAAAGAGCTCACATAACAGATACCTTCCGCTAATATTTCCTGATGCGTTAGGTTGATTTCCCGTTTATTGTTGATTTTTAGTAAATTTTTGTACAATAACATTTTGTGTGTGTGGTTTGGAAAACTTTTATCATGAATTTGATATTCCATTAGGGAAATTACATTTTTCAAATTTTGCATAAATAAATATTTATTTGAAGCTGTAGCTAAAATAATATACTTTGTAAATTTACACATGTATAGCTGAAACTAAACGCAGATGAAAATGTGTATATCATAGTTTAACAAAAATTTTAAAACAAAAACAATACCTGACTGCTCATGTAAAAAAACAAACCTGTGCTTTTTATGATTTTCCACATAATTCTTAAAAAAATAGCGTTATACAAAAGTTTTCATGTTATTTTACGAAAAAGCACAATTTAATAAGCAACTATCCGATTAAAAATACTGCACAAAGGTCAAAAATACAGTAATTACAAATTTAATCAGTAAACAGACTGAAAAATATATTACTTACTTACAATCTCTTTTACTTTACAATCTTGCAAAGGAAGAAAACACTATTCAATCAAGTGTAATTAATGAAAACAGAATAAATACAGAACCAATACACTGAATAATCATCCAAAGATCAAACATGATAACAACAAGGACCTGCTGGAGTGCAAAGGCAACAATAGCAGAAGCTTGTGTGTATTTTTATCCAAGCATATTGTAATATCCTTGAAAATATGTAAACTACAGGCACTTGCACATATACTTGCAACACATACACAAATTAAGTTAGAATCCTTTTTGTAAAGATTACACACACACACATGTAATAACAGCAACCCTATCTTCTGTTCAAAGTAAAGGCCCTTTTAAATTGATGTAACTGCTAACTGGTTGTTATTGTTGTTATCCACTCCTCTCTTAACAGCGTTACATTGCACGATGGGGCCAATGGCAGGTTTTTGAGGCAAAAAGTCATTTTTTCAAGTCAGCGATTGAAATCAAATAATAGCGGAATTATATTCTTAACACTTTCAAACCTCCAAAACCAAAAAATTACAATCTGGCAACGACCCACGGCGACATGCCAAGCTGTCAAAGATGTCATAATTATGATTCCGTTTATTTCTGACATTCAGTCGTAATTAAACAATTTAAGTATTTTGGCGCCAAAACCTGATCTGCTGATATTATCTATTTTTTAAAAATGGAAAATACGGGTAATGGTATGTAAATTAAGATTATTATTAAAAGTGTAAATGTAATATTAGATGTGGTCAATAATTTGTTGTGTCAGTAAGTGATGGTTTTTGATGTAGTCTGTGGTATCGTCCATGTGTTCTTTGGAGTAGAACTTTCGACTTCAGGGTGCTTTATCGTAAAAATATGTATCTGGTGAAAGGTGACAATGTCGGCTAACAGATTTTGAAAAGAATTTTTGCGTATACTTGCGAATAAAAAAATTATCAACTTCCAGATTTCGTAAAACTTAAAAACTTGGATATTTTTAATTTTTGGTTGGAAAATCAGCGAAAACCTAAACTCCTTATAGAATGGATTTCTGCAAAATTTAATCGAGGTGTCAGAGTGGAAGTTAAAAAGCTAATTTATAATATTTGTGAACGCCTTAACCAAAAATGGATAAAAAATTGGAGGTCAAAAAGTCGTGTATTACAATTTGAAAGCTTATGGTTAGCTAGCGACACAGTATTTACGCTAGAACAAGGTAATGATAAAAAGAAGAGAGGGCGCCCTAATGTGGATTATAGTGAAGGAAGAAAACTTGCTTCGGAAGTCTGCTATGAACACGGCAACAGTACCAAACCCTTGATTCATGCCGCCTATGTTTCGGCCAATTTGTCAAAAGAAAAATATTTAAACTATGCTCTCAAGGAAGTTCGGTATCAACCAACTAAATTGAGAAAACAATTAACTTCGACAGAGAAAATTTATGAACGATATACTCAAATCTGAACCGATTTCAATATGATGTCTCAATAATGTTTTCTAGACCAAATTCCGTCACACACTATAAATTTCATCACAATTGGACATATATAGCGTGATTGCTGCGCGAAATACCTAAAATCGGGTGAAAATATATATGGGAGCTATATCCAAATCTGAACCGATTTCGATATAATTTGGCATACTTTTTTTCTAGACGTAATTTCGTCACACATTTTAAATTTCATCGAAATTGGACAGAATTTGCGTGTTTGTTGCACCAAATACTTAAAATCGGGTGAAAATATATATGGGACCTATACCCAAATCTGAACCAATTTCAATACAATTTAGCAAACATATTTCTAGACCAAATACTGTCACACGTTTCAAATTTCTTCGAAATCGGACAGAAATTGCGTGTTTGTTGCACGAAATACCTCAAATCGGGGAAAATATATATAGGAGCTATATCCAAATCTGAACCGATTTCAAAATAACTTGGCAAATTTATTTCCAGTCCGAATTCCGCAACATATTACAAATATCATCATAATTGGACAGAATTTTCGTGTTTGGTCCATCAATTACTCGAAATCGGGCGAACATATATATGAGAGCTATATCTATATATATATGAACCGATATCAACCAAATTTGGCAGATTAGCTTCTAGGCCGATTATAAACATCTGCACGAAATTTTGAAGGTCTAGCTTGCCCCTGTGATTTTTTGCCTCAAAAACATATCATCGGCCCCATTGTGCATTGTTTACATTATAGCTGCACTTTAATGTGACATTGCTTACTTGGATGGGTGGATGGATGGATGCATGTTTGCTTGTCGTTGTTAATATTGGTCATTATTTAAGGTGGATGTTAAAATTACAAAGTTATGCTATAGTATAAATAACATATTTTGGATCATTTAAAGAATATTTTTTGAACCACCTAAAAGTCGTGGTTCATGAAAAAAATATTTTGTGAACTACATATAAGTCGTGGTTTATTTAAAGAATATTTTTTGAACCACATACAAGTCGTGGTGTATTAAAAGAATATTTTTTTAACCACCTACAAGTCGTGGTTTATTTAAAGAAGTTTTTTTTGAACTACCTACAAGTCATGGTTCGCTTAAAGAATATCTTTTGAACCACCTACAAGTCGTGGTTTATTTAAAAATAATTTTGAACCACCTACAAGCCGGGGATCATTTAAAGAATATTTTTTGAACCACATACAGGTCGTGGTTTATTTAAAGAATATTTTTTGAACCACCTACAAGTCGTGGTTTATTTAAAGAATATTTTTTGAACCATCTACAAGCAGAGATGGTCTGTCTACAATGATGACATACATTTCTGACGTATATTACATACGTCGGAAACGTCGTAAACCTAGCAAAACAAACAAGGTTTTTGACAGAATAAACAAACGAATTTTATATTCTAAAAATCTATGTTTTTCCATAATAATAAAACTCATTTTATTATTATTTTTTGAGATCCTATTTTATTACAAAACAGGCATAAAAGATTTCACTCAAAAATTTACATTTTATATATATTTTTTTATGTTATATGGACATTATACATATCGTCACCATAAATGCCGGAAGACGTAACCCACAAAAATAAAACTTTACAGGAGAAGCAAAAAACGTTATAAAATGAAAACGGTGTTATAAAATATCGAAAAATTTTAGTATCGTGTTTTAAGACAGAGAAGAAATATATTTTTTGAAAAAAATTAATTTTTTTTCCAGAATGTTAGAAGCTGTGTGGGTTACGTCTTTTGGTATTGTATTTTTCTGAAATACTAAAAGACGTAACCTACAATTTATTGAGTATACATTTGAAGAAACTAGTATAAATGAAAAATTATAAACAAATTAGGACTGGTTTATTGGCCTACGCGGTTAAGCGAACTTTAAACTAGCCATCTGACGGTGTTGGGTTCAATTCCCAGTCTTGACGTTGATATTTCAATGGACCACAATTAGGTGAACTGTTTATTCCAACCATCACTATAATTACTTATAATTTCAATTGTGTTAGACGATATTAAATCTGGAATATTATATTTATTGTTGTACTTAAGTCAATTTATGGACAAAATATAGTTCATATAAATTAAGTGATCAGTAACAGTTTAAATGTAACTTTTAATTGTCATATGGAATGTTGTCATAAAAGTAATGACAATCACTTGGAATTAAGCTTTTTAAGTCTTGCAGGTGTTGAAATTTCTTTTTTGAAACTTTTAGCCTTTGTGTGTACATCTGAGGAGGATCCACTGCCTCAAAATTTCTGGAACTTCTCTATGGTAGAATCTGGTACTCGTCTTTGATATCAGTTTTAAAAAAGAATATACTGCTAGGATCAGAAGCCAATGCTCGCAGTGACTGTAGGATTTCCTGCCTTTTTGTATTATCCAAACCAATACAGAAAATTTGCGTTTTTGTCTGGACCTATTTGATTATTACAATCAGTTGATCTCTATTAAACCATGGGTTGGTTGACCAGACCATCTTTTGCAAACTTACAGCCTAATCGTATCCGTCTTTAAAGAATACATCTTTGTACTAGAACGACGTGAATTTTGACCACATACACGTTTTCGTATCAACGTCTCAAACTTTGAACATTTCCGTTCGTTCTTTCTCTTGGAAAAATGAACAATATCGGGACGAGCATTGCCTTCCGAATAACCACTTCCTTTTGTCCGGTTAACATATTGTTTTCCATATGTGCGTTTTAGATGTTTATTTAAATCAGGGCATAGGTCTTCTGTCATCATCTTCAATTATTTCAACAATGGAATTTTTCTGTAAGACCAGTAAAACCCGTCTAAAGTCAAAGTTATTGCTTTAAAAATTAACTAAAAGAATGGTCTTTGTGATTTTTGAAAAAAAGCTACCATTCTTGAGATATGGTAACCTAAGAGTCAAATTACACATATGGAGAAATAAGCCGAGTAAAAGACAAAACTGTTAGAGTAACTACACCATGTGATAGGTATTTCCATAAGCTTTCATACCTTACCCATTTTGTAGTAATCGGTTCAGTAGAACTGGGTCTAACCCGGTTTTGAACCTGGACTTTCGGGTCAAATAACCGGTTAACCGAATCCGCCCCCGTGGAAATTATACATTAACTCAATAAGCCCTCCCTCTGGTATTATAATTGCTGCAAATATCAAAGAATACATTGTTTGTACTGGTGTTTAGTTTTGAAATAATGTGGGTTAGGCCTTTTGTGTTCTATGAAAATTACAGTATGCTGTTAGGTCTATTGGCATTTCTTGAATAGGATCGTTATTTGTAAACGTAGAAGCTTGAAATTTTGCCAGAGCATGTATTTTAGCTTAATATATCAGATTCCATCAAAAAACGAATTTCCATTTCCATGTCGGTTACGTCTTCCGGCATTTATGGTGACGATATATTTGTTTATTCACCGGCAAATTCTTTGAATCTACGTAAAGTAGTAGTAGTGTTCGGAATATATTGTAGATGGCGTGCTAAGTGGGTAATCCAATTTATTGTTCAATTATTTCAGTTATTTTAAAAATTAAAATATTAATAAAAATATGCTGTTATTATTAAAAAAAGGCTTGCAGAATTAATATTAAGTGAAAAATATGATGGAAACATACATTTTGTGAGGTTTATGACATACTTTTTATACGTTTTCTACGGGTATATGACGTTTTCGACGTTTACAACTTTCTTACAGTCGAAAACCTAACAAATCATCATACAGACCATCTAGAATATTTTTTGAACCACATACAAGTAGTGGTGTATTTAAAGAATATATTTAAACCACCTACAAGTCGTGGTGTATTTAAAGAATATTTTCTAAACCACCTACAAGTCGTGGTTTATTTAAAGAAGTTTTTTAAAGTTTAAAGAATATCTTTTGAACCACCTACAGTCGCGGTTTATTTAAAGAATATTTTTTGAACCACCTACAAGTCATGGTTCGTTTAAAGAATATCTTTTGAACAACCTACAAGTCGTGGTTTATTCAAAAAACATTTTTTGAACCACCTACAATTCGTGGTTTATTTAAAAATAATTTTTGAACCACCTACAAGTCGGGGTTCATTTAAAGAATATTTTTTGAACCACCTACAAGTCATAGTTTATTTAAATAATAATTTTTAAACCACCTACAAGTCGTGATGTATTTGAAGAATATTTTTTGAATCACCCACAAGCCGTGGTGTATTTAAAGAATATTTTTGAACCACCTACAATTCGTGGTTCATTTAAAGATTATTTTTGCACCACCTACAGGTCGGGGTTTATTTTAAGAATATTTTTTGAAGCACCTACAGGACGTGGTTCATTTAAAGATTATTTTTGAACCACCTACAATTCGTGGTTCATTTAAAGATTATTTTTGCACCACCTACAGGTCGGGGTTTATTTCAAGAATATTTTTTGAAGCACCTACAGGACGTGGTTCATTTAAAGATTATTTTTGAACCACCTACAATTCGTGGTTCATTTAAAGATAATTTTTGCACCACCTACAGGTCGGGGTTTATTTTAAGAATATTTTTTGAAGCACCTACAGGACGTGGTTCATTTAAAGAAAAAATTGTTGATGGTTAATTAAAAGAATATTTTTGAATCACCTACATGTCGTGTTTTATTTAAAGAATCTTTTTGAACCACCTGAAGTCATGGTTTATTAAAAAAATCTTTTTTGAACCACCTACAGGTCGTGGTGTATTTAAAAACTATTTTCTGAACCACCTACAAATCATAGTTTATTTAAAGATTAATTTTTAAACCACCTACAAGTCGTGACTTATTTTAAGAATATTTTTGAAGCCCCTACAGGTCGGGGTTTATTTAAAGAATATTTTTTGAACCACCTACAAGTCATGGTTTATTTAAAGAATATTTTTTGAACCACCTACAAGTCGTGGTTTATTTAAAGAATATTTTTTGAACCACCTACAAGTCGTGGTTTATTTAAAGAATATTTTTTGAAATGCCTATAAGTCGTGTTTTATTTAAAGAATTATTTTTGAACCACCTACAAGTCGTGGTTTATTTAAAGAATATTTTTTGAAATGCCTACAAGTCGTGTTTTATTTAAAGAATTATTTTTGAACCACCTACAAGTCGTGGTTTATTTAAAGAATATTTTTTGAAATGCCTACAAGTCGTGTTTTATTTAAAGAATTATTTTTGAACCACCTACAAGTCGTGGTTTATTTAAAGAATATTTTTTGAAATGCCTACAAGTCGTGTTTTATTTAAAGAATTATTTTTGAACCACCTACAAGTCGTGGTTTATTTAAAGAATAGTTTTTGAAATGCCTACAAGTCGTGTTTTATGTAAAGAATTATTTTTGAACCACCTACAAGTCGTGGTTTATTTAAAGAATATTCTTTGAAATGCCTACAATTCGTTTTCCATTTAAAGAATATTTTTTGTATTTTTTGAACCACCTACAAGTCGTGGTTTATTTAAAGAATATTTTTTGAACCACCTACAAGTCGTGGTTTATTTAAAGAATATTTTTTGAACCACCTACAAGTCGTGGTTTATTTAAAGAATATTTTTTGAACCACCTACAAGTCGTGGTGTATTTAAAGAATATTTTTTGAACCACCTACAAGTCGTGGTGTTTTTAAAGAATATTTTTTGAACCACCTACAAGTCGTGGTGTATTTAAAGATTTTTTTTTTTCAAATTTTGCTGGTATACTTTCATCAAAAAATAACCACGATGTCAATCCTTAAATGTCCTGTCTAATGTCACACGTGTTACATACACAATTTAACCATTTTATAATTGCATCTCTTGTTTTTTTCTTGTAAACCATAACACTTAACCACCATTTCATATTTCGATGATCTTTATCCCGTATCCCAATTAAAAATGTTTAACACGTTTTTGCCCATGATAATGATGAGAACCAACAACAACGAGGAGAAAAACATTTAAATTTTTCACACAATTATATACGAGAAAAATGGAAACATTAAAATGGTCATAATGCTGTTACAAAATTATTCCCAGTTGAAGGTTAAAAATAAAAGTGCATGTGAGTGTGCGGCTGATCATTTGCATTGTTGTTTTACAAGCTATCTACCATACGAAGAAAGCATACGCACATCATCCACAATATTCTGTTTAACATCAATAGTTACAAGTAATGTTGAGCATCCTTTCTCACTGCAGGATACTTGCCACTTGCTGTGCTGTGTGTTTGTTTATGTTAATGAAGATTTGTGTGTTTCCTTGCTTTTGGCTCAAAGTTTTTTTCTGCAGTTCTCAAAAATTAAAGCGTAGTATACATTGGTATGTAAGAGTACTTATGGGTGGCGATGTTAATAAATATATTTTTTTAAAGAATGTTATCTTAAATGTAAATTATTGAGTTATGAAAAGTTGTTAATTTATTATTTATTAGTATGTCTGTAGAAATATGTAATATGCGCTTTGGAAAATGATAATTAAAAACTCAAAAAGGATTGGATTATAGACTATATGTTTAAAATTTTTTAATATCAAAAAGTCGCGGTTTTTTACAAGAATTCGGTTTGAACAACAAGTCGTACTTTATTTAATATAGTTTGTTTAAATAGTATTTTTGAACTATCATTTAGACGTGGTTTATTTAAAGAATATTTTGTGAACCACCTACAAGTCGTGGTTTATTTGAAGAATATTTTTGAACCAACAATATGTCGTGCTTTATTTAAAGAAAATTTTCTGTACCAACAATAAGTCGTGGATTATTTGACAAATATTTTTGGAACCAACAATAAGTCGTGGTTTATTTAAAGAATATTTTTTGAACCCTCTACTAGTCGTGGTTTATTTAAAGAATATATTTTGAACCCCCTACAAGTCGTGGTTTATTTAAAGAATATATTTTGAGCCCCCTACAAGCGTGGTTTATTTAAGAATACTTTTTGAACCCCCTACAAGTTGTGGTTTATTTGAAGAATATTTTTTGAACCCCCTACAAGTTGTGGTTTATTTAAAGAATATTTTTTGAACCAACAATAAGTCGTGGTTTATTTAAAGAATATTTTTTGAACCCACAATAAGTCGTGGTTTATTTTAAGAATATTTTTTGAACCAACAATAAGTCGTGGTTTATTATAAGAATATTTTTTGAACCAACAAAAAGTCGTGGTTTATTTAAAGAATAACTTTTGAACCAATAATAAGTCGTGGTTTTTTTGAAGAATATTTCTTGAACCAATAATAAGTCGACGATTATTATAAGAATATTTTTTGAACCAACAAAAAGTCATGGTTTATTTTAAGAATATTTTTTAACCAATAATAAGTCGTGGTTTATTTTAAAGAATATTTTTTGACCAATAATAAGTCGTGGTTTATTTTAAGAATATTTTTTGAACCAAAAATAAGTCGTGGTTTATTTTAAAAATATTTTTTGAACCAAAAATAAGTCGGGGTTTATTTTAAAAATAATTTTTGAACCAAAAATAAGTCGGGGTTTATTTTAAGAATATTTTTGAACCCACAATAAGTCGTTGTTTTATTATAAGAATATTTTTTGAACCAAAAATAAGTCGGGGTTTATTTTAAGAATATTTTTGAACCCACAATAAGTCGTTGTTTTATTATAAGAATATTTTTTGAACCCACAATAAGTCGTTGTTTTATTATAAGAATATTTTTTGAACCAACAAAAAGTCGTGGTTTATTTAAAGAATATTTTTTGAACCAACAAAAAGTCGTGGTTTATTTAAAGAATAAGTTTTGAACCAATAATAAGTCGTGGTTTTTTTGAAGAATATTTCTTGAACCAATAATAAGTCGAGGATTATTATAAGAATATTTTTTGAACCAACAAAAAGTCATGGTTTATTTACAGAATATTTTTTGAATCAATAATAAGTCGTGGTTTATTTTAAGAATATTTTTTGAACCAAAAATAAGTCGTGGTTTATTTTAAGAATATTTTTTGAACCAAAAATAAGTCGTGGTTTATTTTAAAAATATTTTTTGAACCAAAAATAAGTCGGGGTTTATTTTAAAAATATTTTTTGAACCAAAAATAAGTTGGGGTTTATTTTAAAAATATTTTTTGAACCAAAAATAAGTCGGGGTTTATTTTAAGAATATTTTTTGAACCCACAATAAGTCGTTGTTTTATTATAAGAATATTTTTTGAACCCACAATAAGTCGTTGTTTTATTATAAGAATATTTTTTGAACCAATAATAAGTCGTGGTTTTTTTGAAGAATATTTCTTGAACCAATAATAAGTCGAGGATTATTATAAGAATATTTTTTGAACCAACAAAAAGTCATGGTTTATTTACAGAATATTTTTTGAACCAAAAATAAGTCGTGGTTTATTTTAAAAAAATTTTTTGAACCAACAAAAAGTCGTGGTTAATTTAGAGAATATTTTTTGAACCAACAAAAAGTCGTGGTTTATTTTAAGAATAGTTTTTGAACCAACAAAAAGTCGTGGTTTATCTCAAGAATATTTTTTGAACCAACAATAAGTAGTGGTTTAGAACCAAATACCATTTAGATAGTCTTTTCAACCAAAAAACTCGTGTTTTATTTTAAGAAATAGCGTTTTATAATATAATGTATAAATGTATGTATATAAGTATTATGTATCGATGGACTAGACAATATTCTTTTAAAAAGGAAAAACTCTCCTTTTCAAACCTTTATGTATAAACAAAAATTTATTCTTGTTTGTTCTCCATTGTCCATCGGTTGCTTTTTGCTTAAGTCTAGTCTTTCAAATACAATTGCCATAAAAATTGGTATTAGAAGCCACTGCAACAACAGCAACAATACAAACAAACAACAATGATCCTTTGTTGAGCTCTTTTCTGCTTTTGATATGTTATTTAATAGGCTTTCTTTATATCCTTTTTATTGTAAGTATTATGCTGAAGAAAGGAACATTATGTGTCTGCTAGCGAATGGTGAGTATGAGTAGAAATGAGATGAGAGTTTCTGTCTGCATTTCCATACATAGAAAGTTGTTTAGTTTTGTTGTTTAGTCCTCCATACATAGAAACACATGTTACCCCAAGTCTATATGGTACACACACAGGCGTACAAAGGCTACACAACAAAACTTTTCAACAACATGGTTCCTAAGGAAACAACAAACGTTGGACCCATTCGCTCACGTCCAAACGACTAACAGTATAACATTTGTTGGGGTAATTATATAAGCTTTGGTGTACATGTGAGTGTGTAGGACATGATGTTGTGTGTTGGTGTTGTTTCTTCTTAAGTTTAAATATAGAAATACTTTAATGTTGATAATAAATTAAAGAAATAGCTTTAAAATTATTTTTTAAGGATGGTGAAAATTGTGAAGAATATTACAACATCAAACACAACACTCATACTACGGTCATGCTATGAAAAAAGTTGCATAAACTAACATCTCAATTTGTCTACTTACACAATACACAACTCACCACATACACAAAAAACTTTAATAAGCATTGTCTATCCCCCAATACAACATCTTTATTTAATATAAACAATGAAATTATGTTTGCTTTTATTTAACCATATAAAAGAATCTTTTAATAAAAATTGCATTTTATAAAGACCATCTAACAACATGTTCTTCAAATTCCCCATATTTCCTTCAAACATATTAGACAAGTTTGCTTGTCTATTGTTATTTCTAACTACTGATGCTACCTTTGTCTAAAACCTTCTTATTCTGCATGAAGCATGTGCATGCATACACACACATATCGGAAAGATGAAAGGATCCCTTTAGTTATTTCTATATGAAAATATATTTGTATAAATATTGTAATACATTTATGTTATTAAAACATATTTCTCCTTTGATATTAAGAACTTGTGTTGTTGTTTTTGTTTATTTTGTTATGGAACAATTATTGAATTGTTTTGTAATCATGCTGTGAGAGAAACATTACAATACCTTTAGACTAATGGACAAATTTTTTATGAGGAATAATAAGAGCCTTGTCTACATATCCAAAGCTTTGTTAAACTAAAGCATAGAGGGATATGGACTATTTGTTGAGAACTTAATTCTGTGTTAGCTTTGAACTATGAAGAAGTCGTGTTTACTTAAAGAATAGTTTTTAACAAGCCGTGGTTAGCTTAAAAAATATTTCTTGAACCAAAAATAAGTAAAAGTTTATTGAAAGAATACTTTTTAAACAACAACAAGTCGAGGATTATTGAAAGAATATTTTTTATATTTTTTTAGGAATATATGCTAAACTACCATTCAGACGTGTTTCTTTTAAATAATATTTT
The DNA here is from genome assembly GCF_047663935.1 of Musca autumnalis. NCBI lineage: Eukaryota > Metazoa > Arthropoda > Insecta > Diptera > Muscidae > Musca > Musca autumnalis. The sequence goes on from NW_027411755.1 coordinate 203,434,796, forward strand.
TTAAACCTCAATTCAGATGTGGTTCCTTTAAAGAATATTTTTTGAACTAAGTGACGTTTTTATTTAAAGAATATTTCTTGAACTCATATTCAGACGTGATTTCTTTAAAGAATATTTTTTGATCTATCGTTTAGATGTGATTTCTTAAAAGAATGTTCTTTTAACTACTTTAACTTGGAACTACCATTCAGACGTGGTTTCTTTAAAGAATACTTTTTGAACCACCATTCAAACGTGGTTTCATTAAATACTATTTTTTAATTTTTGAAGTACCATTCGGACATGGTTCCTTTAAAGAATACTTTTTGAACCACCACTCATATTCAGATGTGATTCCTTTAAAGAATATTTTTTGAACTATCATTTAGACGTGGTTTCTTAAAAGAATGTTTTTTTAACTACCATTCAGACGGGTTTCATTAAAGAATATTTTTTGAACCACCATTCAGACGTGGTTTCTTTAAAGAATAATTTTTGAACCACAATTCAAACGTGGTTTCATTAAATAATATTTTTTAACTACCATTCAGAAATGGGTTCTTTAAAGAATATTTTTTAACTACCATTCAGACGTCGTTTTATTAAAGAATAATTTTTAAAGTACCATTCGGACATGGTTTCTTTAAAGAATATTTCTTGAACTAGCATTCAGACGTGATTTCTAAAAAAAAATATTTTTGAACTACCATTCAAATGTGGGTTCCTTAAAGAATATTTTTTGAACTACCACTCAAACATTGTATACTTAAAGAATATTTTTTAAACTACCAGTCAGACGTGGTTTCTTTAAAGAATTTTTTGAACTACTATTCAGACGTGGTTTCATTGAAAAGTATCTTTTGGGCCACCACTACGACGTGGTTTCTATAAATAATGTTTACTGAACCACCATTCAAACGTGGTTTCTTTATAGAATATTTATTGAACCACCATTCAAACGTGGTTTCTCTAAAGAATATTTATTGAACCACCATTCAAACGTGGTTTCTTTAAAGAATATTTATTGAACCACCATTCAACCGTGGTTTCTTTAAAGAATATTTTTAAACTACCATTCAGACGTGATTATAACCTTTGAAGCACCATTCAAATGTGGTTTCTTGAAAGAATATTTTTGAACCACCATTCATATGTGGTTTCTTTCTTTGAACCACCATTCAAACGTGGTTTCTTTAAAGAATATGTTTTGAACCACCATTCAAACGTGGTTTCTTTAAAGAATATTTATTGAACCACCATTCAAATGTGTTTTTTTTAAAGAATATTTATTGAACCACCATTCAAACGTGGTTTCTGTAAAGAATATTTATTGTACCATCATTCAAACGTGGTTTCTTTAAAGAATATTTTTTGAACTACCATTCAGACATGTTTATAACCTTTAAACCACCATTTAGACGTGGTTTCTTTAATGAATATTTTTTGACCAATGCCAGGTGGTTTCTTTAAAAAAATATTTTTGAACTACCATCCAAACGTTGTTTCCTTAAAGAATAGTTTTTGAACTACAATTCGTAAATGGTTTCTTTAAAGAATATTTTTTAATCCACCACTGAGACGTGGCTCCTTTAAAGAATATTTCTTGAACTAAAATTCAGACGTGGTTTCATTAAAGAATATTTGTTTAAGCAGCATTCAGACGTGGTTTCATTAAAGATTTTTTTTAACCACCACTCAGACGTGGCTTCTTTAAATAATATTTCTTGAACAAACATTCAGACGTGATTTCTTTAAAAAATATTTTTGAACTACCATTCAAATGTGGGTTCCTTAAAGAATATTTTTTGAACTACCATTCAAACATTGTTTACTTAAAGAATATTTTTTGAACTACCATTCGAACATTGTTTACTTAAAGAATAACGTGGTTTCTTTAAAGAATATATTTTGAACTACCATTCAAACATTGTTTCCTTTGAGAATATTTTTTGAACTGCCATTCAGACGTAGTTTCAATAATGAATCATTTTTTGAACCATCATTATGACGTGGTTTCTATAAAGAATATTTTTTGAACCACCATTACGACGTGGTTACTACAAAGAATATTTTTTGAACCACCATTACGACGTGGTTACTACAAAGAATATTTATTGAACCACCATTCAAACGTGGTTTCTTTAAAGAATATTTCTTTAAACTACCATTCAGACGTGATTATAGTCGTGACCCACCATTCAGACGTGGTTTCTTTAAAGAATATTTTTGAACTACCATTCAATAATATGTTTTGAAATATATTTTACTTTAAGAATATTTTTCGAACTACCATTCAGATGTGGTTTCATTAAAGAATATTTTTGAACCACCATTAAGACGTGGTTTCAATAAAGAATATTTTTTGAACCATCACTATGACGTGGTTTCTATAAAGAATAGTTTTTGAACAACCATTACGACGTGGTTTCGTTAAAAAATATTTTTGAACCACCATTAAGACGTGGTTTCGTTAAAAAATATTTTTGAACCATGATTATGACGTGGTTTCTATAAAGAATATTTATTGAACCCCCATTCAAACGTGGTTTCTTTAAAGAATATTTATTTAACCACCATTCAAACGGGTTTCTTTAAAGAACATTTCTTTAAACTTCCATTCAGACGTGATTATAACCTTTGAACCCCCCTTCTGACGTGGTTTCTTTAAAGAATATTTTTGAACCACCATTCAAATGTGGTTTTATTAAAAAATATTTTTTGAACTACAATTCAGACGCAGTTTTTTGAACCACCATTCAAATGTGGTTTTATTAAAAAATATTTTTTGAACTACAATTCAGACGCAGTTTCTTTAAAGAATATTTTTGAATTACCATTCAGACGAGGTTTCTTTGACGAATATTTTTTGAACTACCATTCGGTAGCGGTTCTTTTAAAGAATATTTTTCTGAATTACAATTCAGACGCGGCTTCTTTAAGGAATATTTTTTGAACTACCATTAATTCATGTCAATTTTGTAAAAAATACTTTTTGAACCCTTAGCAAGTCTCAACATATTTCAAGAATATTTTTCGAACTCACAAGTCGGGGGCATGTTGCAGGAATGTTTTTTGTAAAAAATATTTCTTGAACTGTCAACAAATGCTAGTTTATTTAAAGAATATATTTTAAGGGCCTACAATCAGTGGTTTATTTGAGGAATTTTCCTTGAACTATCTACAAGTCGTAGTATATTTAAGGACTATGTTTTTGAATTATTCTAAATTCAAAGAATATTTTTTGAATTACCATTTAGACGTGCATTGTATAAAGAATATTTTTTGAAGTAACGTGTAGACGTTCATTATATAAAGAATATTTTTGAAATTACCAAAAAGTCGTGGTTTGTTAACCCACTTAGCGCCGAGAATTTTTTTTTTTTTTTTTTGAGATAAAACTTGAAGTTTTGCATAAACATTTTATTTTTGAGACCTAAATTTTTCATCAAAAATCGTTCAAGAAAGTTTATTTTTCGGTATTGCTTGCGTTTTAGGCCAATTGCATGGATCAAATGAATGACGTTACTATAACATAATGCAAAAAACCTAGAGAAATTCGCGAAAACATCCGAGTTTTACGTAAATTTTTGCAACCATTTTTTGTGGCATCTAAACGACCAGTGGCTTTAAATGGGTTATACGAATCTTTTTTGAACTACCTAAAGGTTGTGCTCTATTTTAGGAATATTTTTTGAACTACCTTTCAGTCGTGTTTGATTATATTAATATGTTTTTGGCAACAACAAGTCGTGATTTATTTAAGGAATATTTTTTTGAACTGCACACAAGTCGTGGTTTAGTTAACGAATATTTTTTGAGCCAACAACAAGTCGTTGTTCATTTAAGAAACATTTTTAGAAACTTCTACAAGTCGTTGTTTATTTAAAATATATTTTTTAGAACGGCCTACAAATCGCGGTTTATTTAAGGGATTTTTTTTGTGCAAGCAACAAGTCGTTGTTTATTAAGAGAATATTTTTGATCCACCTACAAGTCGTGCTTTATATAAAGAATATTTTTGACTGTTCTGCTAGTCGTGGTATCTTTAGAGAATATTTGTTAACTATTAACAATTCCTGGTTAACATACAGAATATTTTTTGAGCAATTATTAAGTCGTGGTTTCTTTAATGTATATTTTTGGACGACCGAAAAGTCGAGATTTCTTCAAAGAATATTTTTTGGACGACTTACATGTTGAGAAACCTCATAAATAATATTTTTTCAGCAACCTGCTAACCGCGATTTCAGTAAAGAATATTTTGTTGAACATAAAACATGACGTGGTTTATTTAAAAATTTTAAGAATATCACTAAGTTGTGGTTTCTGGTAAGAATATTTGTACCAGGTATATATTCACGTTTTTAATATGGTCAAAACTGGAGCGTAATGCAAAAAAACAAAGAAAATTAAAAGAGATTAAAATGTTGCCGCCCTCATTTGAATTTTCTACTTTCTATCTACATATCCTCTATACATCTTTACCGCAAAAAAAATGTTCTGTCATAAAAGGAAAAAAACTGCAGCAAAACTCATTAAAACTTCATTGACCATGAATGGCTAATGCTAGACAAAATTGTTAAGCCATGGAGTTATGAAATTAATTGTAAGGTTAAATGGTAAAAACCAAAGACGAAGAAAAAACCTATACACCATGCAACAGCTATCATGGCATAACGAACTTTTTTTAATATTACGAAACACATTATGTCGCCATAGAGTCTAGCTTGGAAATCTCTTACAAACCCTATGAAAAAGTAGGAGGCAAAAAAAAACTTTTGAATATTCTTTTTTTTAATCTTACTATTTGTTGTAGTCAAGCTTAATCTCATATTTGTTGTTTTTAATCTTTATACGTTAAGCAATGAAAAAACTGTTGCAATAAAAACTTTGGCAAACTAAGAATTATTCTTCATTTCTTAAGAAATCCAGACAAGCTCTTTGGCAAACTATAAAAAAAGGCAAAACAAGCAAAGGAAGGTAGACACAATGTTAAAAAAGGAAATCTACCAAGAACCAAAGTTACAGGAAAGCAATTGATTTAAGCGTATGCTTTGGTGTTCTAACCACCAAAAGGAAATTTCGCAGACTTTGTGGTTACCGCCACCACCACCAGAGCACACAATCAACATCTGTGACCATAGTGACAATAAAGAAAAAGAAATTGTGAAAAAACTTAAGCAGTAGAAAACGATTTTCCAGTCTTTGTGGTTTATTTTTTCACTTAGGTTTTGTGTGTGTATGTGTGTTAAAACATATGTTCTTTTTCGCCTGGACAAAATGATAGTTGTTACCTTTATAGCGGAAGTTAAAAGAAACTTATTTTTATTGCAAAAACAAAATCGTTGGTTGATTTTTCTTCTTTGTGGCTTAGACTAGGAAGTAATTGTGACGAATGACAACGATTGTAGGAAGGAAGTAAGTGCAAACCAAATGTTGCAATAAAACGATAAATGACAATGGTGGTCTGCAAGAAGTTTCAATGATTACAAATTGTGAAAGATATTCTTCTTTTATTGTAAGATTTAACGGCTTGGGAGAAGGTAATGCAGTCGTTTGTGTTAAAAATAAAACTAATGCAATAACTATAAGTTAAGGTGTTTAAGGTAGTTTTATAATAAGAATTTATGTCTTCAGTTTCAGAACCATTCCTGCAATCGGAAATGGAGCAATTAATACCAATGATATTGATGATTTAAACAAATAATCCAATTACTTATAACACTCATACGCACCCATACACAGAGACGTAGCTAATTAATAATAAAAGTATATATTTTTGAACTGGGTGCCACCGTGGTGCAATGGTATGCACACCCGCCTTGCACACTAAAGGTCGTGGGTTCGATTCCCTGGCCAGGCAACATCAAGAATTTCAACGGTGGCACCCATTGGTATGAGAGAAGTCTCCCTTGTCTCGTATGGGATATTTGTGGAACAGTTATTATTATATTATTATTTTTGAACTATCAACAAGACGTGGTTAATTAAAGTATATGTCTAAAGTGCCTACAGGTCCTGGTTTATTTCAAGAATATTCTTGACCGACCTACAAGTCATGGTTTATTTTAAGAATATTTTTTGACAGACCTACAAGTCGTGGTTTATTTAAAGAATATTTTTTGAACGACCTACAAGTCGTGGTTTATTTGAAGAATATTTTTTGAACGACCTACAAGTCGTGGTTTTTATAAAGAATATTTTTTGAACGACCTACAAGTCGTGGTTTATTTGAAGAATATTTTTTGAACGACCTACAAGTCGTGGTTTTTATAAAGAATATTTTTTGAACGACCTACAAGTCGTGATTTATTTGAAGAATATTTTTTGAACTATCTACAAGTCGTGGTTTATTTAAAGAATATTTTTTGAACCATCTACAAGTCGTGGTTTATTTAAAGAATTTTTTTTTGAACCATCTACAAGTCGTGGTTTATGTAAAGAATATTTTTTGAACCATCTACAAGTCGTGGTTTATTAAAAGAATATTTTTTGAACCATCACAAGTCGTGCTTTATTTAAAGAATATTTTTTGAACCATCTACAAGACCTGGTTTATTTAAAGAATATTTTTTGAACCATCTACAAGTCGTGGTTTATTTAAAGAATATTTTTTGACCCACCTACAAGTCGTGGTTTATTTAAAGAATATTTTTTGACCCACCTACAAGTCGTGGTTTATTTAAAGAATATTTTTTGACCCACCTACAAGTCGTGGTTTATTTGAAGAATATTTTTTGAACCATCTACAAGTCGTGGTTTATTTGAAGAATATTTTTCCAACGACTTAAAAGTCTTGGTTTATTTAAAGAATATTTTTCCAACGACTTACAAGTCGTGGTTTATTTAAAGAATATTTTTCCAACGACTTACAAGTCGTGGTTTATTTAAAGAATATTTTTCCAACGACTTACAAGTCGTGGTTTATTTAAAGAATATTTTTCCAACGACTTACAAGTCGTGGTTTATTTAAAGAATATTTTTCGACCCACCTACAAATCGTGGATTATTTAAAGGATATTTTTTCAACGACTTACAAGTCGTGGTTTATTTAAAGAATATTTTTCGACCCACCTACAAGTCGTGATTTATTTAAAGAATATTTTTTGAACCATCTACAAGTCGTGGTTTATTTAAAGAATATTTTTTGAACCATCTACAAGTCGTGGTTTATTTAAAGAATATTTTTTGAACCATCTACAAGTCGCGGTTTATTTTAAGAATATTTTTTGAACCATCTACAAGTCGTGGTTTATTTAAAGAATATTTTTTGAACCATCTACAAGTCGTGGTTTATTTAAAGAATATTTTTTGAACCATCTACAAGTCGCGGTTTATTTTAAGAATATTTTTTGAACCATCTACAAGTCGTGCTTTATTTAAAGAATATTTTTTGAACCATCTTCAAGTCGTGGTTTATTTAAAGAATATTTTTTGAACCATCTACAAGTCGTGGTTTATTTAAAGAAAATTTTTTGAACCACCTACAAGTCGTGGTTTATTTAAAGAAAATTTTTTGAACCATCTACAAGTCGTGGTTTATTTAAAGAATATTTTTTGAACCATCTACAAGTCGCGGTTTATTTTAAGAATATTTTTTGAACCATCTTCAAGTTGTGGTTTATTTAAAGAAAATTTTTTGAACCATCTACAAGTCGTGGTTTATTTAAAGAATATTTTTTGAACCATCTACAAGTCGCGGTTTATTTTAAGAATATTTTTTGAACCATCTTCAAGTTGTGGTTTATTTAAAGAATATTTTTTGAACCATCTACAAGTCGTGGTTTATTTAAAGAATATTTTTTGAACCATCTACAAGTCGCGGTTTATTTTAAGAATATTTTTTGAACCATCTACAAGTCGTGCTTTATTTAAAGAATATTTTTTGAACCATCTTCAAGTCGTGGTTTATTTAAAGAATATTTTTTGAACCATCTACAAGTCGTGGTTTATTTAAAGAAAATTTTTTGAACCACCTACAAGTCGTGGTTTATTTAAAGAAAATTTTTTGAACCACCTAAAAGTCGTGCTGTATTTAGGGAATATTTTTTGAACCACCTAAAAGTCGTGCTTTATTTAAAGAATATTTTTTGACCCACCTACAAGTCGTGGTTTATTTAAAGAATATTTTTTGACCCACCTACAAGTCGTGGTTTATTTAAAGAATATTTTTTGAACCATCTACAAGTCGTGGTTTATTTAAAGAATATTTTTTGAACCATCTACAAGTCGTGGTTTATTTAAAGAATATTTTTTGAACCATCTACAAGTCGTGGTTTATTTAAAGAATATTTTTTGAACCATCTACAAGTCGTGGTTTATTTAAAGTATATTTTTTGAACCATCTACAAGTCGTCGTTTATTTAAAGAATATTTTTTGACCCACCTACAAGGCGTGGTTTATTTAAAGAATATTTTTCGACCCACCTACAAGCAGTGATTTATTTAAAGAATATTTTTCGACCCACCTACAAGTCGTGGTTTATTTAAATAATATTTTTCGACCCACCTACAAGTCGTGGTTTATTTAAAGAATATTTTTCGACCCACCTACAAGTCGTGGTTTCTTTAAAGAATATGTTTCGAACCACCTACAAGTCGTGGTTTATTTAAAGAATATTTTTCGACCCACCTACAAGTCGTGGTTTATTTAAAGAATATTTTTCGACCAACCTACAAGTCGTGGTTTATTTATAGAATATTTTTCGACCCACCTACAAGTCGTGGTTTATTTAAAGAATATTTTTCGACCCACCTACAAGCAGTGATTTATTTAAAGAATATTTTTCGACCCACCTACAAGTCGTGGTTTATTTAAAGAATTCTTTTTGACCAACCTACAAGTCGTGGTTTATTTAAAGAATATTTTTCGACCCACCTACAAGTCGTGGTTTATTTAAAGAATATTTTTCGACCCACCTACAAGTCGTGGTTTCTTTAAAGAATATTTTTCGACCCACCTACAAGTCGTGGTTTATTTAAAGAATATTTTTCGACCCACCTACAAGTCGTGGTTTCTTTAAAGAATATTTTTCGACCCACCTACAAGTCGTGGTTTATTTAAAGAATATCTTTTGAACGACCTACAGGTCGTGGTTTATTTGAAGAATATTTTTTGACCGACCTACAAGTTGTGGTTTATTTAAAGAATATTTTTTGACCCACCTACAAGTCGTGGTTTATTTAAAGAATATTTTTGACCCATCTACAAGTCGTGGTTTATTTAAAGAATATTTTTTGACCCACCTATAAGTCGTGGTTAATTTAAAGAATATTTTTTGACCCACCTACAAGTCGTGGTTTATTTAAAGAATATTTTTTGACCGACCTACAAGTTGTGGTTTATTTAAAGAATATTTTTTGACCCACCTACAAGTCGTGGTTTATTTAAAGAATATTTTTGACCCATCTACAAGTCGTGGTTTATTTAAAGAATATTTTTTGACCCACCTATAAGTCGTGGTTAATTTAAAGAATATTTTTTGACCCACCTACAAGTCGTGGTTTATTTAAAGAATATTTTTTGACCCACCTACAAGTCGTGGTTTATTTAAAGAATATTTTTTGACCCACCTACAAGTCGTGGATTATTTAAAAAAATTCTTCACTGGCCTACAAGCCGTGGTTTATTTAAAGAATATTTTTTGAACCATCTACAAGTCGTGGATTATTTAAAAAAAATCTTCACCGGCCTACAAGTCGTGGTTTATTTAAAGAATATTTTTCGACCCACCTACAAATCGTGGTTTATTTAAAGAATGTTTTTTGACCCACCTACAAGTCGTGGTTTATTTAAAGAATATTTTTCGACCCACCTACAAATCGTGGTTTATTTAAAGAATATTTTTTGACCCACCTACAAGTCGTGGTTTATTTAAAGAATATTTTTCGACCCACCTACAAATCGTGGTTTATTTAAAGAATATTTTTTGACCCACCTACAAGTCGTGGATTATTTAAAGAATATTTTTCGACCCACCTACAAGTCGTGGATTATTTAAAGAATATTTTTCGACCCACCTACAAGTCGTGGATTATTTAAAGAATATTTTTCGACCCACCTACAAGTCGTGGATTATTTAAAGTATATTTTTCGACCCACCTACAAGTAGTGGATTATTTAAAGAACATTTTCAGCCATTATAATCATACTTTTACCTCTAATGACCTCATCATTTACATTCCATCAAATCAATTATTTAGTATTTACCTGCAAATATAAGAAAATGAAAAACACAATTAATTATAACATTCACAACACTTTAAATTAGCATAATTTATGTAGGATATTTATAAAGAGTAGCATCCTTTGACGCCCACATTTCCATTGACCTAATTAAGTTGAGGCACGTAAATATCAGACAAGCTCATTAATATGCATAAGAAATTGTATCTTACCCGTATAATTCTAATAGACAACAACAACTGCCTTGGCTACTTCATTAAACACTTTTAAGAGGATTTTCTTGTTTGATATTTTCAAAAATTAAGAAAAGTGACCCCCATTATAATTACAATTAATGCGTCTAGATGCGGATTTTTGACACTTGTCAAAAGTTATTTGTATATATCCTTTTCTTGTGTGTCCTGACACTCTCACACACACAAACACAAGGGAATGTTTTGCAAACTTTGAAGTTAAAATGGAAGTAAATTGAACAAATTAAGTTTTTGGAAAAGACAACGTAAGCCTAAGGACATTTAGTATAAAAAATGTTTGTCAAAAATAATTTATGTCAAATAAATCAAAAATATTATTAATATATTTAAAAAATATGTAGTGAATATGCCATTGTGTAGAGTATATAAATTAGGCAGAAAATAGGTGAGATAGAATTTTTTCCCTTTAGTTTTCATATTCACTGAAATCTGCAAGTGGCATACTTACTGTTCTCTTCTGAGAATTATTATAAATTATACGCACCCCTGCCACCTATGAATTTTCAATTAAAAATAGTCATACGCCACCTGTTATCAATTGATAATTTAACCTTAAAATTTAGTAAATAAATATTTATTATCACTAATTTTATTTGTTATTAGTTGCTCAAATTCTAAAAAAATATTAAACATCATTGATAATTATATTAAGGGTTTTCTTCAAAATAGTAACAGATTTAGATATAGAAGGTGGTAATATGAATATGGAAGAAAACTTCTACTACTAAGTATTCAAACCATAATAAAGTCATCAACCTGTGACACATATTTCATCAAAAGATTTATATGTTCATTTACTCCACAAGAACAATACGAAGGAATCTACCGGAAAATAGTACTTTTCACAGTACCTGGTATAATTTGCATTTGTTTTCTTTATGCTTTTCCACCCAAACATCCTTACTCTTCTTCAAGAAAAATTTATATACACATTTAGCTTAGCTTTAATATACAGTGTACTTTTTCTACACAGTTTGTTTTATTTGGCGCGATCTCTTTCTTCCTTTCTTTACTTTGCATTTCCCTGCCATAACATTTTATGTTAAATGTGTTGCAGATAATTTGTTATAAAAAGATAATAAACATAATAAATGGCAGCGAAAAGGAGGAGCGGTAGTAGCACAACGAAGTACAATGAAATTGTTACAAAGTAACGATGAAACACCTTTCTCACGGCCATATATTTTCCGTAAATAAGCATGGAAAATGGAAACGTCAAATAAAATGCTTGGTAGAAGAAAGCCATTGTAACCATTGTTATTTCGTAAAAGTCCTAGGTAAGGAATTTCTTAACTAGAACTGGTTTTGATGGTGCACATTTTTTCCTCCTAGTCAGCACAAATGGGCCAAAGTAAATAGCTCAAATGTGAACTGAGTTCCATCAACTCCATGTGTACGTATACAAAATGTTTTTACTTTACATACTGCTCTGCTACCCTTAACATGCCAAGAAAACATTGAAGTAAAATGTTTAGATATTTGCATAAATTATCATTTGTTTAGCAATCTTAAAACAACACAGACACATACATAGCTGAAAAATAAAGAAAATTCTAGGAAAATAAAGAGCAACTGGGCCTGGTAGTCAGTCAGTAAATGTAAGGGAAAATAATGAGAATTACAAGAATGAATGCTAAAGAGCTACTATTGTGTTTTAGTGCCAATAAACAAATGTAAAGTAAATTTAAAGTAAAGCCAAGGGAAAGGAGTTATAAGTTATTTAAGGTTTAATCTGAACCTTAATTTAAAAAAAAAGAAAAAACGAGCTATAGGCAATTCGTGGTTTATTAGAAAAATAATCTTTAAATGAAGAACTAGTCGTGGTTTATTTAGAGAATATTTTTTAACCAACATAAATTCCTGATTTATTTAAAGAATTTTTTTTTAACTTACAATAAGTCGTGGTTTATTTAGAGAATATTTTTTGAGACAGCAGTAAGTCGTGGTTTATTTAAAAAATTTTTTGATCTAACAATAAGTCGTGGTTTTTTTAAAAAAATTTTTGATCTAACAATAAGTCGTGGTTTATTAAAAGAATATTTTTTGAACCAACAATAAGTCGCGGTTTATTAAGAGAATATTTTTTTGAACCAACAATAAGTCGCGGTTTATTTAAAGAATATTTTTTGAATCGACAGAAAGTCGTGGTTTATTAAAAGAATATTTTTTGAACCACCTACAAGTCGTGGTTTATTTAAAGAATATTTTTTGAACCATCTACAAGTCGTGGTTTATTTAAAGAATATTTTTTGAACCATCTACAAGTCGTGGTTTATTTAAAGTATATTTTTTGAACCATCTACAAGTCGTCGTTTATTTAAAGAATATTTTTTGAACCACCTACAAGTCGTGGTTTATTTAAAGAATATTTTTTGAACCACCTACAAGTCGTGGTTTATTTAAAGAATATTTTTTGAACCACCTACAAGTCGTGGTTTATTTAAAGAATATTTTTTTAACCACCAACCAACATAAAATCGTGGTTTATTTAAAAAATATTTTTTGCATCATTACAACCATATACATCCTTTTACCCGTCCTTAATATACATTTTGCATATTGAGGGTCGGGTTGCAATGCGTATGATTAATATTAATTCATTAAGTCCCCTATTGCGTATGAGTAAAATAAATCTACCTTCAATTCATAAAGCAACCGCACCATCATATCTTCAATTTATGCAACAATGTTTAGCTATAGCGAAGCAAAATGTTTTTCTTAGAAAAATAAATTACATGATTAAGGCACAAAGTAGAGCCTTGAGCATAAACCCCTAACGTACAAAACACACATCACATTATATTCTCTCTCTTGAATGCAATTTCAAATTTCAAAATTAAATGAATTTATTCATAACCCCATCAAGGACTCCTCTTTGGAGAACCTTCTTGTTGGTATCCTTTCTAATTTATGAGAATTGTTTCATACGTTTTGCATATTCTAGCAGCAGCAGAAGTAGTAGGAGTGGTGGAGGCAAAAAATGTTAAACCACCCTGAATTCATGACTTGGGAAAATATTAACTAAGGTTGGTTAGTTTTGATTTCTTCTTTCATTCTATATTTCTTCTACTCTATATTCTTTTTGTGTGCTGGCTTGACACACTGCAGCCATACAGCCAAGGCTCAATGTTATAAAAAATGGAAAATTTCTACGCAAAGATGAGAAATATTGCCTTGAAATAGTAGATGAAGTAAACGGAAACTCAATGTTGATGATGATGGCTTGGAAAACTAATTTCCACAACAAGAAAAACAAAATAAAACTAAAAAACTAAACAAGAAACTGAAAAAAAGAGTGCAGCAAACACCGAGACGAAGATAGAGAGAAAGTCACACGCATCCTAGCAATTGCTCGGAATTGAACTTTAATTGAATTTTATGGTAAAGTGTTGAAAAACAACACCACATCACACACGCACATCTTTTCTATTTCCATCCATAGTCAAGTCTTCGGCAGAAATATTTGCTCGTTATGTTAGATTCTGTAACACATGAGTAACGTAAGTAAATGAATGAAATTGAATTTGAATTTGATTTGAACTAAACGAGCACAAGAAGTTTGGTGGGGAATGGAGATAGGATAAGCAAAATAAATCACCAGTATGTGATAGGCTATTAAAAGCTTTTGCCTTAGTTTTCTTTAGTAATTTTGTTTCTTTGATAGAGAACTACAATGAGTAAATACAATAAAACAAACTGTGACGACAGCAATGACATCGAACAAATAGAATGATGTAACATCAGAGGCGTGGACACTTACCAGTTTCCATGTGGAGGGATCCTTCCACATTTTACGTCCTACCTATACTTCAGGAAATATATAACATTCTGATAAAAAAAAGCCGCAAAATGAATTTGCTACGCCCATAAAGCACCCTTTGATAGTTTCTTAACAATTGTCCAAATGCCTGGAATTGTTTAAATTGTTATTGATTTATGTTTAGCAGACACTTGTCCATTAGTTTGCTTTTTTCAGGAAAGAAATTGATATGCTTTGACTTAATGAAGTTATGAAGCACTTTATTGTTCTTTACACTACGAGGTAATATTGTATACTGTAGTAGGTTAACTCGGAATAATATAAGAAAACTACTTTTTCAGCAATGGACAAGTCGTAGTTCCTTTAAAAATTATTTGTTTAATATCAACAACAGGTAAAGGATTTTTCTAACCAACAATATGACGAGGTTTATTTAAAGAATATTTTTTGAACCAAACACACGTTGTGGTATATTTAAGGAATATTTTTTGAATCAAACACACTTCGAGGTTTATTTAAAGAATATTTTTTGAGCCAAACAAAATTCTTGGTTTATTGTTTGAACCGAACACAAGTCGTGGTTTATTTAAAGAAATTTTTTTGGTCCAAACTCAAGACGTGGCTTATTTAAAGAATATTTTTTGAAAAAACAAAAATTTCGGAATTTATTTAAAAATATTTTTTGAACCAAACAAAAGTCGTAATTTATTTAAAAATATTTTTTGAACCAAACACACTTCGTGGTTTATTTAAAGAATATTTTTGAGCCCAACTAAATTTTTAGTTTATTTAAAGAATATTGTTTGAACCAAACACAAGTCGTGGTTTATTTAAAAAATAATTTTTGAACCAATTAACAATTGTGGTTTATTTAAAAAATAATTTTTGAATCAAACACAAGTCGTGGTATATTTAAAGAATAATTTTTGAACTACCAACAAGTCGTGGTTTATTTAAAGAATCATTTTTGAACTACCAACAAGTCGTGGCTTATTTAAAGAATAATTTTTGAACTACCAACAAGTCGTGGTTTATTTAAAGAATAATTTTTGAACTACCAACAAGTCGTGGTTTATTTAAAGAATAATTTTTGAACTACCAACAAGTCGTGGTTTATTTAAAGAATAATTTTTGAACTACCAACAAGTCGTGGTTTATTTAAAGAATAATTTTTGAACTACCAACAAGTCGTGGTTTATTTAAAGAATAATTTTTGAACTACCAACAAGTCGTGGTTTATTTAAAGAATAATTTTTAAACTACCAACAAGTCGTGGTTTATTTAAAGAATAATTTTTAAACTACCAACAAGTCGTGGTTTATTTAAAGAATAATTTTTGAACTACCAACAAGTCGTGGTTTATTTAAAGAATAATTTTTGAACTACCAATAAGTCGTGGTTTATTTAAAGAAAAATTTTTGAACTACCAACAAGTCGTGGTTTATTTAAAGAATAATTTTGAACTACCATCAAGTGGTTTATTTAAAGAATAATTTTGAACTACCAACAAGTCGTATTTTATTTCAAGAATAATTTTTGAACTAGAAACTAGTCGTGGTTTATTTAAAGAATAATTTTTGAACTACCAACAAGTCGTGGTTTATTTAAAGAATAATTTTTGAACTACCAACAAGTCATGGTTTATTTAGAGAATAATTTTTGAACTACCAACAAGTCGTGGTTCATTTAGAGAATAATTTTTGAACTACCAACAAGTCGTGGTTTATTTAAAGAATAATTTTTGAACAACCAATAAGTCGTGGTTTATTTAAAGAATAATTTTTGAACTGCCAACAAGTCGTGGTTTATTTAAAGAATAATTTTTGAACTACCAACAAGTCGTGGTTTATTTAAAGAATAATTTTGAACTACCAACAAGTCGTGTTTTATTTCAAGAATAATTTTTGAACTAGAAACTAGTCGTGGTTTATTTAAAGAATAATTTTTGAACTACCAACAAGTCGTGGTTTATTTAAAGAATAATTTTTGAACTACCAACAAGTCATGGTTTATTTAGAGAATAATTTTTGAACTACCAACAAGTCGTGGTTCATTTAGAGAATAATTTTTGAACTACCAACAAGTCGTGGTTTATTTAGAGAATAATTTTTTAACTACCAACAAGTCGTTGTTTATTTAAAGAATAATTTTTGAACTACCAACAAGTCGTGGTTTATTTAAAGAATAATTTTGAACTACCAACAAGCCATGGTTTATTTAAAGAATAATTTTTGAACTACTAACAAGTCGTGGTTTATTTAAAGAATAATTTTTGAACTACCAACAAGTCGTGGTTTATTTAAAGAATAATTTTTGAACTACCAACAAGTCGTGGTTTATTTAAAGAATAATTTTTGAACTACCAACAAGTCGTGGTTTATTTAAAGAATAATTTTTGAACTACCAACAAGTCGTGGTTTATTTAAAGAATAATTTTTGAACTACCAACAAGTCGTGGTTTATTTAAAGAATAATTTTTGAACTACCAACAAGTCGTGGTTTATTTAAAGAATAATTTTTGAACTACCAACAAGTCGTGGTTTATTTAAAGAATAACTTTTGAACTACCAACAAGTCGTGGTTTATTTAAAGAATAATTTTTGAACTACCAACAAGTCGTGGTTTATTTAAAGAATAATTTTTGAACTACCAACAAGTCGTGGTTTATTTAAAGAATAATTTTTTAACTACCAACAAGTCGTGGTTTATTTAAAGAATAATTTTTGAACTACCAGCAAGTCGTGGTTTATTTAAAGAATAATTTTGTGCTCGAAAAACAAGTCGTGGTTTTTTTTAAAAATATTTTTTCTTAACCGTGAACAAATTGAGATTTTTTAAAAAATATTTTTTAATCCTAAACATGTTGTGCTTTATTTAAAAAATATTTTTTAATCCTAAACATGTTGTGCTTTATTTAAAAAATATTTTTTAATCCTAAACATGTTGTGCTTTATTTAAAAAATATTTTTTAATCCTAAACATGTTGTGCTTTATTTACAAAATATTTTCTGAGCCAAAAACTAAAATAAAGAAAATAAAATTCCTTAACTTAATTTTTCCTTTACTTTCAAAATAATCTTTTCAAAGCTTTCCTGATGTTTTCTTGCTTAACAGGAAAGTATTTTGCTATTACACTGAATTATTTATAACTTTCCCTTGCACACTCCCTTTCATTGTTACCTGACAAACTGAGTAGCTTACCAAACTGAAGTTATTTATTGGAAGACACATACTTTATTTTTTTATTCCCATGAGATTCTTATGCAATATCCGGTATTTTACTTAACGTTTATAACGTTTGAAAGCGGAGAAAATATATGAAGACATTGTACAGTATATTAACCAAACACCAATAGGGGCTTTTTGGAATAGTAATTGCCTTAAGTTAGAAAAAGGAAACATTAAAAGATTTCTGGGTATTATCCCTGTCAGACGTGAAATGACAGTGTGAATTGCGTTTTATTCTGCTGATCATTTTTTGGGACATATTTTCTATTTGATGATGGTATATAAAGGTAATTACTTCATGGTATATAGGGATTTAAATATGTGTCAAAATAATGTGATGCCAAAGTGACTGTAGGAATAAATCTAACGTTTATAGGGATATTTGTATAATGTATGATGGCGTATGATTTGTATTAACCCTAAACTTCTCCGTATGGCTAATATTATTTGCAAGGTTCACATAGGCGTATAAGTACTTACATGTAGAAGATAGCGTATATGCATCAAATATCTATCGTAAATAGGGAAAACGCAAACTTAAAGAAGAATCTACGTTTTCTAGACCAAGAGAGTTCTTGTCGAAGCCCACGAATTATTCTTGTGGGAGACCAAATAACTGTCCTATACAATTTATGTATGTATTTTACCACACTTCAGTATGCTTTCATTACCACACTTCAGTAAGCTTCCATTCATATTTTCCCAAATCTTACGCAGTTTTAGGACAATAAGGGCATTTCAACAGCTTTTCAAAGTTGGATTATGATTTGACATTACCCAAAAGATCCTGTAACGTATGATTTTTATTAATTGATAAAGACAATGTGACGCATGATTATTACTGTTAATCATGCGTCACATTGTCTTTACCAATTAATATAAGTCATACGCTACATGATTCCATAGATTATTGAGACTCATAACTATTCCTTACTAAAATATAACTTATACGCTTCATATATGTATCGGATTTCCCAATTGATTTAACAAGATTCAATCATAAACCACATGTCACCACTCTTTAACATTGCTAATTTTCTTTATACTAATTTATGGACTTCCCCAATGGAAAAATTCTTGATGGGTAATAAACACATGATCGTTATCAACACGACAATCGATGAAGTACAATGATTAAAGATTGACATAGAGCAGAGCAGACATTTTACCAGGCAAATTATAACACTCAAGCATGAAGGCAGATGACAATTTCATGATGAGCGGCAGGCATCATAATTGTGATGTCATGCTGACGGTTATGTATGTCTGTCTGGTGTTTTAATTATTACCAAAGCTGGCAATGGCATTCAGTGGCACACACACACACCACCACATTAAACCATTCAAATTACTTCTTGTACAAAATTACATTATGGAAACCGGGCACCATAATCATGTTTGACAAGACTACAGCCTCAACAGCAAAACTGTGACGATGATGCTGCGGAGGAATAACCGACATAACATGATATTAATTTATAACTACAAAAATCTATCAAACGCCATAAAAGTTAACACCGCACACACACAACATAACCACTAGCTAAACGTGACATGAAACCAGTAAAAGTAGTGGGAGTTGTTAGCATAACTTCCCAATAAACTTTTGGAGGCTGGGAACACACATACTACTACGACTACTGAATATGACAGGGATAACATGTAAAACTGTTGTTGAGTTGTGGAGAAAGGATATATGAATTAATGAGTGACTAGCATAAAACAAATTATACTTTCAAATATCCTTCCTTCCCCACCACCAACATTTCCCCAATAATCTGTAAATAGAGCACAGAGGAGGGAAAAATTGATAACTGGTATTGGTTGGAAGACTGGTGTTAATGGCAAGCCGTTTGTTCCCCACAACCACCACCAACCCGAGAGCGTTGTAGGAATTTATAACATAGAACTTTTTATGAATCTACATAAATTTGCCGGAGCTTATCGTTCGAGGCGGCCGGACAAAACGCTGTACAAGAACAATGGCTTCCTCCACCTCTACCAAACAATTGTAATTTTCAACTACATGAACTATGATGGTAGCTTGCTTGGCCACATAATGGAACCAAAAAGAAACAAAAAAATAGAAAATGAAAATTGGTTATGTCAGTATGAACAAAAATCTAATTAGCAATATTTATGAATATTATTAGTTAGAACAAGTACGTCTCGTTGTTATAGAATCATTTTTTTTCTTTCTTTTACTTTTTTTGCTTTTCATAAAATTAACATATTTTGTACAGAGAAGTAACGGAGGCCAATATAAATGAAAGAATAAAACCCACACCTATATACATAACATTACATTCATTGTAGTCTACAAGATAATAATAAAATAGTAGTCGTTTCGAACATCCTTAATGTCCTTGTTATGCATAAAAACCACACCACTCAAGACCATTATTGTGGGATATAAATGCGATTCTTGGTAGGTTCGTTCGAACATAAAGAATCATAAATAAGCAATAATTTTTAATTAATATGCAAGTAATTAATAAACATAAAATTTTATGATTAGCAACAAAGAAATACATTTAATTAGAGAGGGGGGATTTTAAGAAAAGAAACAACGGCGTTGGGGTTTTATAAGAAAAAGTATTTAAATTAAAAAAAAAAATACTGGCATGCTAATATCTTTACAGTTATGGTTGCATATAATTTGTAATAAAGGAACAATTCGTGGCGCATATTTTGAACCCCCAACGAGTCGTGCTTTAGGTAAAGAATATTTTGAACCCCCAACGAGTCGTGGTTTAGTTAAAGAAAATTTTTTGAACACCCTACAAGTCGTGGTTTATTCAAAGAATATCTTTTGAACCAAACACAAACCGTGGTTTATTAAAAAAATATTTTTGAACCAAACACAAACCGGTTTATTCAAAGAATATTTTTTGAACTAAACACAAACCGTGGTTTATTCAAAGAATATTTTTTGAACCAAACACAAACCGTGTTTTATTTAAAGAATATTTTTTGAACCAAAAACAAACCGTGGTTTATTCTAAGAATATGTTTTGAACCAAGAACAAGTCGTAGTTTTTTCAAAGAATATTTTTGAACCAAACACAAACCGTGGTTTATTCAAAGAATATTTTTTGAGCCACATACAAGTCGTGGTTTATTTAAAGAATATTTTTTTGAACCAAAAATAAACCGCGGTTTATTCTAAGAATATGCTTTGAACCAAGAACAAGTTGTAATTTTTTCAAAGAATATTTTTTGAACCAAACACAAACCGTGGTTTATTCAAAGAATATTTTTTGAACCAAACACAAACCGTGGTTTATTCTAAGAATATGTTTTGAACCAAGAACAAGTCGTAGTTTTTTCAAAGAATATTTTTTGAACCAAACACAAACCGTGGTTTTTTCGAAGAATATTTTTTGAACTAAACACAAACCGTGGGTTATTCAAAGAATATTTTTTGAATCAAACAGAAACCGTGGTTTATTCAAAGAATATTTTTTGAAGCACCTACAAGTCGTGGTTTATTTAAAGAATATTTTTTGAACCAAACACAAACCGTGGTTTATTAAAAAAATATTTTTTGAGCCAAACACAAACCGTGGTTTATTTAAAGAATATTTTTTGAACCAAACACAAACCGTGGTTTATTTAATGAATATTTTTTGAACCACATACAAGTCGTGGTTTATTTAAAGAATATTTTTGGAACCACATACAAGTCGTGGTTTATTTAAAGAATATTTTTTGAACCAAACACAAGTCGTGGTTTATTTAAAGAATATTTTTTGAACCAAACACAACCAGTGGTTTATTCTAAGAATATTTTTTTAACCAAACACAAACCGTGGTTTATTTAAAGAATATTTTTTGAGCCAAACACAAACCGTGGTTTATTCTAAGAATATTTTTTGAACCAAACACAAACCGTGGTTTATTCTAAGAATATTTTTTGAGCCAAACACAAACCGTGGTTTATTCTAAGAATATTTTTTGAACCAAACACAAACCGTGGTTTATACTAAGAATATTTTTTTTGAACCAAACACAAACCGTGGTTTATTCTAAGAATATGTTTGAACCAAACACAAACCGTGGTTTATTCTAAGAATATTTTTTGAACCGAACACAAACCGTGGTTTATTCTAAGAATATTTTTTGAACCAAACACAAACCGTGGTTTATTCTAAGAATAATTTTTGAACCAAACACAAACCTTGGTTTATTCTAAGAATATTTTTTGACCCAAATATAAGTCGTGGTTTATTTACAGAATATTCTTTGAACCAACTACAAGTCGTGGTTTATTTAAAAAATTTTTTTTTTGAACCACCTACAAGTCGTGGTTTATTTAAAGAATATTTTTTGAACCACCTAAAAGTCGTGCTTTATTTAAAGAATGTTTTTTGAACCACCTACAAGTCGTGGTTTATTTAAAGAATATATTTTGAACCACCTACAAGTCGTGCTTTATTTAAAGAATATATTTTGAACCACCTACAAGTCGTGCTTTATTTAAAGAATATATTTTGAACCACCTACAAGCCGTGGTTTATTTAAAGAATATTTTTTGAACCAAACACAAGTCGTGATTTATTTAAAGAATATTTTTTGAACCACCAACAAGTCGTGGTTTATTTAAAGAATATTTTTGAACCAAACACAAGTCGTGGTTTATTTAAAGAATATTTTTTGAACCAAACACAAGTCGTGGTTTATTTAAAGAATATTTTTTGAACCAAACACAAGTCGTGGTTTATTTAAAGAATATTTTTTGAACCAAACACAAGTCGTGGTTTATTTAAAGAAAATTTTTTGAACCAAACACAAGTCGTGGTTTTTGAACCAAACACAAGTCGAGGTTTATTTAAAGAATATTTTTTGAACCAAACACAAGTCGAGGTTTATTTATAGAATATTTTTTGAACCACCTAAAAGTAGTGGTTTATTTAAAGAATATTTTTTGAACCACCTAAAAGTAGTGGTTTATTTAAAGAATATTTTTTGAACCAAACACAAGTCGTGGTTTATTTAAAGAATATTTTTTGAACCAAACACAAGTCGTGGTTTATTTAAAGAATATTTTTTGAACCAAACACAAGTCGTGGTTTTTGAACCAAACACAAGTCGTGGTTTATTTAAAGAATATTTTTTGAACCAAACACAAGTCGTGGTTTATTTAAAGAATATTTTTTGAACCAAACACAAGTCGTGGTTTATTTAAAGAATAATAGTTGGATCACATACAAGTCATGGTTTATTTAAAGAATATTTTTTGAACCAAACACAAGTCGTGGTTTATTTAAAGAATATTTTTTGAACCAACCACAAGTCGTGGTTTATTTAAAGAAAATTTTTTGAACCAAACACAAGTCGTGGTTTATTTAAAGAATATTTTTTGAACCAAACACAAGTCGTGGTTTATTTAAAGAATATTTTTTGAACCAAACACAAGTCGTGGTTTATTTAAAGAATATTTTTTGAACCAAACACAAGTCGTGGTTTATTTAAAGAATATTTTTTGAACCAAACACAAGTCGTGGTTTATTTAAAGAATATTTTTTGAACCAAACACAAGTCGTGGTTTATTTAAAGAATATTTTTTGAACCAAACACAAGTCGTGGTTTTTGAACCAAACACAAGTCGTGGTTTATTTAAAGAATATTTTTTGAACCAAACACAAGTCGTGGTTTATTTAAAGAATATTTTTTGAACCAAACACAAGTCGTGGTTTATTTAAAGAATAATAGTTGGATCACATACAAGTCATGGTTTATTTAAAGAATATTTTTTGAACCAAACACAAGTCGTGGTTTATTTAAAGAATATTTTTTGAACCAACCACAAGTCGTGGTTTATTTAAAGAAAATTTTTTGAACCAAACACAAGTCGTGGTTTATTTAAAGAATATTTTTTGAACCAAACACAACCAGTGGTTTATTCTAAGAATATTTTTTTAACCAAACACAAACCGTGGTTTATTTAAAGAATATTTTTTGAGCCAAACACAAACCGTGGTTTATTCTAAGAATATTTTTTGAACCAAACACAAACCGTGGTTTATTCTAAGAATATTTTTTGAGCCAAACACAAACCGTGGTTTATTCTAAGAATATTTTTTGAACCAAACACAAACCGTGGTTTATACTAAGAATATTTTTTTTGAACCAAACACAAACCGTGGTTTATTCTAAGAATATGTTTGAACCAAACACAAACCGTGGTTTATTCTAAGAATATTTTTTGAACCGAACACAAACCGTGGTTTATTCTAAGAATATTTTTTGAACCAAACACAAACCGTGGTTTATTCTAAGAATAATTTTTGAACCAAACACAAACCTTGGTTTATTCTAAGAATATTTTTTGACCCAAATATAAGTCGTGGTTTATTTACAGAATATTCTTTGAACCAACTACAAGTCGTGGTTTATTTAAAAAATTTTTTTTTTGAACCACCTACAAGTCGTGGTTTATTTAAAGAATATTTTTTGAACCACCTAAAAGTCGTGCTTTATTTAAAGAATGTTTTTTGAACCACCTACAAGTCGTGGTTTATTTAAAGAATATATTTTGAACCACCTACAAGTCGTGCTTTATTTAAAGAATATATTTTGAACCACCTACAAGTCGTGCTTTATTTAAAGAATATATTTTGAACCACCTACAAGCCGTGGTTTATTTAAAGAATATTTTTTGAACCAAACACAAGTCGTGATTTATTTAAAGAATATTTTTTGAACCACCAACAAGTCGTGGTTTATTTAAAGAATATTTTTGAACCAAACACAAGTCGTGGTTTATTTAAAGAATATTTTTTGAACCAAACACAAGTCGTGGTTTATTTAAAGAATATTTTTTGAACCAAACACAAGTCGTGGTTTATTTAAAGAATATTTTTTGAACCAAACACAAGTCGTGGTTTATTTAAAGAAAATTTTTTGAACCAAACACAAGTCGTGGTTTTTGAACCAAACACAAGTCGAGGTTTATTTAAAGAATATTTTTTGAACCAAACACAAGTCGAGGTTTATTTATAGAATATTTTTTGAACCACCTAAAAGTAGTGGTTTATTTAAAGAATATTTTTTGAACCACCTAAAAGTAGTGGTTTATTTAAAGAATATTTTTTGAACCAAACACAAGTCGTGGTTTATTTAAAGAATATTTTTTGAACCAAACACAAGTCGTGGTTTATTTAAAGAATATTTTTTGAACCAAACACAAGTCGTGGTTTTTGAACCAAACACAAGTCGTGGTTTATTTAAAGAATATTTTTTGAACCAAACACAAGTCGTGGTTTATTTAAAGAATATTTTTTGAACCAAACACAAGTCGTGGTTTATTTAAAGAATAATAGTTGGATCACATACAAGTCATGGTTTATTTAAAGAATATTTTTTGAACCAAACACAAGTCGTGGTTTATTTAAAGAATATTTTTTGAACCAACCACAAGTCGTGGTTTATTTAAAGAAAATTTTTTGAACCAAACACAAGTCGTGGTTTATTTAAAGAATATTTTTTGAACCAAACACAAGTCGTGGTTTATTTAAAGAATATTTTTTGAACCAAACACAAGTCGTGGTTTATTTAAAGAATATTTTTTGAACCAAACACAAGTCGTGGTTTATTTAAAGAATATTTTTTGAACCAAACACAAGTCGTGGTTTATTTAAAGAATATTTTTTGAACCAAACACAAGTCGTGGTTTATTTAAAGAATATTTTTTGAACCAAACACAAGTCGTGGTTTTTGAACCAAACACAAGTCGTGGTTTATTTAAAGAATATTTTTTGAACCAAACACAAGTCGTGGTTTATTTAAAGAATATTTTTTGAACCAAACACAAGTCGTGGTTTATTTAAAGAATAATAGTTGGATCACATACAAGTCATGGTTTATTTAAAGAATATTTTTTGAACCAAACACAAGTCGTGGTTTATTTAAAGAATATTTTTTGAACCAACCACAAGTCGTGGTTTATTTAAAGAAAATTTTTTGAACCAAACACAAGTCGTGGTTTATTTAAAGAATATTTTTTGAACCAAACACAAGTCGTGGTTTATTTAAAGAATATTTTTTGAACCAAACACAAGTCGTGGTTTATTTAAAGAATATTTTTTGAACCAAACACAAGTCGTGATTTATTTAAAGAATATTTTTTGAACCAAACACAAGTCGTGGTTTATTTAAATATTTTTTGAACCAAACACAAGTCGTGATTTATTTAAAGAATATTTTTTGAACCAAACACAAGTCGTGGTTTATTTAAAGAATATTTTTTGAACCAAACACAAGTCGTGGTTTATTTAAAGAATATTTTTTGAACCAAACACAAGTCGTGGTTTATTTAAAGAATATTTTTTGAACCAAACACAAGTCGTGGTTTATTTAAAGAATATTTTTTGAACCAAACACAAGTCGTGGTTTATTTAAAGAATATTTTTTGAACCAAACACAAGTCGTGGTTTATTTAAAGAATATTTTTTGAACCAAACACAAGTCGTGGTTTATTTAAAGAATATTTTTTGAACCAAACACAAGTCGTGGTTTGTTCAAAGAATATTTTTTGAACCAAACACAAGTCGTGGTTTATTTAAAGAATATTTTTTGAACCAAACACAAACCGTGGTTTATTCTAAGAATATTTTTTGAACCAAACACAAGTCGTGGTTTATTTAAAGAATATTTTTTGAACCAAACACAAGTCGTGGTTTATTCAAAGAATATTTTTTGAACCAAACACAAGTCGTGGTTTATTTAAAGAATATTTTTTGAACCAAACACAAACCGTGGTTTATTCTAAGAATATTTTTTGAACCAAATACAAACCGTGGTTTATTTAAAGAATATTTTTTGAACCAAACACAAGTCGTGGTTTATTCAAAGAATATTTTTTGAACCAAACACAAGTCGTGGTTTATTTAAAGAATATTTTTTGAACCAAACACAAGTCGTGGTTTATTTAAAGAATATTTTTTGAACCAAACACAAGTCGTGGTTTATTTAAAGAATATTTTTTGAACCAAACACAAGTCGTGGTTTATTTAAAGAATATTTTTTGAACCAAACACAAGTCGTGGTTTATTTAAAGAATATTTTTTGAACCAAACACAAGTCGTGGTTTATTTAAAGAATATTTTTTGAACCAAACACAAGTCGTGGTTTATTTAAAGAATATTTTTTGAACCAAACACAAGTCGTGGTTTATTTAAAGAATATTTTTTGAACCAAACACAAGTCGTGGTTTATTTAAAGAATATTTTTTGAACCAAACACAAGTCGTGGTTTATTTAAAGAATATTTTTTGAACCAAACACAAGTCGTGGTTTATTCAAAGAATATTTTTTGAACCAAACACAAGTCGTGGTTTATTTAAAGAATATTTTTTGAACCAAACACAAACCGTGGTTTATTCTAAGAATATTTTTTGAACCAAACACAAGTCGTGGTTTATTTAAAGAATATTTTTTGAACCAAACACAAGTCGTGGTTTATTTAAAGAATATTTTTTGAACCAAACACAAGTCGTGGTTTATTCAAAGAATATTTTTTGAACCAAACACAAGTCGTGGTTTATTTAAAGAATATTTTTTGAACCAAACACAAGTCGTGGTTTATTTAAAGAATATTTTTTGAACCAAACACAAGTCGTGGTTTATTTAAAGAATATTTTTTGAACCAAACACAAGTCGTGGTTTATTCAAAGAATATTTTTTGAACCAAACACAAGTCGTGGTTTATTTAAAGAATATTTTTTGAACCAAACACAAGTCGTGGTTTATTTAAAGAATATTTTTTGAACCAAACACAAGTCGTGGTTTATTTAAAGAATATTTTTTGAACCAAACACAAACCGTGGTTTATTCTAAGAATATTTTTTGAACCAAACACAAGTCGTGGTTTATTTAAAGAATATTTTTTGAACCAAACACAAGTCGTGGTTTATTCAAAGAATATTTTTTGAACCAAACACAAGTCGTGGTTTATTTAAAGAATATTTTTTGAACCAAACACAAGTCGTGGTTTATTTAAAGAATATTTTTTGAACCAAACACAAGTCGTGGTTTATTTAAAGAATATTTTTTGAACCAAACACAAGTCGTGGTTTATTTAAAGAATATTTTTTGAACCAAACACAAGTCGTGGTTTATTCTAAGAATATTTTTTGAACCAAACACAAGTCGTGGTTTATTTAAAGAATATTTTTTGAACCAAACACAAGTCGTGGTTTATTCAAAGAATATTTTTTGAACCAAACACAAGTCGTGGTTTATTTAAAGAATATTTTTTGAACCAAACACAAGTCGTGGTTTATTTAAAGAATATTTTTTGAACCAAACACAAGTCGTGGTTTATTCAAAGAATATTTTTTGAACCAAACACAAGTCGTGGTTTATTTAAAGAATATTTTTTGAACCAAACACAAACCGTGGTTTATTCTAAGAATATTTTTTGAACCAAACACAAGTCGTGGTTTATTTAAAGAATATTTTTTGAACCAAACACAAACCGTGGTTTATTCTAAGAATATTTTTTGAACCAAACACAAACCGTGGTTTATTCTAAGAATATTTTTTGAACCAAACACAAGTCGTGGTTTATTTAAAGAATATTTTTTGAACCAAACACAAGTCGTGGTTTATTTAAAGAATATTTTTTGAACCAAACACAAGTCGTGGTTTATTTAAAGAATATTTTTTGAACCAAACACAAGTCGTGGTTTATTTAAAGAATATTTTTTGAACCAAACACAAGTCGTGGTTTATTTAAAGAATATTTTTTGAACCAAACACAAGTCGTGGTTTATTTAAAGAATATTTTTTGAACCAAACACAAGTCGTGGTTTATTTAAAGAATATTTTTTGAACCAAACACAAGTCGTGGTTTATTTAAAGAATATTTTTTGAACCAAACACAAGTCGTGGTTTATTCAAAGAATATTTTTTGAACCAAACACAAGTCGTGGTTTATTTAAAGAATATTTTTTGAACCAAACACAAACCGTGGTTTATTCTAAGAATATTTTTTGAACCAAACACAAGTCGTGGTTTATTTAAAGAATATTTTTTGAACCAAACACAAGTCGTGGTTTATTCAAAGAATATTTTTTGAACCAAACACAAGTCGTGGTTTATTTAAAGAATATTTTTTGAACCAAACACAAACCGTGGTTTATTCTAAGAATATTTTTTGAACCAAACACAAACCGTGGTTTATTCTAAGAATATTTTTTGAACCAAATATAAGTCGTCCTTTATTTAAAGAATGTTGTTTGAACCACCTACAAGTCGTGGTTTATTTAAAGAATGTTTATTGAACCACCTACAAGTCGTGGTTTATTTAAAGAATATGTTTTGAACCACCTTCAAGTCGTGGTTTATTTAAAGAATATTTTTTGAACCAAATATAAGTTGTGGTGGTTTATTCTAAGAATATTTTTTGAACCAAACACAAGTCGTGGTTTATTTAAAGAATATTTTTTGAACCAAACACAAGTCGTGGTTTATTTAAAGAATATTTTTTGAACCAAACACAAGTCGTGGTTTATTTAAAGAATATTTTTTGAACCAAACACAAGTCGTGGTTTATTTAAAGAATATTTTTTGAACCAAACACAAGTCGTGGTTTATTTAAAGAATATTTTTTGAACCAAACACAAGTCGTGGTTTATTTAAAGAATATTTTTTGAACCAAACACAAGTCGTGGTTTATTTAAAGAATATTTTTTGAACCAAACACAAGTCGTGGTTTATTTAAAGAATATTTTTTGAACCAAACACAAGTCGTGGTTTATTTAAAGAATATTTTTTGAACCAAACACAAGTCGTGGTTTATTTAAAGAATATTTTTTGAACCAAACACAAGTCGTGGTTTATTTAAAGAATATTTTTTGAACCAAACACAAGTCGTGGTTTATTTAAAGAATATTTTTTGAACCAAACACAAGTCGTGGTTTATTTAAAGAATATTTTTTGAACCAAACACAAGTCGTGGTTTATTTAAAGAATATTTTTTGAACCAAACACAAGTCGTGGTTTATTTAAAGAATATTTTTTGAACCAAACACAAGTCGTGGTTTATTTAAAGAATATTTTTTGAACCAAACACAAGTCGTGGTTTATTTAAAGAATATTTTTTGAGTGAGAAAAAAGTCATGCTTTATTTAACACTCGCCACATAGAAGAAAAATTAATTTCCGAATATAAACCTCTGATAGTATGTTTGTAAACAAAATGTCTGGTATTTAAAACCATGCATTGTTTATCCGTATATAGTTCATAGACCCCATTTAAGAAAAGCAAAATGCACAAAACCGTTTATCCATTATATAAAATAAAACACAACTCCTCAGCAAATGTGTTATAATAAACTGCCACATTTGACATTTTAACCTTTGTGCCTCTCAGCCTACCACAAGTTCCATAAAGCCACCAAGCAACCTATTGTTCTCACGAATACTCTCTATAGTACACGACTCATATAAACACCAAGAAAGGGGCCATGGATATATGGGATATAGACATACTAGTGTATGTAATGAGTACATCCAACGCAATATGCAAAAAAAATTTTACTTGTTTTTAGCATAAACATTATACATAAAACAATAATGAATATTTATATATGTATGTAGAAACGTACTGCTTGAGCAAAAACAGAAGCAAAACAAAAACATAAAATCCATTCCAGGAAGAATAAAAAATATAAAACATATATGGTAGAAAAAAAGCCATCATCAACAATATGAGGATGGTCCTAGTTGCAGTGGAGAGGCTAAAAACACCATCACCATTGCCAGGCTTTGTGATTATCACTGAACTCAAAGCCAGTTACCTTAGAACATCATGGTAACTGATGTGAGCTTCATATTCCTGTGACTATGTAGCAGCATAATCGTCGGTAGCATCAACAGCAGTAAATCGGTGGAAACTTGAAAGTGGTAAGAAGGAGGCTGCCACCTCAAGTTCGCCATTAATGTTTTGTGAATAATGTGATGCTGCCTCGTGTTGTTTACGTTAGTTTATTAAACTCAGTGATGTTCCAAAAAGGAGATGAGGGTATGGATAATAAAATATATTGGATAAAGAATAAAATTCAACAAAGAAAGTAGTAGTTTTAGAGCTGTGACTAAAATTAACTGCATGTCTGTGACCTGAACTGAACAAGGTGAACAGCATACGTAGCCATGACAACGAAGGAAGAAAATTCTATTTTTTTAAGTATTAAATCGAGGAAAAATATACTTAGGATGGAGAAGTTTTTTTTTTTAACATAATTTGTTTAATTAAAAACGTTAATATTTTTACTAAAATCAATGCGTATACATATTGACAGTAATCATGCGCCACCGTGTACATAAATTAATATTAATAATACGCATAAGTTAATATTTCGTTCAATAAGTAATGACCTTTAAGACTGTTTAATGCATGGTATGATGTGAAAATTCGTGGAACCTTTACTGCCCTTGAGAAATACAACATGAATGGCCAGTTTCTTTTTAATTTTAAGAATATTTTCTCAGACTACATCCAGACAATAAATGTGGATTTTGAAACAATGTTTTTATAGACAAGAAGAAATGTTTTTTCAGGCAACATCCCACCAACAAATGCGGATTTTTAAATAATATTTCTGCAAGCAACATTTCAGCATTAAAGCGGACTTTTTACAATTATGGTTTCTGCTCAACAAAAATCCATGCCTTTTGCTCTTATATAGTTTCTTGTAAATCCAATTCAAACATTGACATTCATATCAACTAAAAGCTCTAGTAATTGAATCCTATGTCGAAGTCATTCTATTAAGATTCATTATCGTTCCTTTATAATTACCATAATTTCCTTTACACAATGTTTGTACTATGGAACATTACACAGGAAGCAGGAATGTTATGATGGCTGTCATTCATTCTGGACAAACAACCCTTAACTTGAGCAACATCTAGCATTCTTAGGAAATTGGGTCAATGTTATATTTCTCTTATGGACAGAAATAGACTTGAGTGGTTGGAAAAATTCCCAAGCATCGAGAACGCAATAGGAATTCAGGACACTAAGTAAAGGGATGACGTTAATAATGATGATAATGGAGATGAAGCACAAGAAAAACTCAAATAGAATTCGAAATGAATCTGCTGCTTATCTTAACAATTTCAATTACAATGAATGACAAGAACGTTTTGACATTTCCACTTGAGATAAAAATTCTCAATTGGGATGGAAGAAGAGAGTTTGATAAAGTAAACCACGACTTGGATTTGGTTCAAAAAATATTCTTTAAATAAACCACGAGATGTAGGTGGTTCAAAAAATATTCTTTAAATAAACCACGAGATGTAGGTGGTTCAAAAAATATTCTTTAAATAAACCACGAGTTGTAGGTGGTTCAAAAAATATTCTTTAAATAAACCACGAGATGTAGGTGGTTCAAAAAATATTCTTTAAATAAACCACGAGTTGTAGGTGGTTCAAAAAATATTCTTCAAATAAACCACGACTTGTAGGTGTTTCAAAAAAATATTCTTTAACTAAACCACGAGTTGTAGGTGGTTCAAAAAATATTCTTTAACTAAACCACGAGTTGTAGGTGGTTCAAAAAATATTCTTTAAATAAACCACGAGTTGTAGATGGTTCAAAAAATATTCTTTAAATAAACCACGAGTTGTAGATGGTTCAAAAAATATTCTTTAATTAAACCACGAGTTGTAGATGGTTCAAAAAATATTCTTTAAATAAACCACGAGTTGTAGATGGTTCAAAAAATATTCTTTAAATAAACCACGAGTTGTAGATGGTTCAAAAATTATTCTTTAAATAAAATACGACTTGTAGGTGGTTCAAAAATTATTCTTTATATAAAATACGACTTGTAGGTGGTTCAAAAAATATTCTTTATATAAAATACGACTTGTAGGTGGTTCAAAAAATATTCTTTAAATAAACCACGACTTGTAGATGGTTCAAAAAATATTCTTTAAATAAACCACAACTTGTAGTTGGTTCAAAAAATATTCTTTAAATAAACCACGACTTGTAGTTGGTTCAAAAAATATTCTTTAAATAAACCACAACTTGTAGGTGGTTCAAAAAATATTTTTTAAATAAACCACGACTTGTAGGTGGTTAAAAAAATATTCTTTAAATAAACCACGACTTGTAGGTGGTTCAAAAAATATTCTTTAGGTAAACCACGACTTGTAGGTGGTTCAAAAAATATTCTTTAAATAAACCACGACTTGTACGTGGTTCAAAAAATATTCTTTAGGTAAACCACGACTTGTAGGTGGTTCAAAAAATATTCTTTAAGTAAACAACGACTTGTAGGTGGTTCAAAAAATATTCCTTAAAGAAACTACCACTTGTAGGTGGTTCAAAAACTATTCTTTCAATAAACCACGACTTGTAGGTGGTTCAAAAAATATTCTTTAGGTAAACCACGACTTGTAGGTGGTTCAAAAAATATTCTTTAAATAAACCACGACTTGTACGTGGTTCAAAAAATATTCTTTAGGTAAACCACGACTTGTAGGTGGTCCAAAAAAATATTCTTTAAATAAACCACGACTTGTGGGTGGTTCAAAAAATATTCTCACATGGCAACCCTGACCACTTAACAATAGGAACACTTTTACTTTAATCTAACTAATTTGGCGCTCATTAGTACGCAAAAAAACAACAAAACTCATCATTTCCGTAATCAACGAAGCCTTAAAGTGTGAGGACCAAGAAAAGGAAGAAGAAGTAAACGTGTGGTGGTGTCTGCTGTGTTTGATGGTAATGATGGCAATTACATAAATTTCCCAAGAAAGAAGTGCGCGCCATAGAGAAACACTTGAAATTAGGTCGGCCATGGTATTCCAAAAGAATACAAATATAATTCAATTAAAAATAACAGGCATTGTCCTTATGAGTTCCCCCACTCTCAACCTCTAGACAATGGTCACACAATTCGTTAAAGACCAACAAACAACATCATCATCAACATATATCCTGACACATCAGGCGCATCATTGTCCTTGCCATCATCATCATTATATTACATCAGACGCAACCGCAAACAAGTAAAAGCCAGCAAGCAAGTAAAGAAAATTACCAATTGTTATCATCTCTGGAGGATAATGGCAGTGGTAAGAACAAGAACAACAGCAAACGTTTAAAACAAAATGGACACATGAGAACGAAGAAGAAAAAAGTTTGCTTCTTCTTCATCTGTCCTTTAAATGCTTTTGATGATAAGCAAGCAAAACGTGTACGTGTTGTTGCTGTGATTACTTTTGAAACAAATCTCGTCATTCACATCATCATCATCAGCCGTTTGATGTCTCATATTTGGCTGAATTTTTATTAAGCTTTGACCCCACCACATCTCCTCCTGTGCCATGCTTATCATTGCTTTTATCTTTTGTTGCTCTTTTTTCTCGATTCCTTTTCTAATTGAATGAAATATGCGCATTTCTCCATTGAATTTTCTTCCCTCTCTTTATGTTATAATTAGTTTTCTTTGAAACGCCCGGGATGACGGATACAAAAATAACCTTAAGTATAACTGACCATTAACCGTATTGTTATCCTCGAAATGTGATACTCTCTAATACAGGATGATGTCGATATGTGTCTAAATTTTATGACACTTAATGTTATGGAAACATCATTGGGAAAAGAATACATCTATTCGGAGAGAGTGGTAGGGGTTTGGTCATATTGCCCATAAATTGTCTTCTGTTGGCTTTGACCTCAATTTCATGTGAAATCAAATTAAAAGTTAAGTATTGCCATAATTATTAAATGGAAGAGCGGTTTGTCCGGCGCCAAAACACAAGGCCTTGGGTGTCGTACACAGGATCATGCAGGGAAAGTAATTAGAAAATTTTCACATTGGTGACTTTTGGTTTGCTTACTTTTTCCATAGAAAAAGTTCACATTAGTGACTTTTTCCATAGAAAAAGTTCACATTGGTGACTTTTTCCATAGAAAAAAGTTCACATTGGTGACTTTTTCCATAGAAAAAAGTTCACATTGGTGACTTTTTCCATAGAAAAAAGTTCGCATTGGTGACTTCTTCCATAGAAAGAGTTCACATTGGTGACTTTTTCCATAGAAAAGGTTCACATTGGTGACTTTTTCTATAGAAAAAGTTCACATTGGTGACTTTTTTCATAGAAAAAGTTCACATTGGTGATTTTTTCCATAGAAAAAGTTCACAATGGTGATTTTTTCCATAGAAAAAGTTCACAATGGTGACTTTTTCCATAAAAAAAAGTTCAGATTGGTGACTTTTTCCATAGAAAAAGTTCACATTGGTGACTTTTTCCATAGAAAAAGTTCACATTGGTGCCTTTTACCATAGAAAAAGTTCACATTGGTGCCTTTTTCCACAGAAAAAGCTCACATTGGTGACTTTTTCCATAGAAAAAATTCACATTGGTGACTTTTTCTATAGAAAAAGTTCACATTGGTGACTTTTTCCTTAGAAAAAGTTCACATTGGTGACTTTTTCCATAGAAAAAGTTCACATTGGTGACTTTTTCCATAGAAAAAGTTCACATTGGTGACTTTTTCCATAGAAAAAGTTCACATTGGTGACTTTTTCCATAGAAAAAGTTTACATTGGTGACTTTTTCCATAGAAAAAGTTCACATTGGTGACTTTTTTTCCATAGAAAAAGTTCACATTGGTGACTTTTTCCATAGAAAAAGTTCACATTGGTGACTTTTTCCATAGAAAAAGTTCACATTGGTGACTTTTTCCATAGAAAAAGTTCACATTGGTGACTTTTTCCATAGAAAAAGTTCACATTGGTGACTTTTTCCATAGAAAAAGTTCACATTGTTGACTTTTTCCATAGAAAAAGTTCACATTGGTGACTTTTTCCATAGAAAAAGTTCACATTGGTGACTTTTTCCATAGAAAAAGTTCACATTGGTGACTTTTTCCATAGAAAAAGTTCACATTGGTGACTTTTTCCATAGAAAAAGTTCACATTGGTGACTTTTTCCATAGAAAAAGTTCACATTGGTGACTTTTTCCATAGAAAAAGTTCACATTGGTGACTTTTTTCCATAGAAAATTTTCACATTGGTGACTTTTTCCATAGAAAAAGTTCACATTGGTGACTTTTTCCATAGAAAAAGTTCACATTGGTGACTTTTTCCATAGAAAAAGTTCACATTGGTGACTTTTTCCATAGAAAAAGTTCACATTGGTGACTTTTTCCATAGAAAAAGTTCACATTGGTGACTTTTTCCATAGAAAAAGTTCACATTGGTGACTTTTTCCATAGAAAAAGTTCACATTGGTGACTTTTTCCATAGAAAAAGTTCACATTGGTGACTTTTTCCATAGAAAAAGTTCACATTGGTGACTTTTTCCATAGAAAAAGTTCACATTGGTGACTTTTTCCATAGAAAAAGTTCACATTGGTGACTTTTTCCATAGAAAAAGTTCACATTGGTGACTTTTTCCATAAAAAAGTTCACATTGGTGAGTTCTTCCATAGAAAAAATTCACATTGGTGACTTTTTCAATAGAAAAAGTTTACAGTGGTGAATTTTTCCATAGAAAAAGTTCACATTGGTGACTTTTTCCATAGAAAAAGTTCACATTGGTGACTTTTCCATAGAAAAAGTTCAAATTGATGACTTTTTCCATAGAAAAAGTTCACATTGGTGACTTTTTCCATAGAAAAAGGTGCATTGGTAATATTTTCCATAGAAAAATATACAACTTGGGTGACTTTTTCCATAAAAAAAGTTCACATTGGTGACTTTTTCCATAGAAAAAGATCACATTGGTGACTTTTTCCATAGAAAAAGTTCACATTTGTGACTTTTTCCATAGAAAAAGTTCACATTGGTGACTTTTTCCATAGAAAAAGTTCGCATTGGTGACTTTTTCCATAGAAAAAGTTCACATTGGTGACTTTTTCCATAGAAAAAGTTCACATTGGTGACTTTTTCCATAGAAAAGGTTCACATTGGTGACCTTTTCCATAGAAATGGTTCACATTGGTGTCTTTTTCCATAGAAAAAGTTCACATTGGTGACTTTTTCCATAGAAAAAGTTCAAATTGATGACTTTTTCCATAGAAAAAGTTCACATTGGTGACTTTTTCCATAGAAAAAGTTCACATTGGTGACTTTTTCCATAGAAAAAGTTCACATTGGTGACTTTTTCCATAGAAAAAGTTCACATCGGTGACTTTTTCCATAGAAAAAGTTCACATTGGTGAATTTTTCCATAGAATAAGTTCACATTGGTGACTTTTTCCATAGAAAAAGTTCACGTTGGTGACTTTTTCATAGAAAAAGTTCAAATTGGTGAATTTTCCATAGAAAAAGTTCACATTGGTGATTTTTTCCATAGAAAAAGTTCACATTGGTGACTTTTTCCATAGAAAAAGTTCAAATTGATGACTTTTTCCATAGAAAAAGTTCACATTGGTGACTTTTTCCATAGAAAAAGTTCACATTGGTGACTTTTTCCATAGAAAAAGTTCACATTGGTGACTTTTTCCATAGAAAAAGTTCACATTGGTGACTTTTTCCATAGAAAAAGTTCACATTGGTGAATTTTTCCATAGAAAAAGTTCACATTGGTGACTTTTTCCATAGAAAAAGTTCACGTTGGTGACTTTTTCATAGAAAAAGTTCAAATTGGTGACTTTTTCCATAGAAAAATTTCACATTTGTGACTTTTTCCATAGAAAGAGTTCACATTGGTACCTTTTTCCATAGAAAGAGTTCACATTGGTACCTTTTTCCATAGAAAAATTTCACATTGATAACTTTTTTACATTCATGTTCACATTGGTGACTTTTTCTATAGAAAAAGTTCACATTGGTGAATTTTTCCATAGAAAATGTTCACATTGGTAACTTTTTCCATAGAAAAAGTTCACATTGGTGACTTTTTCTATAAAAAAAAAGTTCACATTGTTGACTTTTTCCATCGAAAAAGTTCACATTGGTGACTTTTTCCATAGAAAAAGTTAACATTGATGACTTTTCTAGAGAAAAAATTCATATTGGCGACTTTTTCCATAGAAAAAGTTCACATTGGTGACTTTTTCTATATAAACAGTTGACATTGGTGACCTTATCCATAGAAAAAGTTGACATTGGTTAGTTTTTACATAGAAAAAAGTTCACATTGGTGACTTATTCCATAGAAAAAGTTCACATTGGTGCCTTTTTTGGTAGAAAAAGTTCTCATTGGTGACTTATTCCATAGAAAAAGTTCACATTGGTGCCATTTTTTGGTAGAAAATGTTCACATTGGTGACTTTTTTCGTAGAAAAATTTCACATTTACATTGAAACTTCTCTTTGTACATATTTTTTTATGGACTTTTTTAAAGTAGTTTTATGTTCTGTAGTTGGCTCCCTAAGTTTTATAATAAAACTTCATAGTAAAATAATCTCTTTGTTGCACTACTTCGTATCCTTTTCTATTTGATTTAAAAAAAAATAACTGATGATTTCCATGGATACCAGTAAATTTAATTGCTTACAACAAACAACTTCACATTCCCTTTTGAATCTAAAATTTTGCATTGAAATTTCTCTTGGATTAGAGTTAAATAAACATGTTTACCTTTGGCTGCTGTAAACATACTTGTACTATATCTACATCAGAACCCCCGCCACTCATACTTCAATCCCACAAAGCCAGCAATTGTATCACGACTTCCAAACGCTGCATCCATAAGGCAATGAACATTGAGCGACACTTTTTATAGCTCTGAGGTCATGTCAAAGTACACAGTATTTGTTACAACAATCATTCTCCACTTCAATTCCTCTACCCCCACCTATTTTGCCTCTCACCTCTTTTTTCCATTCCATCATGGACATCATGGAGTTGTGAACAATTTGTTTAATTTTCCAACATTTTATCTGCATTTCGTTACGTTATTCATGTGACTTTCATGATTCATGTGAAACGACACATCATGTATCCTTTTATTTTTTTCTTCTGCTGTTTTCTATTTTTTTCTGTTTTACTCCTGACTCTCTACAGTGTCCTTGTGGCATAATGGGTCCTTATGGTTGATTTTTCCTCCATGCAAAGATGTGTGAGTATGCGTGTGTTTTTATTCTGTTATTTGTTTTTTTCCTTCATTTCAAAATGCACTTTGCATGGTGTAAAAGAGAAATTATTGTCATTCCTATTTTTTGCATTTCCATGTCGTTTCTCTGTCTCTTCAATGTGACTTTAAAGTGTTTGTGGCCCAAAGGCGGTAATATGGGTTTGGTTGAATTGTTGCATTCCAATGTTCGTACATTCGTTCTTTGGGCACGGTGACGATGAATGTCGGTGGCTTAAGGACACGTTCTTCATCATGTGTCTCTAGTTATGTACGTAGCTACCTGTATAGCATCGTTTTGTGGCCAGAAGGATATCACAATGACATTTGCAGACATATGCAATGGAATTGAAAAAACAACAAATTCCTCACATAACCACACACACACACAAAACCATCCATTGATGTTGTTTTGCCTAGAATACTTGATTCATGCATTTGAAAGTGCATAAAAGAAAAGGTAGAAGAACAAGAACAAGAAAAACGACAACAAGCATGGCGTAAAAGACAAGAGACATTCCAACATCATTTTCTTCTGGTTTTGCTTCTTCATCGTTGTCGTGTGCTTTATGTTGTCATCGTGGTTACTCTTCACTTAGCCATGCTCGAAAGCCTGAACATGCCATAGCCACCACAAAAGCATGCTGATCGAGATGTTAAACCACCTTCACAAGTGGTTAAGTTAAGCAATTTTCAACCCCTTTCTATCTGTTTTCTTTTTTTCTTTTTTAAGGTAAAAGTTATCTGGTTAAGTTGGCTCTTCATGTCAAAGAATTTTGCTTTGGTTTGAATGATGACGGATGGAGTGTGGTTGTGGGTGTGTGTGAAACGGTATGAGGGAATATATAAAAAACAACACAAACTGGAATGGTGGAGCTAAATGTACTATGAAGAGGTCGTAAATGACAATTTTTTTATAGAAAATGTCACCAATGACAATCTTTTCTATAAAAATGTCACCAATGATAAATTTGTATACAGAAAAAGACACCAATGAAAAATTTTTCTATGGAAAAAGTCACCAATGACAAATTTTTCTAGAGAGAAAGTCGCCAGTGATAAAGTTTTCTATAGAAAAAGTCACCAATGATACATTTTTTATAGAAGAAATTACCAATGACAAAGTTTCCTATAGAAAAAGTCACCAATGATAAATGATTCTACAGAAAAAGTCACCAATGATAACTTTTTCTATAGAAAACGTCACCAATGATACTTTTTTCTATAGGAAAATACACCAATGATAACTTTTTCTATATAGGAAAAGTCACCAATGATAACTTTTTCTATAGAAAAAGTCACCAATGATAACTTTTTCTATAGAAAAAGTCACCAATGATAACTTTTTCTATAGAAAAAGTCACCAATGATAACTTTTTCTATAGAAAAAGTCACCAATGATAACTTTTTCTATAGAAAAAGTCACCAATCATAAATTTTTCTATATAGAAAGAGTCATCAATGATAACTATTTCTATAGAAAAATTCACCAATGATAACTTTTTCTATAGAAAAGGTCACCAATGAAAACTTGATAACTTTTTCTATATAGAAAAAGTCACCAATGATAACTTTTTCTATAGAAAAAGTCACCAATGATAACTTTTTCTATAGAAAAAGTCACCAATGACAACTTTTTCTATAGAAAAAGTCACCAATCATAACTTTTTCTATAGAAAAAGTCAACAATCATAACTTTTTCTATAGAAAAAGTCACCAATGATAACTTTTTCTATAGAAAAAGTCACCAATGATAACTTTTTTTATAAAAAAAGTCACCAATGATAAATGTTTCGACAGAAAAATTCACCAATGTTAAATTTTTCTATGGAACCAGTCACCAATGATAAATTTTTCTATATAGAAAGAGTCATCAATGATAACTATTTCTATAGAAAAATTCACCAATGATAACTTTTTCTATAGAAAAGGTCACCAATGAAAACTTGATAACTTTTTCTATATAGAAAAAGTCACCAATGATAACTTTTTCTATATAGAAAAAGTCACCAATGATAATGTTTCGACAGAAAAATTCACCAATGTTAAATTTTTCTATGGAAACAGTCACCAATGATAAATTTTTCTATATGGAAAGAGTCATCAATGATAACTATTTCTATAGAAAAAGTCACCAATGATAACTTTTTCTATAGAAAAACTCACCAATGATAACTTTTTCTATAGAAAAAGTCACCAATGATAACTTTTTCTATAGAAAAAGTCACCAATGATAACTTTTTCTATAGAAAAAGTCACCAATGATAACTTTTTCTATAGAAAAAGTCACCAATGATAACTTTTTCTATAGAAAAAGTCACCAATGATAACTTTTTCTATAGAAAAAGTCACCAATGATAACTTTTTCTATAGAAAAAGTCACCAATGATAACTTTTTCTATAGAAAAAGTCACCAATGATAACTTTTTCTATAGAAAAAGTCACCAATGATAACTTTTTCTATAGAAAAAGTCACCAATGATAACTTTTTCTATAGAAAAAGTCACCAATGATAACTTTTTCTATAGAAAAAGTCACCAATGATAACTTTTTCTATAGAAAAAGTCACCAATGATAATTTTTTCTAAG
Organism: Musca autumnalis; assembly: GCF_047663935.1. Classification (NCBI taxonomy): domain Eukaryota; kingdom Metazoa; phylum Arthropoda; class Insecta; order Diptera; family Muscidae; genus Musca; species Musca autumnalis. The sequence goes on from NW_027411755.1 coordinate 203,475,849, forward strand.
GAAAATGTCACTAACGTGAACTTTTTCTATGGAAAAAGTCACCAATGTGAACTTTTTCTATGGAAAAGTCACCAATGTGAACTTTTTCTATGGGAAAAGTCAATAATAAGAACTTTTTGTATAGAAACAGTCACCAGTGTGAACTTTTTCTATGGAAAAAAACACCAATGTGAACTATTTCTATGGAAAAAAACACCAATGTGAACTCTTTCTATGGAAAAAGTCACCAATGTGAACATTCTCTATGGAAAAATCACCAATGTGATCTTTTTCAATGGAAAAAGTCACCAATGTGAACTTTTTCTATGGAAAAAGTCACCACTGTGAACTTTTTCTATGGAAAAAGTCACCAATGTGAACTTGTTCTATGGAAAGTCACCAATGTGATCTTTTTCTATGGAAAAAGTCACCAATGTGAACTTTTTCTATGGAAAAAGTCACCAATGTGAACTTTTTCTATGGAAAAGTCACCAATGTGAACTTTTTCTATGGAAAAAGTCACCAATGTGAACTTTTTCTATGGAAAAGTCAACAATGTGAACTTTTTCTATGGAAAAGTCAACAACGTGAACTTTTTCTGTGGAAAAAGTCACCAATGTGAACTTTTTCTATGGAAAAAGTCACCAATGTGAACTTGTTCTATGGAAAAAGTCACCAATGTGAACTTGTTCTCTGGAAAAAGTCACCAATGTGAACTTGTTCTATGGAAAAAGTCACCAATGTGAACTTTTTCTATGGAAAAAGTCACCAATGTGAACTTTTTCTATGGAAAAAGTCACCAATGTGAACTTTTTCTATGGAAAAAGTCACCAATGTGAACTTTTTCTATGGAAAAAGTCACCAATGTGAACTTTTTCTATGGAAAAAGTCACCAATGTGAACTTTTTCTATGGAAAAAGTCACCAATGTGAACTTTTTCTATGGAAAAAGTCACCAATGTGAACTTTTTCTATGGAAAAAGTCACCAATGTGAACATTTTCTATGGAAAAAGTCACCAATGTGAACTATTTCTATGGAAAAACACCAATGTGAACTATTTCTATGGAAAAAAACACCAATATGAACTTTTTCTATGGAAAAAGTCACCAATGTGAAATTTTTCTATGGAAAAAGTCACCAATGCGAACTTTTTCTATTGAAAAAGTCACCAATGTGAACTTTTTCTATGGAAAAAGTCACCAATGTAAACTATTTCTATGGAAAAAACACCAATGTTAACTTTTTCTATGGAAAAAGTCACCAATGTGAACATTCTCTATGGAAAAACTCACCAATGTGAACTTTTTCTATGGAAAAAGTCACCAATGTTAATTTTTTCTATGGAAAAAGTCACCAATGCGAACTTTTTCTATTGAAAAAGTCACCAATGTGAACTTTTTTATGGAAAAAGTCACCAATGTGAACTTTTTCTATGGAAAAAGTCACCAATGTGAACTTTTTCTATGGAAAAAATCACCAATGTGAACTTTTTCTATGGAAAAAGTCACCAATGTGAACTTTTTCTATGGAAAAAGTCACCAATGTGAACTTTTTCTATGGAAAAAGTCACCAATGTGAACTATTTCTATAGAAAAAAACACCAATGTGAACATTTCCTATGGAAAAAGTCACGAATTTGAAATTTTTCTATGGAAAAAGTCACCAATGTGAACTTTTTCTATGGAAAAAGTCACCAATGTGAACTTTTTTCTGTGGAAAAAGTCACAAATGTGAACATTTTCTATGGAAAAGTCACCAATGTGAACTTTTTCTATGGAAAAGTCACCAATGCGAATTTCTTCTATGGAAAAATTCACCAATGTGAACTTTTTCTATGGAAAAGTCACCAATGCGAATTTCTTCTATGGAAAAATTCACCAATGTGAACTTTTTTATGGAAAAAGTCACGAATGTGAACTTTTTCTATGGAAAAAACACCAATGTGAACTTTTTCTATGGAAAAAGTCACCAATGTGAACATTCTCTATGGAAAAAGTCACCAATGTGAACTTTTTCTATGGAAAAAGTCACCAATGTGGACTTTTTCTATGGAAAAAGTCACCAATGTGAACTTTTTCTATGGAAAAATTCACCAATGTGAACTTTTTCTATGGAAAAAGTCACCAATGTGAACTATTTTATGGAAAATGTCACCAATGTGAAATTTTTCTACGGAAAGAGTCACCAATGTGAACTTTTCTATGGAAAAAATCACCAATGTGAACTTTTTCTATGGAAAAAGTCACGAATGCGAACTTTTTCTATGGAAAAAGTCACCAATGATAACTTTTTCTATAGAAAAAGTCACCAATAAAAACCGTTTCTATAGAAAAACTCACAAATGAAAACCTTTTCTAAAGAAAACGTCACCAAAGAAAACTTTTTCTATGGAAAAAGTCACCAATGATAACTTTTTCTATATAGAAAAAGTCACCAATGCTAAGTTCTTCTATACAAAAAGTCACCAATGATAATTTTTTCTATAGAAAATGTCAACAATCATCGCCAATGACAACTTTTTCTATAGCAAAATTCACCAATGGGAAAATTTTCTATAGGATGAATATGAACATTTTCTATGGAAAAAAAACTCACCCTAACTTTTAACCGCAAATAAATCTCCAAACATTTTTGTTAACAACACCACAAATTAAACATTTTCCCTGCTAACCTGAACCGTTCCTTGACTGCCTCTCCCTCCCACTCCCTCTTCTTTACTTTACCTCAAATCCCACTGAAACCCTAAAGCTACGTAAGAAGTTTCGAAATCATTTTCAGTTTTGTGACACTTTTTTGTGGTGGTGTCCGGCCCATCACGAAGAAGATTAAAAAACATTTTTATATATCAACAACAGAAACGAAGACATTAACTAAAGAAAATGAGGTGAAACGGTGTGTGAGGGAAGGTGACATTTACAATCATGCCGTAAATTATAATTCACACTTTAATAAAGTGAAACACAACCCTCCTTCCAAGACCAACAGGAATAATGTCCGTTTTACCATGGCCAATAATGATGGTCGTCTCTTTGTTATGTTTTGCGAACTAGAAATGATTACAAATGAGCAATGAAGAAGATGAGAAAACATGAATCAAGATGATGACGAAGCACACCTTTGTGGAAACGAACATACACTCACGTATTTCCTCTGTTAAGGGACCAAACAGAGATGAACATAAAGGAAGATATAGCAACAACAACAATAATATAAAATAAATGTTGTGATCTTTAAAGTTTCATTTTCTTTATCTTGTAATTTTCGTTCATTGGCCAGGAGTCAAAGGGGGGAGTGGAGGGATGGTTGTAGAGAAACAAATAACTTTTCATATATAAAATCTCATTGCTTTTTGGATGGATGAATGAATGTTGATGGCGATGCTAATGCTGTCTGTGGCTGGCTGAGGCAATTGTGTTAAAGGTTCAAAACGATGAAAATTTATTAAATGACCCGAAGTAAATAAATTTCAATTTTTGGTCTTCTTCTAAATAGTGGGTGGAAAGAAAGGGGCAGGCCAATTGTAGTTAAACCATTTCTCTTCATGTTCTTCTTGGTTTGTTGTTGCTCTCATCATCATTGGCTGGCTATATATATTAATTTTGCCCGGTTAATTAGTTTTTCTAAAAAAAAACTCCTGTTTGCCTTTTTTTTTTGGGACGTGATCCTCCAAAGGTGCCATTTGTTTGCTGTCGCTACTTTTGACCATTATAAATTGTGTTGTAAATTAATTCATTTATTTTTTTAAAGTATTTCATTAGACATTCTAACCCCGCTGAAAATGGGTTACAATGTCGTAATTTATAAAAACAAAACGGAAGACAAAAATTAATGAGTTTGTAATTTTTTGAGAATGTTTATATAATAAATTATTTTGCTTTTACTTCGGTCTGTCTGGCTATGCAAATGTGAACTTTTTCTAAAGAAAAAGTCACCAATGTGAGCTTTTTCTCAAGAAAAAGTCACCAATGTGAATTTTTTTTATTGAGAAAAAGTCACCAATGTGAACTTTTTCTAAAGAAAAAGTCACCAATGTGAACTTTTTCTAAAGAAAAAGTCACCAATGTTAACTTTTTCTAAAGAAAATGTCACCAAAGTGAACTTTTTCTAAAGAAAAAGTCACCAATGTGAACTTCTCCTAAAGAAAACGTCACCAATGCGAACTTTTTCTAAAGAAAAAGTCACCAATGTAAACTTTTTCTAAAGAAAAAGTCACCAGTGTAAACTTTTTCTGAAGAGAAAGTCACCGTTGTGAAATTTTTCTAAAGAAAAAAGTCACCAATGTGAACTTTTTCTAATGAAAAAGTCACCAATGTGAACTTTTTCTAAAGAAAAAGTCACCAATGTGAACTTCTCCTAAAGAAAACGTCACCAATGCGAACTTTTTCTAAAGAAAAAGTCACCAATGTAAACTTTTTCTAAAGAAAAAGTCACCAATGTGAACTTTTTCTAAAGAAAAAGTCACCAATGTGAACTTTTTCTAAAGAAAACAGTCACCAATGTGAACTTTTTCTAATGAAAAAGTCACCAATGTGAACTTTTTCTAATGAAAAAGTCACCAATGTGAACTTTTTCTAAAGAAAAAGTCACCAATGTGAACTTTTTCTAAAGAAAAAGTCACCAATGTGAACTTTTTCTAAAGAAAAAGTCACCAATGTGAACTTTTTCCAAAGAAAAGATCACCAATGTGAACTTTTTCTAAAGAAAAATTCACCAATGTGAACTTTTTCTAAAGAAAAATTCACCAATGTGAACTTTTTCTAAAGAAAAAGTCACCAATGTGAACTTTTTCTAAAGAAAAAGTCACCAATGTGAACTTTTTCTAAAGAAAAAGTCACCAATGTGAACTTTTTCTAAAGAATAAGCCACCAATGTGAATTGTTTCTAGGAAAAATGTCACCAATCTGTATTTCATCTAAAGAAAAAGTCATCTATGTGAACATTTTCTAGAGAAAATATCACCAATGTGAACTTTTTCTAAAGAAAAAGTCACCAATGTGAACTTTTTCTAAAGAAAAAGTCACCAATGTGAACTTTTTCTAAAGAAAAAGTCACCAATGTGAACTTTTTCTCAAGAAAAAGTCACCAATGTGAACTTTTTCTAAAAAGTCATCAATGTGAACTTTTTCTAAAGAAAAAGTCAACAATGTGAACTTTTTCTAAAGAAAAATTCAACAATGTGAACTTTTTCTAAAGAAAAAGTCACCAATGTGAACTTTTTCTAAAGAAAAAGTCACCAATGTGAACTTTTTCTAAAGAAAAATTCACAAATGTGAACTTTTTCTAAAGAAAAAGTCACCAATGTGAACTTTTTCTAAAGAAAAAGTCACCAATGTGAACTTTTTTTAAAGAAAATGTCACCAGTGTGAACTTTTTCTAAAGAAAAAGTCACCAATGTGAACTTTTTTCTAAAGAAAAAGTCAACAATGTGAACTTTTTCTAAAGAAAAAGTCAACAATGTGAACTTTTTCTAAAGAAAAAAATAAACAATGTCAACTTTTTCTAAAGAAGAAGTCAACAATGTAAACTTTTTCTAAAGAACACGTCACCAATGTGAACTTTTTCCAAAGACAAAGTCACCAATGTGAAGTTTTTCTAAAGAAAAAGTCACCAGTGTGAACTTTTTCTAAAGAAAAAGTCACCAGTGTAAACTTTTTCTAAAGAAAAAGTCACCAAAGTGAAATTTTTCTTAAAGAAAATGTCACCGAAGTGAACTTTTTCTACAGAAAAGTCACCAATGTGAACTTTTTCTAAAGAAAAAGTCACCAATGTGAACTTTTTGTAAAGAAAAAGTCACCAATGTGATATTTTTCTAAAGAAAAAAATAAACAATGTCAACTTTTTCTAAAGAAGAAGTCACCAATGTAAACTTTTTCTAAAGAACACGTCACCAATGTGAACTTTTTCCAAAGAAAAAGTCACCAATGTGAAGTTTTTCTAAAGAAAAAGTCACCAGTGTGAACTTTTTCTAAAGAAAAAGTCACCAGTGTAAACTTTTTCTAAAGAAAAAGTCACCAAAGTGAAATTTTTCTTAAAGAAAATGTCACCGAAGTGAACTTTTTCTACAGAAAAGTCACCAATGTGAACTTTTTCTAAAGAAAAAGTCACCAATGTGAACTTTTTCTAAAGAAAAAGTCACCAATGTGAACTTTTTCCAAAGAAAAAGTCACCAATGTTAACTTTTGCTAAAGAAAAGGTTACCAATGTGAACTTTTTCTAAAAAAAAGTCACCAACCAATGTGAACTTTTTCTAAAGAAAAAGTCACCAATGTGAACTTTTTCTAAAGAAAAAGTCACCAATGTGAACTTTTTCTAAAGAAAAAGTCACCAATGTGAACTTTTTCTAAAGAAAAAGTCACCAATGTGAACTTTTTCTAAAGAAAAAGTCACCAATGTGATCTTTTTCTAAAGAAAAAGTCACCAATGTGAATTTTATCTAAGAAAATAATCACTAATGTGAACTTTTTTATAGAAAAATCCATAATTTTGAATTTCTTCTAAAGAAAATGTCACCAATGTGACCTTTCTGTAAAAAAAATTACAAATAATTTTCGATATTGAATTATTAAAATATTATCTACGTTTTGTTTGTACTTACACCATAATTGAAATTATTTTCAAAGTTTCAACATTATTTTAAAACATACCTGCAAATAAACGAGAAAAAATATGTTTATAAATAAATTAGCCAACAAATTGAAAACAAAAATCAATTAAAATTACATAGAAAAATTCCTGCTAAACTAATTAACAATTCCGAATGCATTAACTCTAATTTATTAGCTAATTAAACAGCAATAAAAACAAATCTAACACTTGTCGATTTGTCGCTATGGTCATGAATAGTTTATTATTAACACATCAAACATCAATACAAAGAACAGCAACAACAACAACAACACCACCACATCAACACCTACCAACCAACTTCTCCACCCACCCAATACAGCTAAACTTTCTAACCACAATAAAAGGGTTCTTCCATAGACATACACTATAATTTAAGAGGCAATTTTAACCAGCAACAAATATTTTTATTAGCCACATTAAATATTCAAAAAGTCTTTTGTGTTGAATAGTTTATGATTCCAAACATGAACGAAAACACCCCCACCTTCCCAACAACACCAACAACTTGTAAACAACTTTAAGTCAGTCAATCAATTGGTTTACCTATGCAGCGAGCCAGCCAAGTGACAGCCAATAACAATTACAAGAATGTCTTATTTACAACAGGAGCAGTTGTAGCAACAACAACAACAACAACAGCAACAACCCCATAAAACCGCGACAATGTCAATAGCTACACGCAGCCCCATCCATGAAGAAAGAACAGGAACCAATTCCATGGAATTGACACAATGATTGACTGTTTGACAGTTAACTGTCATGACATACTCGTATTCTCGGCTATGAAATACAAGTGAGGGAATGAATGAAGAATGTCTTTGTGTGTGTGTATTTCTTGGTTAGCCAAGTCTATATTTGGCCAAGAAAAGACAATTTAAAACAATTGGTGTAATAACTAACACCACCTTTCCCCAAAAAATAAAACGAAATAGGTATTTTATTACTAATATTTCGCGTTTCCTCTCGTTTTGTCACTCTTTTTGTAGTGAGGAAATTTCTACAAAAATGTGGTGTTTGTTCAAATGAAATATTTTCTTGGAAATATTTTTATTTTCTTTTCCATAAAATAACAAAAAGGGTTTAACAAGGTTAACGAAGCTTTCCATCAATGTGAAAATAAATTGTATATAAAATGAAACGGTTCACTTGTTTGTTGAAATATAAATATGTATGTACGTATGTAGCAATAAATGAATGTATGGTCAAAAAGTTAAGTGGTTTTAACGGGTTGATTGAGAGAAAAAGGTAAAACGAAGTTAATCGAAAAAGGAAATTGGAAAATATTACAGTATATAACAGTTTGTCTTGGGTAAACAGCCATCACACCACCCAAGATGCAAAATAATTTCCACTTAATAAAACAAATGCCACCCAAGAAAAATTTTGAAGACGGAAGGTTCCATATGATTATGGATAGAAACAATTTAACATTTTATTGGAACCTCAACTGTGGGATTTTTCAAATATTTTTTAACGGGAGAGAAAATCAAGAAATTTCTTAAAAGCAAATATTTATGGCGCTTTCCCGTTAAAACAACAACATTTTTGGAGCCACCAACATAGACAAAAATAGTGATGGTCAAAGAAAAAACACCAATGCTAACTTTTTCTATGGAAAATGTCAGCAATGTTAACTTTTTCTTTTTTGTTGTCTCCAATGCGAACTTTTTCTATAGAAAAAGTCTCCAATGTCTCCAATGTGAACTTTTTCTATAGAAAAAGTATCCAATGTGAGCTTTTTTCTTAAAAGAAGTCTCCAATTTCTCCAATGTGAACTTTTTCTATAGAAAAAGTATCCAATGTGAACTTTTTCCAGAGAAAAAGTCACCAATGTAAAGTTTTTCTAAAGAAAAAATCGCCAATGTGAAAATTTTCTAAAGAAAGAGTCACCAATGTGAACTTTTTCTAAAGAAAGAGTCACCAATGTGAACTTTTTCTAAAGAAAAAGTCACCAATGTGAACTTTTTCTAAAGAAAAAGTCACCAATGTGAACTTTTTCTAAAGAAAAAGTCACCAATGTGAACTTTTTCTAAAGAAAAAGTCACCAGTGTGAACTTTTTCTAAAGAAAAAGTCACCAGTGTGAACTTTTTCTAAAGAAAAAGTCACCAGTGTGAACTTTTTCTAAAGAAAAAGTCACCAGTGTGAACTCTTTCTAAAGAAAAAGTCACCAGTGTGAACTCTTTCTAAAGAAAAAGTCACCAGTGTGAACTTTTTCTCAAGAAAAAGTCACCAATGTGAACCTTTTCTAAAGAAAAAGTCACCAATGTGAACTTTTTCTAAAGAAAAAGTCACCAATGTGAACTTTTTCTAAAGAAAAAGTCACCAAAGTGAACTTTTTCTAAAGAAAAAGTCACCAATGTGAACTTTTTCTAAAGAAAAAGTCACCAATGTGAACTTTTTCTAAAGAACAAGTCACCAATGTGAACTTTTTCTAAAGAAAAAGTCTCACCAATATGAACATTTTCTGAAGAAAAAAATGACCAATGTGATATTTTTTCAAGAAAAAGTCACCAATGTGAAATCTTTCTAAGGAAAAAGTCACCAATGTGAACTTTTTCTAAAGAAAAAGTCACCAATGTGAACTTTTTCGAAAGGAAAAGTCACCAATGTGAACTTTTTCTAAAGAAAAAGTCACCAATGTGAACTTTTTCTAAAGAAAAAGTCACCAATGTGAACTTTTTCTAAAGAAAAAGTCACCAATGTGAACTTTTTCTAAAGAAAAAGTCACCAATGTGAACTTTTTCTAAAGAAAAAGTCACCAATGTGAACTTTTTCTAAAGAAAAAGTCACCAATGTGAACTTTGCCTAAAGAACACGTCACCAATATGAACGTTTTCTATAAAAAAAAGTCTCCCTTGTGAACTTTTTCTATAGAAAAAGTCACCGATGTGAAGTTTTTCTATAAAAAACACACCAACCTGAAATTTTCCTATGGACACATTCACCAATCCGAACTTGTTCACTAAATTTTAACTTTTGCAATTTAAAAGTTCACCAAAAGTCACCAAAGTGAACTTTTTCTAAAGAAAAAGTCACCAATGTGAACTTTTTCTAAAGAAAAAGTCACCAATGTGAACTTTTTCTAAAGAAAAAGTCACCAATGTGAACTTTTTCTAAAGAAAAAGTCACCAATGTGAACTTTTTCTAAAGAAAAAGTCACCAATGTGAACTTTTTCTAAAGAAAAAGTCACCAATGTGAACTTTTTCTAAAGAAAAAGTCACCAATGTGAACTTTTTCTAAAGAAAAAGTCACCAATGTGAACTTTTTCTAAAGAAAAAGTCACCAGTGTGAACTTTTTCTAAAGAAAAAGTCACCAGTGTGAACTTTTTCTAAAGAAAAAGTCACCAGTGTGAACTCTTTCTAAAGAAAAAGTCACCAGTGTGAACTCTTTCTAAAGAAAAAGTCACCAGTGTGAACTTTTTCTCAAGAAAAAGTCACCAATGTGAACTTTTTCTAAAGAAAAAGTCACCAATGTGAACTTTTTCTAAAGAAAAAGTCACCAAAGTGAACTTTTTCTAAAGAAAAAGTCACCAATGTGAACTTTTTCTAAAGAAAAAGTCTCACCAATATGAACATTTTCTGAAGAAAAAAATGACCAATGTGATATTTTTTCAAGAAAAAGTCACCAATGTGAAATCTTTCTAAGGAAAAAGTCACCAATGTGAACTTTTTCTAAAGAAAAAGTCACCAATGTGAACTTTTTCGAAAGGAAAAGTCACCAATGTGAACTTTTTCTAAAGAAAAAGTCACCAATGTGAACTTTTTCTAAAGAAAAAGTCACCAATGTGAACTTTTTCTAAAGAAAAAGTCACCAATGTGAACTTTGCCTAAAGAACACGTCACCAATATGAACGTTTTCTATAAAAAAAGTCTCCCTTGTGAACTTTTTCTATAGAAAAAGTCACCGATGTGAAGTTTTTCTATAAAAAACACACCAACCTGAAATTTTCCTATGGACACATTCACCAATCCGAACTTGTTCACTAAATTTTAACTTTTGCAATTTAAAAGTTCACCAAAAGTCACCAAAGTGAACTTTTTCTAAAGAAAAAGTCACCAATGTGAACTTTTTCTAAAGAAAAAGTCACCAATGTGAACTTTTTCTAAAGAAAAAGTCACCAATGTGAACTTTTTCTAAAGAAAAAGTCACCAATGTGAACTTTATCTAAAGAAAAAGTCGCCAATGTGAACTTTTCTAAAGAAAAAGTCACCAATGTGAACATTTTCTAAAGAAAAAGTCACCAATGTGAACTTTTCCTAAAGAAAAAGTCACCAATGTGAACTTTTTCTAAAGAAAAAAATCACCAATGTGATATTTTTACAAGAAAAATTCACCAATGTGAAATCTTTCTAAGGAAAATTCACCAATGTGAACTTTTTTTTAAAGAAAAAGTCACCAATGTGAACTTTTCCTAAAGAAAAAGTCACCAATGTGAACTTTTTCTAAAGAAAAAAATCACCAATGTGATATTTTTACAAGAAAAATTCACCAATGTGAAATCTTTCTAAGGAAAATTCACCAATGTGAACTTTTTTTTAAAGAAAAAGTCACCAATGTGAACTTTTTCTAAAGAAAAAGTCACCAATGTGAACTTTTTCTAAAGAAAAAGTCACCAATGTGAACTTTTTATAAAGAAAAAGTCACCAATGTGAACATTTTCGAAAGAAAAAGTCACCAATGTGAACTTTTTCTAAAGAAAAAGTCACCAATGTGAACTTTTCCTAAAGAAAAAGTCACCAACGTGAACTTTTTCTAAAGAAAAAAATCACTAATGTGATAGCTTTACAAGAAAAAGTCACCAATGTGAAATCTTTCTAAGGAAAATTCACCAATGTGAACTTTTTCTAAAGAAAAAGTCACCAATGTGAACTTTTTCTAAGGAAAAAGTCACCAATGTGAACTTTTTCTATAGAAAAAGTCACCAATGTGAACTTTTTCTATAGAAAAAGTCACCAATGTGAACTTTTTCTATAGAAAAAGTCTCCAATGTGAACTTTTTCTAGAGAAAAAGTCTCCAATGTGAACTTTTTCTAGAGAAAAAGTCTCCAATGTGAACTTTTTCAATAGGAAAAGACATCGACTTGAACTTTTTTTAACTGAGAAGTTACCAATGTGAACTTTTTCTATAGGAAAGTCTCCAATGTAAACTTTTGCTATAGAAAAATTCTCCAATGTGAAGTTTTCTACAGAAAGTCTCCAATGTGAACTTTTTCTATAGAAAAAGTCTCCAATGTGAACTTTTTCAATAGAAAATATCTCCAATTTGAACTTTTCCAAAGGAAAAATCTCGAATGTGAACTTTTTCTATAAAAAATGTCACCCATGTGAACTTTTTCTATAGAAAAAGTCTCCAGTGTGAACATTTTCTAAAGAAAAGTATCCAATGTGAACTTTTCCTATGGACAAATTCACCAATCAGAACTTTTTAACCAAATGTAAACTTTTGCAATGGAAAAATTCACCAATGTGAGCTTTATCTATACACAAAGACACCAACGTGATCATTTTCTATAGACAAAGTCACCAATGCAAACTTTTTTTGAAAATGTCACCAATGTGAACGTTTTCTATAGAAAACGACACCAATGAACCTTTACTAACGAAAAAGTCACAAATGTTATTTTTTCTGTATATGAAGTCACCAATGTAAACTTTTTCTATAGAATAAGTCATCAATGAACATTTTTCGATTTTTAAAGAAAATCAATCGTGGATTTTATAAGAACATTTTCTAAATATCGATCTTGGATTTTTAAAGAAAATATTCTAAGAATCACTTGTGGATTTTTAACAAATATTTTCAAAAATCACTCACGGATTTGTAACAAATATTTTCTAAGAATTAATTGTAGATTTTTTAAGAATATTTTCTATAAATCAATACTGGATTTTTAAACAATATTTTTGAAGAATTAATCGTAGGCAATCATATTCTTTAATAAAAAATTCGTGGATTTTTTCGTGGAGATTAAAAAAAAAATTTAGTAAATAATAATGGATTTTTTAATAATAGTAGTGGATTTTTAACCATTTCATCCATAACATGGATGTTTTAATAAAAAATCGTGGATATTTTAATAAAAAATCGGGGATATTTTAATAAAAAAATCGTGGATATTTTAATAAAAAATCGTGGATATTATAATAAAAAAATCGTGGATATTTTAATAAAAAATCGTGGATATTTTAATAAAAAATCGTGGATATTTTAATAAAAAATCGTGGATTTTTTATTTTTAATAAAAAAGTGTGAATTTTTTAATAAAAATCGTGGATTTTTTTAATAAAAACAAATTATGGATTTAATAAAAATCTTGGATTTTTCAAGAAAAAATTCGTGGATTTTTAACAAAAACATTCGTGGGTTTTTTAGTAAAAATAGTGGATTTTTTTAAGTAAGAATTCGTGGATTTTTTTAATAAAAACAAATTGTGGATTTAATAAAATGCGTGGATTTTTCAAGAAAAACTTCAACAAAAACGTTCGTGGATTTTTTAGTAAAAAAATTGGATTTTTTAATAATAATAGTGGATAAAAACATTTTGTGGATTTAATAAAAATCGTGGATTTTTTCAAGAAAAAAATCGTGGATTTTTAAACAAAAAATAATTTATAAAAAATCGTGACTTTTTTTAAACAAAAAATAATTAATAACAAATCGTGACTTTTTTTTAAAAAATTGTGGATTTATTAATAAAAAATCGAGGATTTTTAAATAAAAAAGTGTGAACTTTTCAATAAAAAATCTTGGATTTTTTAACACAGAATTCGTGGTTTTTTTAATAAAAACAAATTGTGGATATAATAAAAATCGATTTTTAACAAAAACATTCGCAATAAAAATAGTGGATTTTTTAAGAAAAAAACGTGGTTTTTTAACAAAAACATTCGTGGATGTTTTAATAAAAAATCGTGGATCTTTTAATTAAAAAACCTGGATTTTTTAATAAAAAACCATGGTTTTTTACCAAAACATTCGTGAATTTTTTAAGAAAAAGTCGTTGAATCTTTTGAGAAACAAAGTCGTTGATTTTAAGAAAAATAATCGTGGATCTTAAAAGATCGTGAATTTTTAAGTAGAAAATCGTAGCTTTCTTAATAAAAGATCGTAGATTAAAAAAATATAGTGGATTGTTTTAATAAAAATTCGTGGATTTTTTAAGAAAAATATTTATCAAAAAAACTTGGATTTTTAAATACACAAATGCAAATATTGACTTCAAACTAGGGAATTGTCTTATACAATTACGGCCATAAAACGGCCCATTTTTAGTTACATTATTTTTCTTAATATTTTTTAATAAAAGCTTTTTGAAGCATCAATTTTGGGGTGATGTTGAGCCAGCCCATCTGAATATATAAGACTTCAAACTAGGCAATTGCCTAATCCAGTTACGGCTATGCAACGGCTTTTATTTTGGTTACAATATTTTTCTTAATATTTTCGAATAAAAGCTTTTTGGAGCATCAATTTTGGAGTGATGTTAAGTCAACCCAACTAAATATATAACTAATATTAAGCATGCAGCTGGTCTTAATTGTCGATACATTGTTTATTTGGTTTTAAATTTATTAGACTACAATTACCAACTAATCCTTAATTGCTGTACTTTCTCACCTCTTCTCATGACCCTCTACAAAAGCGGACACAAATCCTGTGGATTTATTTTGATTTATGAAAATATTTATTTAATAGAAAATTATTTATTTCGCTTAATTTGTGGTTTTTAATTTTATTTCAATTCAAATAGTTTTTCAATTTCAAATCATTATATTATTCACCGCATAGATAAACCGTGAGCGAAAAAAAAAACACCATTTATAGTATTTAGATTAGTTGGTGAGTGGTAATATAATCCCGTGACAATTGCAATTGAATTCTGCAATTGCATTTTCCGACAACAACAACAGCAAATGGTTATATATACACTAGCGGTCATCTGAATAGGTTTGAATTTTTTTCTTTTTATATTTTAAGGTATCTTCTGATGTGTTCGCATTGCAGATCCATACTATTTAGTTTTTGAGAGTCCCATACTATGCCAACATTCCCAAGAAAAAACTTGACGGTGTTGCCACATTTTCGGAAAATATCCCAATTATAATAAAAAATGTACAAAATAGTGACCAATTTTTGCGATCATCAGAATAGGTTTGAATCAAATAAAATTGAAAAATTGTACTATCCAAGCAAATATTGCGCAGTTTTTTGGTTTAGTTTAGTAAAATGAAACATTCTGATAAATCCTACAACAAATTTGACCCGCTTTATTTGGAACGTGGGTTTAATTCTCAACATTGAAAAGTTACCATGAATTTTCAGATAAAATCAAGAAATATTCAAACCAAAACGTTTTATAGAGTTGCTTTAAATGAATTTTTGATTTCGTTAGATCTCTTCTAGGCTTCGAAAATTGTCAGAAAGCAAATACCAAGTGTAGCCATATTATTAGGATCGATAAAATAGAAAGGTCATTGAAAATAGTTGGTATTTTAGTTCAAGTTTCATTTTTTAACTATCCTTGCAGTACAAATTTATGTGTTATGATGCTCACAAATCCACCATAGTTGACCACATGTATCATAAATGTTCGAAAATTGGTCTGGAAGAATGTTTCTTCGACGACAATAAAGTAGAAAATTGTAATTCAAATTTAACTTAAAGGGGCGTGATATCGCCGACTTTTATAGTGCTGTATAACCTCAGTAGTTCATTCTTTTGTACTTATTCGTGTTTGTTTTATGACTTGTGAACAGATAAAAACTTTTTGACCTGACTATATAGGTATTACAGCACTATAACAGTCGGTGATATCATGCCCCTTTGACTTAAATTTGAATTTCAATTTTCTACTTTATTGTCGTCGATGAAACATTCTTCCAGACCAATTTTCGAACATTTATGATACATGTGGTCAACTATGGTGGATTTGTGAGCATCATAACACATAAATTTGTACTGCAAGGATAGTTAAAAAATGAAACTTGAACTAAAATACCAACTATTTTCAATGACCTTTCTATTTTATCGATCTTAATAATATGGCTACACTTGGTATTTGCTTTCTGACAATTTTCGAAGCTCAGAAGAGATCTAACGAATTCAAAAAGTCATTTAAAGCAACTTTATAAAACGTTTTGGTTTGAATATTTCTTGATTTTATCTGAAAGTTCTTGGTAACTTTTCAATGTTGAGAATTGAACCCACGTTCCAACTAAAGCGGGTCAAATTTTTTGTAGGATTTATCAGAATGTTCCATTTTACTAAACTAAATCAAAAAACTGCGCAATATTTGCTTGAATAGTACAATTTTTCAATTTTATTTGATTCAAACCTATTCTGATGATCGCAAAAATTGGTCACTTTTTTGTATATTTTTTATTATAATTGGGATATTTTCCGAAAATATGGCAACACCGTCAAGTTTTTTCTTGGGAATGTTGGCATAGTATAGGACTCTCAAAAACTAAATAGTATGGATCTGCAATGCGAACACATCAGAAGATAACTTAACATATAAAAGGAAAAAAATTCAAACCTATTCAGATGACCGCTAGTGTATGTAGATGTATTAGAAAACAGTAGTCTGGATTTTAGAGGACTGGGTGGCATACACACATACATCTATGTGTGTATAAAGGAGTATGTGTATGAGTTTATGTTGTTTTCAATTTAGCAATGCCATAAAATTTAATTAAATCCTTTTGCTGCTGTTGCTCCTGCTACTGTGGCAATTGACTCGTTTCGGCAAATAATCCACATGTTGCCACAACGACAACAACAACAACTATGAATGTTGTCCCAGAGTAGTCAAGAGAATGCAGTTGCATTTTCAACTGCATTCTATTGGCACTTTGCAAAATGGTTAGTTGGTTGGATGGGATGGCATGTTGTTGTCATCATCAGACGTGATTGGCTTTTAATTTTGTCTGTTGCAGTTAATTTTAATTACTTTTATTACTTTTTTTCTCATAAAGTCCTGCGAACTGACACAATGTTTATTTAGTTCAGCATCAACAGAAATGTTATTTTTATTTATAGTAGTTTTTTCTGCAATTCAAATGATTTATTTTTGTTTTGGTGGTATTTTATTTCTTTTTGAAATTAAGTGTCCTGGGCATTATGAATTAATAAGTGCAGTTGAGTGGAATTTTTGTTCATATTTATTTAGAGTTTATTAAACATTTCATCGGAGCGATACATATTCATTAATCTCGCTGTATGTAAGATTCAAAATACGGGTGAATACACATTTACAATAAAAAAATTATAGATTTAAAAAGGGATTGATTAATAACAATTTATAATTAAATTAGAAAAAAACTCTCTTAATGCCACAGCTAATCAGAATGGGAGAGGAGAAAAAATATATAAAATCATTTAATTAACCCTAACATTTTGTCACCACACAGTACCACCACCATCAGCACCACAATGACCCTAAGGGATTAAAATCTTAAATGTGATTTTTATGGGAATATCAGTTTTAGGAGGTTTTCTTTTTTGCTTAAATGCTTATCATTCATTATAAACTGTCCCTTTTCACTTGGAAATTACAGCAATATTTACTTTAGACCCGCACACCAGCAAAACACCCAAAAAAGGTCACTAAACTTCAATCATTCATTATTGATATGTAATCAATCTTCGATAAACAATAACAACAAGAAAAAAGTCAATAAAAATAGCCGCAACAGAAAACCACAAAACATGCTGTTGGTAGTAATAGTATTTTATTGTGGACAAGCAAGCAATCGGCTAAGCACCAAAATCATTCATATAACCCCTACAACCATCTATTTCTCTCCCATTAATCCCAACCAATCGCCATTCATTTGCTATTTCGTTTCTTAAATGCATTTGCTGGAGTGACATTTTTTTGGGAATGAAGAACAAATACTAAATAAAATATTGATTGGCTGTTATCTTTCCTCTTGCTCTGTACTAAATAAGTTGGGGCGTGGAGGAATGGAAAGTGCTTGTCGGGTATGACAAACTAAAACACTTCATTCGTTTGTAGTTTTTTTGACATTTTTTTCAAATACAAAATATTCCATTTACAATTTTAACTGGCCTGGAAATGTTTACTCTTCTTGCTGTCTGCCCATATCTTTATCATGTGTCCATGGTTCATTCATCCATTCGACGAAACATTCAATTCGTCGGCAAGACCACTAAGAAAAAGTAAATACTACTCGTAAATTCAATTCAATCAATTCTCCAATACTTTCGTATTCAATGAAGTTTTTTGCCGGGTTATCTTTTTCCCTTCATTTACAAAAAAAAAAGATTAAGGTGGGGAGACACCAAAGTTGCCATTAAAGATTTTAAATATTCTCAATTTCCAGAAAAAAAATTGAATACTAATTCAGCAAATAATGAGTTGCCATTGCCTCGTAATGGATTAAATAATGACAAGTGATTACAATATTTTTGCTAGGCCAGAACATAATATTTAGAAATATCATATATCCTCAAATATGGATGGAGGAGGAGAACTCCAAACGAACTTTTATGTTCTCCAGATATATGACCTCATAAAGGTCTTCTTTAGGCTCAAGACCTCATGACAGGGCTATATAGAGAGAAGTTTCCCCTTAACTAGCCTCTATAGATAGAATAATAGATATAACATTTCGTAAAGGTCCTCAACAGATAGAAGACCTCTGAAAAGGGTTCTAAAGATAGAACATCTCATGAACACCCCTCTTTATGTCTTTTGTACAAAAAACACCTCTTATCTGGGAAGAAGACCTCATAAAAATCCTGTATATATAGAAGACTTTATAAAGGTCTTCTATATACAGGAGACCCCCTATAAAGCTATTCTATACATAGTAGGCCTCATAAAGTTGTTCTATTTATAGAAAGCCTCATAAAGCTCTTCTAACATTGCCTTCTATGGATAGCGGACCTCATAAATTACTTCTATGGATAGCAGACCATACCAACGGCCTTCCAAGGATAGAAGAAATCATAAAGAAAATCTAGCTATAGAAAATCTCATGAAGGTCTTCTAACGATAGAAGAAGACCTAATAAGGCTCTTCAACGGGCAGACGGCCCTCTATAAGGCCCTCTTCTAAAGATAGATGACCTCAGAAAGGTCAACTATACATAGAAGACCTTATAAAGGCATTCATTCAAAGACCTGTTAAAGGTCTTCTATGTATAGAAGACCTTATAAAGGTGTTTTATGGATAGAAGACCTAATAAAGGATCATCAATAGATAGAAGAACCCGTTAATGGGTTGGTATAAATAGAAGAACTCCTCAAGGAGTCTTCTATAGATAGTAGAACGAATAATGGGGTTTCCATAAATAGAAGAACTCCTAAATGGGCCTGCTGTAGATAGAAGAACTCCTAAAGCGATATTCTGTAGGTAGAAGGCTTCCTATATGGTTCATCTGTAGATAGAATACATCCTACAGGGGTCTGCCGTAGATAGAAGAAGTCCTAACGGTATCTTCGGTAGACAGAAGACCTCCTAATGGATTCTTCTTTAGATATAAGAAATCGTAAATAAGTCTTATATAGATAGAAGTCCTCCTAAAGCGTCCTTCTATAGATAGACGACCGCTAAAACTGTGTTATATAGATAAAAGACCACCTAAAGATGTAATAGAAGACCTACTAAAGCGGTCTTATATAGATACAAGACCTCCTGAAGCGGTCTCCTATATGTAGAAGGGTGTCTTCTAAAGGTAGAATACCTCCTAACGCGGACTTCTATAGATAGAAGACCTTCTAAAGCGGACTTCTATAGATAGAAGACCTCCCAAAGCGGTCATCTATAGATAGAAGGCCTCCTAAAGCGGTCTTCTGTAGATAGAAGACATCCTAAAGCGGTCTTTTATAGATAGAAGACCTCCTAAAGCGGTCTTATATAGGTAGAATATTTCTTAAAGGAGTCTTTTATAGGAAGAATACCAGCTACCTAAAGAGGTAGAAGACTTCCTAAAGCGGACTTCTACAGATAGAAGACCTTCTTAAGAGGACTTCTACAGATAGACGACCTTCTAAAGAGGACTTCTATAGATAGAAGACCTCCTAAAGCGGCCTTCTATAGGTAGAAGACTTCCTAAAGCGGACTTCTACAGATAGAAGACCTTCTAAAGAGGACTTCTATAGATAGAAGACCTCCTAGAGCGGTCTTCTATAGGTAGAAGACCTCTTAAAGCAGTCTTTAATAGGAAGAATATCTGCTAAGATTGTCTTCTTTAGGTAGAAGACCTCCTAAAGCGAATTTCTATAGATAGAAGACCTCCAACAGCGGTCTTCTATAGATAGAAGGCCTCCTAAACCGGTCTTCTATAGATAGAAGGCCTCCTAAACCGGTCTTCTATAGATAGAAGACCTCATAAAGTGGTTTTCTATAGATAGAAGACCTCCTAAAGCGATCTTCTATAGACAGAAGACATCCTAAAGCGGTCTTCTATAGACAGAAGACTTCCTAAAGCGGTCTTCTATAGATAGAAGACCTCCTAAAGCGGTCTTCTCTAGGTAGAATACCTCTTAAAGGTGTCTTTTATAGGAAGAATACCTGCTTAGAGTGTCTTCTTTAGGTATAAGACCTCCTAAAGCGGACTTCTATAGATCGAAGACCTCCTAAAGTGGTCCCCTATAGGTAAAAGATTTCCTAAAGCGGTCTTCTACAGATAGAAGACCTCCTAAAGCTGTCTCCTATAGACAGAAGATCTCCTAAAGCGATATTCTGTAGACAGAAGACCTCCTAAAGCGGTCTTCTATAGAGAGAAGACCTTCTAAAGCGGTCTTCTATAGAGAGAATACCTCCTAAAGCTGTCTTCTATAGAGAGAAGACCTCCTAAAGCGGTCTTCTATAGAGGGAAGACCTACTAAAGCGGTCTTCTATAGAGAGAAGGCCTCCTAAAGCGGTCTTATAAAAAGAGAAGGCATTCTAAAGCGGTCTTCTATAGAGAGAAGACATCCTAAAGCGGTCTCCTATAGATAAAAGATCTCCTAAACCGATATTCTATAGACAGAAGACCTCCTAAAGTGGTCTTCTATAGATAGAAGACCTCCTAAAGCGGTCTTCTATAGAGAGAAGACCTCCTAAAGCTGTCTTCTATAGATAGAAGACATCCTAAGGCGGTCTTTTATAGATATAAGACCCCCTAAAGCTGTTTTCTCTCGATAGATCTCCTACAGCGACCTTCTATAGATAGAAGACCTCTTAAAGCGGTTTTCTATAGGTAGGAGACCTCCTAAAACGGTCCCCTATGGATAAAAGACCTTTTAGAGCAGTCTTCTATAGGTAAAAGACCACCTAAATGCTTCTGCTGCTAATGGTGTCTTCTAAAGGTAGAGGACCTCCTAAAGCGGACTTCTATAGATAGAAGACCTCCTAAACTGATCTCCTATAGATAGAAGACCTCCTAAAGCGGTCTTCTACAGGTAGAAGACCTCTTAAAGGAGTCTTCTATAGGAAGAAGTCCTGCTTAGAGTGTCTTCTTTAGGTATAATACCTCCTAAAGCGGACTTCTATAGATCGAAGACCTCTTAAAGGAGTCTTTTATAGGAAGAATACCAGCTAAGATTGTCTTCTTTAAGTAGAAGACCTCCTAAAGCGGACTTCTATAGATAGAATACCTTCTAAAGCGGTCTTCTATAGATAAAATATCTCCTAAAGCGGTCTTCTACAGATAAAAGACCTCCTAAAGCTGTCTCCTATAGACAGAAGACCTCCTAAAGCTGTCTCCTATAGACAGAAGACCTCCTAAAGCGGTCTTCTATAGAGAGAAGACCTTCTAAAGCGGTCTTCTATAGAGAAAATACTTCCTAAAGCTGTCTTCTATAGAGAGAAGAACTCCTAAAGCGGTCTTCTATAGAGAGAAGACCTCCTAAAGCGGTCTTCTATAGAGAGAAGACCTCCTAAAGGAGTCTTCTATAGACAGAAGGCATCCTAAAGCGGTCTTCTATAGATAGAAGACATCCTAAAGCGGTCCCCTATAAATAAAAGCTGTCTTCTATAGATAGAAGACCTCCTAAACCGATCTCCTATAGATAAAAGACCTCCTAAAGCGGTCTTCTACAGGTAGACGACCTCTTAAAGGTCTTCTATAGGAAGAAGACCTGCTTAGAGTGTCTTCTTTAGGTATAAGACCTCCTAAAGCGGACTTCTATAGATCGAAGACATCCTAAAGCGGCCTTCTATAGATAGAAGACCTCCTAAAGCGGTGTTCTATAGAAAAAAACCTCCTTCTAAAGCGGTCTTCTATAGATAGAAGGCCTCCTAAGGCAGTTTTCTATAGATAGGGGGTCTCCTAGTCTTCTATAGATAGAAGACATCCTAAAGCGGTCTTCTATAGATAGAAGACCTCCTAAAGCGGTCTTCTGTAGATAAATGACCTCCTAAAGCGGTCTTCTATAGATAGAAGACCTCCTAAAGCGGTCTTCTATAGATAGAAGACATCCTAAAGCGGACTTCTATAGATAGAAGACCTCCTAAAGCTGTCTTTTATAGGAAGAATACCAGCTAAGATTGTCTTCTTTAAGTAGAAGACCTCCTAAAGCGGACTTCTATAGATAGAATACCTTCTAAAGCGGTCTTCTATAGATAGAAGACCTCCTAAAGCGATTTTCTCTAGACAGAAGACCTCCTAAAGGGGTATTCTATAGATAGAAGACCTCCTAAAGCGATTTTCTCTAGACAGAAGACCTCCTAAGGGGGTATTCTATAGATAGAAGACCTCCTAAAGCGGTCTTCTATAGATAAAAGACCTCCTAAAGCGGTCTTCTATAGAAAAAAACCTCCTTCTAAAGCGGTCTTCTATAGATAGAAGGCCTCCTAAAGCGGTCTTCTATAGATAGGAGACCTCCTAAAGCAGTATTCTATAGATAGAAGACCTCCTAAAGCGGTCTTCTATAGATAAAAGACCTCCTAAAGCGATTTTCTCTAGACAGAAGACCTCCTAGAGGGGTATTCTATAGATAGAAGACCTCCTAAAGCGGTCTTCTATAGATAAAAGACCTCCTAAAGCGGTCTTCTATAGAAAAAAACCTCCTTCTAAAGCGGTCTTCTATAGATAGAAGGCCTCCTAAAGCGGTCTTCTATAGATAGGAGACCTCCTAAAGCAGTCTTCTATAGATAGAAGACCTCCTGAAGCGATATTCTATAGACAGAAGACCTCCTAAAGCGGTATTCTCTAGATAGAAGACCTCCTAAAACGGTCTTCTGTAGATAGAAGATCTCCTAAAGCGATCTTCTATAGATAGAAAACCTCCTAAAGCAGTTATCTATAGATAGAAGACTTGCTAAGGGTGTCTTCTAAAGATAGAAGACCTCCTAAAGTGGTCTTCTATAGGTAAAATACCGCCTAAATGGGTCTACAGGGAAAAGGGAAATGGGTCTTCCATAGATAGAATACATCCTAAAAGGGTCTCCTATAGGAAGAAGAACTCCTAAGCGGTTTTCTATAGACAGAAGACTTGCTAAGGTGGTCTTCTATAATTAGAAGACCTCCTAAAGCGGCCTTCTATAGGTAAAAGACCACTTTAATGGGTCTGCCGTAGATGAAGGACCTCCTAAAGGTGTCTTCTTCGGGGAAACGGGAAATGGTTCTTCAATATATATAATACATCATAAAAGGGTCTTCTATAGGAAGCACTTCTAAAGTGGTTTTCTGTAGACAGAAGACTTCCTAAGGGGGTCTTCTATAGGGAGAAGACCTCCTTCTATAGGAATTAGATCTGCTAAGGATGTCTTCTATAGGTAGTAGATCTTCTGAAGAGGTCTTCCATATATAGAGACATCCTAAAAGGATCTTCTATAGGGAGAAGACCTCCTAAAGAAGTCCTTTTTAAATAGAAGACCTTCTGAAAACATCTTCTATAAAAATACCTCCTAAAAGAGCCTTCTTTCATGAAGAAAATACCTGATAAAGCTTTTGTATGGATAAAAGATCTCATATAAGATCATCTATGGACATGATACATTATAATATGTGTGAAAAATGTTGTTGTTGTTTTTGCCGGCAACCCTAATATGTCTGAAACCTTGTTTGACATTCAGCAGAAAGGCTTGTCTGCCAGCTCTTGTTTCATTTTCCTTCTCCACATAAGAATAAGGAGAAGAAGTGGTGTTGTTCAAAAATTGATGTTTCATCTACTTTTCGAGAAAAAAAGCGAAAAAAAGATTAAATATTTTTTTATTATTTATTTTTTATTACTCATCATTTCGTCAATAAAGTTGTGGCGTGGTTTAATAGCTTTGTCTGGTTTATTTATTTATGGCTTTAGTTTTTATTTAAATTCATTGGAATGACGACGCCACACCACGACGTTGGTGTTTTGAGATCTTTGTGGTAGATTTAAAGATTTTAACAGATAATTGTGGAGAAAGTCAATGAAAATTTGTGGGGTGAATGGGGGAACAATTACTATTTTAAAGATTTTTTTTTAATTTATGACACATTGATGGGTGAAGATGAAGTTACGCCGTAAACTATTTGAACTTTTGCTTCAATCAATTGAAGGGGTGTGCGGGGCTGCGCCTAGCCTGTAAGTGCTAGAGCGTAACGTTGCCTTGTGAAATGAGATATTTTTGTTTTTAAATTAAAATCTTATCTTGATCTTGGAATTTCTTTCTTTTGCGTTTCATTGAAAAAGAAATGAGTAAAACTAATTAGGTTTTATGATTATTTCTAACTGAAAGATTTATTGCAAAGTTAGCCCTTTCCCTTGGTGATGGCAGGAAGGGTAGTGGGGTTTTTTGTGATTTGTCATTGAATGTAATTTTTGTTCATTTTGTAATGAAAGTGGGGTCTGAGGAAGTATAAGTTATGCTATAAAGAAAGCGGAATGTCTTCCATTCTATAACAACTTTAATATTTTCTTGACAAAGAATTGTATAGTGTGTTGAAAATTCAACATGAAGGTTGAATATGGTTGATTTGTTATAAAAGATATATTTACAGTCAAACTTCTCTATAATTTTTAGCGTTGTAAATATATAGAATTATTCGGCTGTAACTGAATTTCACCCCTAAACGTGCAAAGATAGACAGTGGAACCACTGTCTTTGAACTGAAGAAATTCTTTTGTCACTCTAGGAAGCTTTAAAGGCTGAAATAATTTTTTCTATGAAATATCTCTCTGAAACATGACATGTAGTATGTATGACCCCTAACTATTGAACCTAACCTCACTAATTGCACCACTAAGTCGCACACTCTACTAACACGTGGCATTAAAACAAACAAAAAATTCACAACAAAAAAAATAATAATTATTTTTAAGCAAAATTACAATACAATATTTTTGGTTTTTGTGGTTAATGTTCTACACATGTTTTCGAAAAACCATAACATAAATATGTAGCGCGACGAAGCCGGAAAAACTCTACTGTTTTTATAATAAAAAAAATTGAAAATATTATATGCTACCCCCATAAATTGCACCTCAATAACATATTCGTTGTTAAATGTTACTTTAATGAAACCATAAAAAATAATTTTTTATTAATATTTTTATGGGATTTTTAACACACACTTATTTTTTTTAATGGAATGGCAGACGACGACAGGAACTTCTCCAATATTCACTCCCTTCTGTTTTCAGGCATAAAAAAATATTTAAAAAATTACCATTAAAACAGATGCCTATCGAACACTAAAAAACACACATATAAATTTGTCAACATCAGCAACATATGTGACAGAGGGCACAACAACAACAACGAAATTCCCCTACACAACAAGAAAAAAAAATATCCTTAAATGTGAAGTAGTCTTTGTTTGGCTTCTAGCCGACTGCTGCTGCAGCTATTGGCACGCGTACCCTTATGTTTCTTTATTGAAAGCAAAGACAAAATACCGCCACTTTTTCTTTAATTTATACAAAAAACACACAAACGGAATGGTAGCTATGTCAGATCTTAAAAAATGCTTTCCGCAGGCCATGTAGCTTGTGTCTTTTGCCACAGGGTTGGGGGTTAGTAGAATTCCTCCAAAGGTATTATCAATTTTCACACTTCAATTTTTTATGGTACTTTAATGTTTCAACGACAAAGTGCTGACACTTCAGAAATGTTAAAACAATTTTCTTAGTGGTCCTCTGCTTGACATCATCGCTGCCGCATCATCACCACAAACTGTAGGCACCATTTAAACTGTCAACACCACCTTCATGTTTGGCCATGAAAACAATTAGGGCGAGTAATTAATTACCTCTTATTTTGAGGAGCATAAGATATATAGGGAAGTTTCTCACAAGAATGGGAACAGAGAATCTAATGTATCCGCCAATAAATCAACTTTCTGGAGAAAAATCCAATATATAAACTCTCCAAATAAATCAAATCTCTCTTGAGTAATATATAGTCTATTATTCGAAAAAATTGATTTATTGATGGATTCATAGATATTTTGGTCAATCATCAATGCTTCCCGTAATATTTATGTTTCCCTATATAAAAATCTGTATAAAATACGACATTTGTTTAAGAACAAAGAATGTCATTGTAAAGCTCTCAAGTAAGTTCTCTGAATTCCCCTAAAATTGAAAATGCAACAGTTGTTTTATAAAGAGCAAATACAAATAAAAACGGCCGATAAGGTTGGTCGTTATCTCTACTTTGGGTATTAATAAAATAAATTCATATCAATCGGCGATAGTTTCACAGAAAAAAAGTGTAACAATCACTAAAAATGAGGCACTGATACGTTTATATCAGATATTGTTAAACAAATGGTAAAAAACCGGTATGGACAATGGAAAATCCATCCCCTCCCCCATGATAGTAAGACTGCTATTTAATTTTCTGATAGTGAGAAAATTCTATACCGTACGGCACAGAAATTATTTTCCCTTATTTGCAGATGTTCGGTTTTAATTTTTCATTGAGAAAATCGAGAACAAACTTTGGCTTGAATTATTTCAAAAAGAGTAAAGAGTAATTCATATATTTACTTACTTAGCTGGCCCATTACAGAACATTTGTTCCATAGACCGAACTAAGAAAAGATATCCAATTCTCCTGTTTAGTGCTTCGCTTTATGGAATACCGCGCCTATTCGTCTCTTCATCCACTTGTTTGCGCCATATATTCTTTGGCCTGCCAATTCTGCGTGCACCGCCATGTGGCTCGAATTTATACGCCTTTATAGCGGGTTCATCATCGCTCAATCTTATTATATGACCTAGCCAACGCAATCGCTGCATCTCGATACAGCTCGTGGTTTAATTTTGGTTTAACGAGTTGTGGCTTTGTTTTTGAAGTGCTTACTTAAGCCAAAGTAGCATCTGTTGGCCAATACAATTCTTCTTTTTATACCCTCAGCCTTTAGGCTAGAAAGGGTATATGTATATGTACACTTTCATATGGGCAAAATGTGCCTCATCGAAATAATGGTTTTAGGCACCAAGTATGTTTGGACGAAATGTGTTTCAGACAATTTGGAATCGATTTAGCAATGTCCGTCCGTCTGTCTGTCTGGCTGGCTGGTGCACACGATAACTCTCGAACGGATGAACCGATTTGGTCCAAAATGTTGCTTTCGCAATATTTAGTCCAAACTTAGTTTAAGTTCGAAGATGGGTTATATCACTCCACTCCTTCCGGTACCTCCCCCACGAAAGTTCGAAAATGTTCGGAAAATTTGTGCGCACGATAACTATTGAAGGGAGTATCCGATTTGGTCCATACTTTGCACATCGTTAAATTTCTACCAAACTTAGATGAGGCTCCAATATGGACTCAATCGGTCCACTCCTTCGGGTACCTCCTACACAAAATTTCGGAAAAGTTCAGTTTAGGACCAGCTCCCGAATCGCTTCGATTTTTGTTGTAGCAACTTATATTCACTACACCCCATACGAAGGTACAAGTTTCATCAGGGGCAAGACCATACTTCCTGAGAAAATAGCCTGAAAGTTGCAAAAAAAACCCTATGAAAAAGTGGTTGGAGCGCAAGATAACTCTCGAACGGATCTGCCGATTCGGTCCAAAATGTGGCCTTCGTAATATTTTGTGCAAACTTAGTTTAAGTTCGAAGATACGACATATCGGTCAACTCCCTCAGGTAACTCCCCCACAAAAGTTCAAAATGTTCGGAAAAATTGTGCGTATGATAACTCTTTATGGAAGTGACAGATTTGGTCCATACTTTATAATATACATATATAATATATATAATTGTTCCACAAACATCCCAGATGGGACAAGGGAGACTTCTCTCATATCAGTGCACCCCGATTCATATTAGCTCAATGATATGGGACCTACTGTTTATTGCCGAGTCCGAACGGCGTGTCTTAAGACACCACTTGTAGAGAAGTTTTACATGGCTGAAATACTCAGGAAATGTTGCCAACATTACTGAGGGGTATTTTGCCACCGTTGAAAATTGTTTGATGTTGCAAGGCGGGTGCGCATACCATTGCACCACGGTGGCACCCATACTTTACACATCCTAATATATCGACGAGGTATAGGTCAGGTTCGAATATAGACTATATTTGTCCACTCCTTCGGGTACCTCCCACACACATTTTTGGATAAATTCACTTTAAGACCTGCTCCCGGATCACTTTGATTTTTGTTGAAACAACTTGCATACGCTGCCTCAATTACGACAGTAAAAGTTTTTTCAAGGGCAAGTCCATATTTCTTGAGAAAAAAGTCAGAAAGTTGTAGAAACCCCCTATGGCACCATATGTAGTGACTGGAGAGCTCGAACCGAATACTGCGTTCGTCCACACTTTGGATATCGTAATATTTCTTCGAATATTAGATGAAATTCGGAGGTGGAAGGAGTGGACCTTCGGATACCTCCCACACAAGAGTTCGAAAATATTCGCTAAAATGGTACTCTAAATGTTGTCGAAACTCAGTTTAAAAAAGCCATATCTATCGATATCCCCGCAAATTTTTGCGCTTTAATTCTATCCAAATTGTTTTTTTTTTTTTTTGGAAAAAGAAAAAGAAGAAAAGCATATAAAGAAAAGAAGAAAAGCATATATCTGTCGGCAATGTCGACTGATACTTTTTTACTTGTTATTTCACAACTGATGTCGTTTGTTGTGTTTACGGCGATACTGAGGTATACGAAGTCTTTTACTACCTCAAAATTATAGGAACCAACTTCAACAGTTGGTCCGATCTTAATGGACGCATTGCACGTCGACACCATCAACTTGGTCTTCTCACCGTTTATCGCCAGACCCACTTTATCAGATTCTCCATCGACCTTCATAAAGGTATCGTTTAGTTCTTTTACTGATCGTCCCATGATGTCTATATCATTAGCATAAGCAAGTAACATGTGGCTATTGGTGTAAATTTTGCCACTTCTTTCGACGTTTGCCTCTCGTATAACCTTTTCCAACAGGATGTTGAAGAGATCACACCAAAGGCTGTCTTCTTGTCTGAAACCTCTTTTGGTACAAAACTCTTCGGAGAGGTTCTTTCCTCGTGTCATTTAAAGTCATTTTACAAAGCCGGATGAGCTTTGCGGGAATACCAAATTCAGACATGGCTTGGAATACCTTTGAACGCAGGGGGCTGTCGAAGGCTGCTTTATAATCGACAAAAAGGTGGTAGGTGTCGATCTGCATATCTTGGGTCTTCTCCAGGATTTGCCGCAGGGTAAATATCTGGTCAATGGTGGAATTGCCAGGTTTAAAGCTGCATTGGTATGGTCCAATTATCTCGTTGACCATAGGCTTTAGTCGTTCCCACAATATCCCTGACACGATCTTGTAGGCAATAGGGAGTAGACTTATGCCCCTATAGTTAGAGCATACAGTCTTATCACCCTTCTTGTGGACGGGGCACAGGATAATCAGGTTCCAATAGTCGGGTACTCGTTCTTCCTGCCAGATGGTGCTAACTAGCTGATGAATACACCTTATCAACGTGTCGCCTCCGGTTTTGAACAGCTCGGCTGGTAAGCCATCGGCTCCTGCTGCCTTATTATCCTTCAGCTGATTTATTGCTGTCTTTACCTCATCTTGGCTGGGCGGTATACATTCAAAACCATCTTCTGGGATTGGGACTGTGGTATCTTCGTCGTCTTCGCTGCTATTGGATACCAACAGATTTGAAAAATGTTCTTTCCATATCCTGAGTACACTATCTGTATCAGTTACCAAATTACCTTGCTGGTCTCTACAGGAGGATGTGTCTGTACCAAAGCCATCAGTTTGATGCTTGAGTCTTTGGTACAATTTTCGGACTTCATTCTGGTACGTGTACATCTCGATTTTTTCACACTCCCGCTTTTACATGTCTCTCTTTTTCCTGCGGAAAAGACTTTTTTCCTCTCTCCTTTTCTCCCGATATCTCTCTCGTGCGTTACGCGTTGCTACGGATTGTAAAGTAGCCCTATATGCCACATTTTTCTCTTCGGTGGCAGCACGAAACTCCTGATCATACCATGGATTCCTTGGTGGAGGTCTCTGGTATCCAAGTATGGATTTTGCGGCTGTTTGCATGGAGTGGGAAATGCTTTGCCATTGCGCTGATATGTTATCGGGATGAGGAGTGCTTTGATTAAGCAATTGGGCTAGTTGAGTGGAATATGCCGATGTCTAACTTTCGTGTTGTGTCTGTTCGTACTTTGTTTGCTACGTTTAAGCGGGTACGTACCTTTGCTGCAACAAGGTAGTGGTCCGAATCAATGTTTGCGCCTCGGAACGATCGTACATCCAACACGCTCGATGAATGTCTTCCATCTATCACAACATGATCAATTTGATTTCTTGCTTGCTGATCTGGAGACAGCCAGGTGCCCTTATGAATATCGAGATGATTAAATCTGGTACTGCTAACTACCATGTTTTTTTGCAGCTGCAAAGTCTATCAGCCTCATACCATTGTCAGATGCTTCAATTTCCCGACTGTTGGGCCAAAGATATTCTCCTTTCCAATTTTGGCATTAAAATCGCCTAGAATGATTTTAATGTCATGGGCAGGGCAACGGTCATATGTTTCTTCTAAGCGCTCGTAAAATATATCTTTGGTCTGTTCGTCCTTTCTTCAGTGGGAGCATGAGCGCAAATAAAGCTGATGTTGAAGAATTTAGCTTTTATTCGAATTGCAGCAAGTCTTTCATTCACTGGGGTGAAGCTGGATACCAGATGTTTTAGTCTCCGAATAACTACGAATCCACAACCAAACTCATGATTTACGTCATGGCAGTTATAATACAGAGCGTCACCTTTAGGTGTTGTTGTGACGCCTTTCCCAATCCATCGTATTTCCTGTATGACAGTAATATCGGCCTTGTACTTTTCAAGTACGTCTGCCAATGCGAAGACTGCACCTTCTCTATAAAGAGTGCGAACATTCCAGGTGCAGATTCGCAGATCATGGTCCGTAAAACGTTTCGGGGTTCCTCAACTTTCGTTTTTTTCATAGTAGGCTGTTTTTCTAGGGGAGGGTTACTAACCCGACGCCCAAACCCAAGTTTTTAACGTTCTTATGGGTGAACGCGCGGCACATGTTAGCTCACTACCTTTAACGGGTGTTACAGTTGACACCACGGGGAGGTCAGTCACTTGGTCACTTGGGATGAAAGAGGAACCAAGAAAAATACTGGGCTTTGCCATGTTAAAACCGGTCAGGACCGTTGCGTGGTATCTTCCATCCCCTACGTCACCCAAGTTTACTGGAAGAGTAAAATCGAGTGTAATCGAGTAGGAAAAATTTATTTATTTTTGACCGTTTGTGTGTTCGGAGGTTCGGATGAGGTTGTTAGGAGGTTCGAATTAGGCTGTTCGGAATTTCGGAGGATCAGAGGAAGTTTCGAAAGTTCGAAGGAGGGTGGTCGGAGGTCCAGAGTAGGTTGTTCCGAAGTTCGGAGTAGGGTGGTCGGAGGTCCAGAGGAGGTTGTTCCGAAGTTCGGAAGAGGGTGGTCGGAGGTTCAGAGGAAGGAGTTCCGAACAACCTCCGACCACCCTAATCTGGCAGCAAAGTAAAAAAAAATGATTGCTTAAAAAAATAACAACAAACAAAACAAATTTCACGATTTGTTATTTTTATTTCACTTGTTTAATTGTATTATTTATATTCACTTTATTTCTTTTATTTTGCTTTGACAGTGCGCGTTGTTTTCTTTTTTTTTTTTTTTTTGTTTTGCCTTAATTGTCAAATAAATGTCAAATCAGCAGTTTGACAGATTTTCCACTTTTTACACCACGAAATTTGTCGAGCAAAAAGTAGTAAAACAGAACGAAAGCCATTTTGGCATTCTCTCTCTTAAATGTTGCTTCAAGTTTTACTCTTTTGGGGTTAGGGAACGCTTTCCGAGTTAAAAATGGGGCCAAAGGTGAATTTTCTCGAAAATTCTCTAAATGCCACAATCATAATTCGATCGATGAAAAAACTTTACCAGCTCATTGTTGTGGCTAAAAAACGATTTCTACAATAACACGGTGCGCCTTAACTAATTTTAAACGGAAGGTGCTTACACCTAGGAAGTTTCTGCAGATTCTGAAACTAAAATGCTCATATATGAGAAATATCAAGAAACCAAAAAATCGCCGGAGGGATTTTCAAATAAATCGATTTAAGTTCACATTTTTAGGGGTTCCTTAGGTCTTCACGATTTTGCTTGGAAACCGCGAGACCTATGTAATTGGGCATACAGAAAATGTTGTAGCTGTGAAAATTCTCCACAAAATTCACTTTTTGATATTTTCGTAGGTTTTACCGTTTTTGAGATATAGAAGTTCAAATTGAGACAATGCACTGACTGTATCGCCTCCTTATAAAATGTCATTACTGCAATTTCCCAAATTAAACTTATATATCCTGAAAATGGTACAACCTAGGAAAAAATAAATCATCTAATCTTGTAGAGAATTTTCACAGCTTCAACATTTTCTTTAGTCCCATTTTAATATGAGTGCGGTTTCCAAGCAAAATCTTGAAGACTTAACATAAAAACCTAAAAATTTGAACTGAACCTCTATATCTCAAAAATGGTAAAACCTACGAAAAAAACCTAAAGGTCAGTTTTGTAGAGAATTTTCACAGCTACATTTTCTTGAGACTCATTTCGATACGACTTGCGGTTTCCAAGCAAAAAACCCTAAAATTGTGAATTTTGATAGCGATTTATTTAAAAATCCCTACGGCGATTTTTTCTGTTTTCTTTTTTTATTTTTCTTATCTATGAACATTGCTGTTTCAGAATCTGCGAAATCTCCCCATGTGTAAGCGGTTTTCATCAAAAGTTAGTTAAGCATGA
This sequence comes from Musca autumnalis, assembly GCF_047663935.1. Classification (NCBI taxonomy): domain Eukaryota; kingdom Metazoa; phylum Arthropoda; class Insecta; order Diptera; family Muscidae; genus Musca; species Musca autumnalis. Next base: position 203,508,673 of record NW_027411755.1, read on the forward strand.
TATTGTTTTACAAGGAGGCGATACAGTCAGTGCACTGTCTCAATTTGAACTTCTATATCTCAAAATCGACAAAACCTACGAAAATATCATTAATATCAATCTTGTGGAGAACATTTTCTTTATGCCTATTTACATAGGACTCGCGGTTTCCAAGCAAAACAGGGAAAACCTAAAGAACCCCTAAAAATGTGAACTTAAATCGCGATTTATTTGAAAATCCCACTGGCGATTTTTTTTTTTTTTGTTTCTTGATATTTCTCATCTATGAGCATTGTAATTTCAGAATCTGCAAAAACTTCCTAGGTGTAAGCACCTTCCATTTAAATTTGGTTAAGGCACACCGTGACAATTTATGAAAATGGGACCATATTTTGATAATAGCTATATTATAGGGCCCCAATTATCTGTAATTGGTCAAATATACATTGTGGAGCAATATCAAAATCTGGCCAGATTTTCATAAATTTTTGTAGAATTCGTGTTTTAGCCACAACATTGATTTAAAAAAAAAAAAAAAAAAACAAAAACAACGTACGACAAATTTGCTTTTTGTGGAAGCTCTATGTATCCACGACCACTAATGAAAAAAATGGTAGCAATGCCAATGAAGAGAGAAATAAAAAACAAAAATGTAATTTTGAACACCAAGCAAGCAATCTAATCTATTTTTAATAACAGAGCCTTGTCAACAGTTTCACACCATATTTCTATTAAATAAATTACAATTTTGTTGCATTCGTTTTTTTTCTAACTTTTTTCTTACCAATTAATGGCGTTCGTCAGGCACTACTTAAATTACTCTATTAGTGGAAAACTAGCGTTTTTGGTCTTTCGATGTAGAAATGGCAGCCAAATAGTATAAAAAAGAAAAAGAAAACTAATTTTAAATTAAAACAGCGAAGAAAAATGTTATGGCATGTGGAAAGGATCGTCTTGGCCTTGGACTGCAGAGCATTTTTTTACTTAAATGTCCATGTCCATGCTCCCATAACCTCTAAGTTATACGGCAACAAACTGAAATGACAGGAGGGCTCGATATGTATCGAAAAGAAATTGCTCCCAAAAATAAGATCCACTTCCAAATTGAACTATGTCATTTGAGCTTTAATCCAAATATATATTTTTGACGGGTAGTTCATACGTAAGGGACACAAAATAAACTTCTACATATTTATGGGGAAAAGGATTTTGGATGCGTAGACGCTACGAGAGGAACTAGGAAAGTTTCTGATCTAATAATGAAAACGCGATTTGCGATGTCGCAAAACCCACTGATACTTTTATACTTATTTCAAATTCCATTAAATACCTACTAAATTTCAAATTCTAACATTTTTCTTTTATTCCTGAGGTAGAAAATAATCATAAATATAAAAAATCACTCACTCACACACCGCCGCCCATTTATGGAAACAACACATTATGTATCCCCACATAGAAAAGTTATAATTATCTCGTAAAACATTTACAAGCTATTCTATGCAGCAGCAGTAGACCAATACAAGTCTCAAAACTGATGGCCTCCCTCTCCACGATAGGAGTTTTTTCCAGGCAGACACATTTGTTGCCCCAGTAATGTGAAAGCATGAGCTTTGTTGGCGGCTATTTCATGTTTGATAACTTTTTGGGGTGAGATTTGTGATTTTATTAGATATGGTTGGGGGGGTGGGTGCTTTGAGGTGGATATGGAGTCCTTGCAAATGGCAGCCTATAGCTGCGAGTGTATGAAACAAACCTTGACAATTGCAGGGAGACATGCAAAATAAGCATAAATTACAACACATACAAATTAAGTTGGTATTATTATCAGGAAAACGTGAAAAACAACCTCGAAAATGAACCCCTCGAGGTATTTTATGTTTGGCAAATACACACACACAAACCCATTTATGGCGATATAAATTAGAATTTACAAAAATTGCGGAACCCTCACCAACAAAACAACTTTATGAGTATATATCGACACCTCCAAATAATAGTATGCTAAGTCTGAAAAGTGAGTTTTGCAGGAGAAGCTCTCAAAGTTTACAGTTTTCTTTGACCTTCTTTACAATGCTAAGTAAACATTTGTTTATAACTTCTGTTCGGATTGACCGATCATTACCAAAATTTGACAGAATTTAAGTTAAAGGACGTAAAATGTAAAAATGTAAAGAACTTGAAAACATGCTAAGTCGACTTAGCATACTATTGTTTGGAGGCGTCGATATGTCCTTTATTTTTTGCTGTGGTAACGCTGCTCATCAGCAAAACATTTCAGCATATTTTCAGATTTTATTTTTGACTAAAGATTGATTTGACCTTTAGGAGTGGATTTTTTTAAGACTATTTTTTCAAACGCCATCTGGCCTTTAGGCTTGGATTTGTTTAAGAATTTTTTTCAAACTCAATCTGGCCTTCAGGCTTGGATTTTTTTAAGAATATTTTTCAAACACCATATGGCTTTTAGGCGTGGATTTTTTTAAGAATATTGTTTCAAACACCATCTGGCATTTAGGCGTGGATTTTTTTAAGAATATTTTTTCAAACACCATCTGGCCTTTAGGCGTGGATTTTTTTAAGAATATTTTTTCAAACACCATCTGGCCTTTAGGCGTGGATTTTTTAAGAATATTTTTTCAAACACCATCTGGCCTTTAGACGTGGATTTTTTTAAGAATATTTTTTCAAACACCATATGGCCTTTAGGCGTGGATTTTTTTAAGAATATTTTTTCAAACACCATCAGGCCTTTAGGCCTGGATTTTTTTAAGAATATTTTTTCAAACACCATCTGGCCTTGAGGCGTGGATTTTTTAAGAATATTTTTTCAAACACCATCTGGCCTTGAGGCGTGGATTTTTTTAAGAATATTTTTTCAAACACCATCTGGCCTTTAGGCGTGGATTTTTTTAAGAATATTTTTTCAAACACCATCTGGCCTTTAGGCCTGGATTTTTTAAGAATATTTTTTCAAACACCATCTGGCCTTTAGGCCTGGATTTTTTTAAGAATATTTTTTCAAACACCATATGGCCTTTAGGCGTGGATTTTTTAGAATATTTTTTCAATTACCCTCTGGCCTTTAGGCGTGGATTTTTTAGAATATTTTTTCAATTACCCTCTGGCCTTTAGGCGTGGATTTTTTAGAATATTTTTTCAATTACCCTCTGGCCTTGAGGCGTGGATTTTTTTAAGAATATTTTTTCAAACACCATCTGGCCTTTAGGCGTGGATTTTTTTAAGAATATTTTTTCAAACACCATCTGGCCTTTAGGCGTGGATTTTTCTAAGAATATTTTTTCAAACACCATCTGGCCTTTAAGCGTGGATTTTTCTAAGAATATTTTTTCAAACACCATATGGCCTTTAGGCGTGGATTTTTTAGAATATTTTTTCAATTACCCTCTGGCCTTTAGGCGTGGATTTTTTAGAATATTTTTTCAATTACCCTCTGGCCTTTAGGCGTGGATTTTTTAGAATATTTTTTCAATTACCCTCTGGCCTTTAGGCGTGGATTTTTTAGAATATTTTTTCAATTACCCTCTGGCCTTTAGGCGTGGATTTTTTAGAATATTTTTTCAATTACCCTCTGGCCTTTAGGCGTGGATTTTTTAGAATATTTTTTCAATTACCCTCTGGCCTTTAGGCGTGGATTTTTTAGAATATTTTTTCAATTACCCTCTGGCCTTTAGGCGTGGATTTTTTAGAATATTTTTTCAATTACCCTCTGGCCTTTAGGCGTGGATTTTTTAGAATATTTTTTCAATTACCCTCTGGCCTTTAGGCGTGGATTTTTTAGAATATTTTTTCAATTACCCTCTGGCCTTTAGGCGTGGATTTTTTAGAATATTTTTTCAATTACCCTCTGGCCTTTAGGCGTGGATTTTTTAGAATATTTTTTCAATTACCCTCTGGCCTTTAGGCGTGGATTTTTTAGAATATTTTTTCAATTACCCTCTGGCCTTTAGGCGTGGATTTTTTAGAATATTTTTTCAATTACCCTCTGGCCTTTAGGCGTGGATTTTTTAGAATATTTTTTCAATTACCCTCTGGCCTTTAGGCGTGGATTTTTTAGAATATTTTTTCAATTACCCTCTGGCCTTTAGGCGTGGATTTTTTAGAATATTTTTTCAATTACCCTCTGGCCTTTAGGCGTGGATTTTTTAGAATATTTTTTCAATTACCCTCTGGCCTTTAGGCGTGGATTTTTTAGAATATTTTTTCAATTACCCTCTGGCCTTTAGGCGTGGATTTTTTAGAATATTTTTTCAATTACCCTCTGGCCTTTAGGCGTGGATTTTTTAGAATATTTTTTCAATTACCCTCTGGCCTTTAGGCGTGGATTTTTTAGAATATTTTTTCAATTACCCTCTGGCCTTTAGGCGTGGATTTTTTAGAATATTTTTTCAATTACCCTCTGGCCTTTAGGCGTGGATTTTTTAGAATATTTTTTCAAACAATCATTGATAAAAATTGATTTTAAATATTTAGCGAAAATTGCATCCAATCCCACCGTGCAACATTTTTTTCTACTTTTTATTAGATATCTGATTGTGGTGCGATTTGTATTATTTTATTGTCATACCGACTGATACTTCTAAGACGTTTAGGTTCCTGTCAATCTAAATAAGTTGTTCACATTAAAGTTCAAAAGATTGCGTTTTAATTAATCACGATTTCCATCAGTTTTATTCATTCGTTTTGCTGTTATTTTTTATTTCACGCAATTTACCTCACGTAAGCAAAAGTTGTTGTTAATTTTGGGTGGGCCTTTCGCCGTATGGTAGGTAGCATTATTGACTCATATCTTGGCATTTCATTTCATGGAATCATTAGCAGACATCAAATGGATCTTTATGGCGTGTTTTTATGATATTTCTGAGGCAAACAGTTTCATTTCCCTTCTTCATAAACTGTTAGTCGTCCTTTTTTGGAAATGTCCAGCCATTAATGGTGAAGGTGCGTATAATTTTTATTATATTTCTTTGCAGACATCACCGAAAATTTGTTTTATTACCGGCAGACAATTGGTGTGTGTTGTAGATTTTTATATCTCCAAAAAAAGCTTTTTAATTTTAATATTTTTATAATGGAACAACAACAAAGAGAATTTAAAATGTTATAATTAAAATGTAAAAAATTTCAATCGGCACATTTAAAATTTTAATTAATAAATTTAACCTTTTGTCCAGTTTTATCCTTAATTATCCTTAACACCGAACAACGGCATAATTTTGCAATTTGTATCTGCGGTAAAAAATCAATTGTAAATTCAATTAACCAACATAAATAAATTAAATGTTGTGCATTTTTATTCATTTAAATTGAAATCAATGGTCATGCTTTTGTACTGCTGCTGCTGCTGCAATGTCGTCCATTAATTTTGTGCTGTCATTGGAATTCAGTTCTCTTTTGAAATTTGTTTTGACAACTGATTGATGACTGACCACAGGCATGCATATTTGTGGGTGACAAAAGAAAGAGGAAATACGCATAGACAATAGTTAATGGGTTTCCACAAGTCTTTGATTTTGCAAAAATAATTTTTTTAATTTACAAATGGATAATTATAATTGCATTTTTAAGTCCTACCCGATCTATAATCGTATATTTTCTGGGAAAAAAAGCATTACTGACATTCTTCAGGAGTAGTGCTGACTACAGAAGTTCCTTTTAGAAGGTATTCCACCTTTTGAACAACCATTAGAAGACCTCCTAAAGGCGATCTGTTTTCGATAAAGGTTCTGTTATAGATAGAAGACCTTCTTAAGAGGTCTGTTATAGTTAGAAAACCTCCTTAAAGGGTCTTCTCTAGATTGAAAATCTTATTAATGGGGCCTTCCGTAAATCGAAGAGCTCCTAAAGTGATATTTTAAAGGGAGAAGATCTTTAATATATAGAAGACCTCCTAAAGAGGTTTTATATAGTTAGACCTCCTCTTATATAGTCTTCTTTCGATGTAAGACCTCCTATATTTGTCTTCTATTTGCTAACTATATAAAACTCTAACTATATAAGACCCTTTAGGAGGTATTATATCGAAAGATTAACTCCTTTTTAATGACTCTATATACAGAAGGCCCCTTCCGGAGGTATTCTAACTGTATAAGACCCTTTAGGAGGTATTATATCGAAAGAAGATCTCTTTTAGGATGACATCTATATACAGAAGACCCTTTTAAGAGGTATAATATTGAAAGAAGATCCCCTTTAGGAGGACATATATCCATAGAAGACCTCTACAGGAGTTCTTCTAACTATATTAGATCTCCTTAGGAGGTCTTGTATCGGAAGATTATCCCCTTTAGGAGGATATATATCTATAGAGGACCTCCTTATGCCTCTTATGTAGGTCACAAATCAAAAGAAGATCCCCTTTAGGAGGACATCTATATAGAGGACCCCTCTAGAAAGTCTTTCAACTATAAGTCCGCTTAAGGAGGTCTTATATCAAAAGATGATCCCTTTTAAGATGACATCTATCTCTAGAAGACCCTTTAGAAGGTCTTCTAACTATTTAAGACCTCTTAAGAAGGTCTTATATCAAAAGAAGATTCTCTAATGGAGGACATCTATCTACAGAAGTTCCCTCTAGGAGGTCTTCTAACTATATAAGACCTCTTAAGGAGGTCTTACATCGAAAAAAGCTCCACTTTAGGAGGGTATCTATCTATAGAAGATCCTCTTTAAGAGGTCTTCTAACTATATAAGACCTCTCAATGAGGTCTAATATCGAAAGAAAATCGACTTTAAGGAACGTCTATATATAGAAGACCTTTTGAGAAGGTCTTCTATCTATATAAGACGTCTTTAAGAGGTCTTGTATTGGAAGAAGATGACCCTTAGGAGGACATCCATCTATAGAAAACAATTTTAGGACGTTTTCTAACTACAAGATATGATTCCCATTAAGATGACACTTATCTATAAAAGACCGTATAGGAGCTCTTCTAACTATATCAGACCTCTTAAGAAGCTCTTATAACGAAAGAAGATCCCCTTAAGGAGGGCATCTATCTATAGACGACCATTTAGGAGGTCTTCTAACTATATAAGACCTCTTAAGGAGGTCTTATATCAAAAGATGATCCCTTTTAAGATGACATCTATCTATAGAAGACCCCTTCAGGAGGTCATTTAACTATACGAGACATCTTATGGAAGTCTGATATCGAAAAAATATTCCCTTTAGGAGGGAGGACATTTATCTGTAGTAGAAAGGGGCATACTATAGATGGAGGTCTTCTAACTATATAAGGCCAATTTAGGAGGACTTCTATCTATGGACTACTCCTTTATGAGACCTTCTTTCGATATAGAAAACTCTTTCAGGAGGTATTCTATTTACGCAAGATCCGTTTATGAGACCTTCTACTTTTTTGTAGGTCTTATATCGAAAGAAGGTCCCCTTTGGGAGGACATCTATTTACAGAAAAATCCTGCATGATGTCTTTCGTGTATAGAAGATGCCTAAGGAGGTCTAATATCAATTAAAGGCACCTTTCACCCCACTTCAAGGTATTCTACCTATAGGAAACCACCTTAAGGTTCCTTCGATCTATAGAAGACCCATAATGAGATTTTCTATCTATGGAAGACCTCTTAAGGAAGTCATCTACCAATAGAAAACCTCTTAAGAAGATTTTCTAACTATAGAAGGCTCCTTAAGAAGGTTATCTATCTATAGAAGATCCACTTGGAAGGTCTTCTATATACAGAAGACCGCTGAAGGGGGACTTCTATGTATAGAATACCGCTTAAAGAGGACTTCTATATAGAGAAGACCGATTGAAGAGGTTTTCCATCTGTAGAAGACCGCTTTAGTAAAACTTCTATGAAAGACCTCGTAAGGAAGTCTTCTACCTATAGAAAACCGCTTAAGAAGATTTTGTACCTAAAGAACGGCCCTAAAGGAGATTTTCTATCTATAGAAGAGCCAATTGGGAGGTCTTCTATATAATGAAGGCTGCTTAAGACGGCCTTTTATGTATAGAAGACCGCTTAAAGGGGCCTTCTATATAGAGAAGACCGCTTTAGGAAGTCTTCTATCTATAGAAAAGCCCTTTAGGAGGTCCTGTATATACAAAAGACCACTTTAGAAGGATTTCTGTCTAGGAAAGATCCCTTTACGAGGTTCTCTATCCAAAGAACCCCCTAATGGGGCTAGAAGAAATCTTTAGAAAGAAGGTCTTCTTTATACAGAGATTCCCTTAAAAGGGATTCTATATACACGAAGATTTTTAGCAGATCTTTTTTGGAGAAGATCATTTAAAGAGGTCTGCTATCTATAAAAGACCACTTTAGGAGGTATTCTATCTACACAAGATCCCTTTAGGAGGTCCTCTATCTATAAAATACCCCTCAGGAAATTCATATGTCTACAGAATACACCCTTAAGAACTCTTATGTCTATAGAAGACTCTCTAGAAGGTCGTCAATCTATAAAACGGCTCTTAAGAATGTCTTCTACCTACAGAGGACTCCTTTAGCAGGTCTACAGAAGGCCCATTTAGGAGTTCTTCTACCAATAGAAGTCCATTTATGAGGTTTTTCTCTCTAGAAGGTATGCCGCCTATAGAAGACTCCTTTCAAAGTTATTTGACCTAAATAATATCCATTCAAGAGGACTTATATCTATAGAAGACCCTTTAGAGGATCTGCTATCTACAGACGACTCTTTAAAGTGGGGTTCTGTCAATGGAACTCCATTTCAGGTTTCAAAAGACCCTTTTAAGATATCTTATATCTTTGAAGATCTCTTTAGTCTACTTTCTATTATATAGGTGACCCGCTTCGGAGATCTTCTATCTACAGAAGGTGCCTTTAGGTGGTCCTCTAACATTGAAATCCACCATTAAGAAATATTCTCCCATTTATAAATTAGTTTACCTATAAAGACCATTGTCCGAGGTATTCTATTTACAGAAAGACCTCTTCAGCCTACATAAAGAGGAGGTATTCTATCCATAGGACCTTTTCAGGACTTTTTCCATCCACATGAGATCCCTTTAGAAGGCCTTCTATCTATAAAAAAAATTCTTTGGAATTGTCTATCTATAGAACCCCTTCGGACGTCTTTTCTTCCACAAAAGACCTTTTCGGAAGTCTTCTGTTCTATAGCAGACTCCTTCCGATGGTCTTCTATTTTGTATAAGACCCGTTCGGAGGTCTTCTATTTGCTAAAACACTCGTTCGGAGGTCTTTTATTGTATATAAGACCCATTCGGAGATCTTATATTCTACAAAAGACCCCTTCGGAGATCTTCTATTCTATAGAAGTCCCCCCTCCGAAGTCGTACATTCTATAGAGGAAGCCTTTGGAGATCTTCTTTAAAAGCTTTTTGTAGATGTTTTATCCACTTTAGAAGGTAATAAAACTATAAAAGACCTTTAGGGAGGTAATCTATTTATAGAAGACCTCTTTAAATGACTCTATAGAAGGCCCCTTTGATATAAAGAAAAATGCTCCATGAGTTCTTCAATTTCTAGAAGACACATTTTTAGGCACAATAATTCTCCACAGATGGAAGATCTCCTAACGGGGTCGTCTATTTTTCGCATAAAATAATTTTAAAAAATCCACGATTATTGTCTGGCATAAAATAATTTTAAAAAATCCTCGAATATTGTCTTACATAAAATAATTTTAAAAAATCCACGATTATTGTCTGGCATAAAATAATTTTAAAAAATCCACGATTATTGTCTGGCATAAAATATTTTTAAAAAATCCACGATTATTGTCTGGCATAAAATATTTTTAAAAAATCCACGCTTATTGTCTGGCATAAAATAATTTAAAAAAAATCCACGCTTATTGTCTGGCATAAAATAATTTTAAAAAAATCCACGCTTATTGTCTGGCATAAAATAATTTAAAAAAATCCACGATTATTGTCTCGCATAAAATAACTCAAAAAAAATCCACGCTTATTGTCTGGCATAAAATAATTTTAAAAAATCCACGATTATTGTCTGGCATAAAATAATTTTAAAAAAATCCACGCTTATTGTCTGGCATAAAATAATTTTAAAAAAATCCACGCTTATTGTCTGGCATAAAATAATTTTAAAAAATCCACGCTTATTGTCTGGCATAAAATAATTTTAAAAAAATCCACGCTTATTGTCTGGCATAAAATAATTTTAAAAAATCCACGCTTATTGTCTGGCATAAAATAATTTTAAAAATCCACGATTATTGTCTGGCATAAAATAATTTTAAAAAATCCACGCTTATTGTCTGGTATAAAATAATTTTAAAAAATCCACGCTCATTGTCTGGCATAAAATAATTTTAAAAAATCCACAATTATTGTCTGGCATAAAATAATTTTAAAAAATCCACAATTATTGTCTGGCATAAAATAATTTTAAAAAATCCACAATTATTGTCTGGCATAAAATAATTTTAAAAAATCCACGCTTATTGTCTGGCATAAAATAATTTTAAAAAATCCACGCTTATTGTCTGGCATAAAATAATTTTAAAAAATCCACGATTATTGTCTGGCATAAAATAATTTTAAAAAATCCACAATTATTGTCTGGCATAAAATAATTTTAAAAAATCCACGCTTATTGTCTGGCATAAAATAATTTTAAAAAAATCCACGCTTATTGTCTGGCATAAAATAATTTTAAAAAATCCACGCTTATTGTCTGGCATAAAATAATTTTAAAAAAATCCACGCTTATTGTCTGGCATAAAATAATTTTAAAAAATCCACGCTTATTGTCTGGCATAAAAAAATTTTAAAAATCCAAGCTTATTGTCTGGCATAAAAAAATTTTAAAAAATCCACGCTTATTGTCTGGCATAAAAAAATTTTAAAAAATCCACACTTATTGTCTGGCATAAAATAATTTTAAAAATCCACGCTTATTGTCTGGCATAAAATAATTTTAAAAATCCACGCTTATTGTCTGGCATAAAAAAATTTTAAAAATCCAAGCTTATTGTCTGGCATAAAAAAATTTTAAAAAATCCACGCTTATTGTCTGGCATAAAATAATTTTAAAAAAATCCACGCTTATTGTCGGGCATAAAATAATTTTAAAAAATCCACGCTTATTGTCTGGCATAAAATAATTTTAAAAAAATCCACGCTTATTGTCGGGCATAAAATAATTTTAAAAAATCCACGCTTATTGTCTGGCATAAAATAATTTTAAAAAAATCCACGCTTATTGTCGGGCATAAAATAATTTTAAAAAATCCACGCTTATTGTCTGGCATAAAATAATTTTAAAAAACCCACGCTTATTGTCTGGCATAAAATAATTTTAAAAAATCCACGCTTATTGTCTGGCATAAAACAATTTTAAAAAAATCCACGCTTATTGTCGGGCATAAAATAATTTTAAAAATCCACGCTTATTGTCTGGCATAAAAAAATTTTAAAAATCCAAGCTTATTGTCTGGCATAAAAAAATTTTAAAAAATCCACGCTTATTGTCTGGCATAAAATAATTTTAAAAAAATCCACGCTTATTGTCGGGCATAAAATAATTTTAAAAAATCCACGCTTATTGTCTGGCATAAAATAATTTTAAAAAACCCACGCTTATTGTCTGGCATAAAATAATTTTAAAAAATCCACGCTTATTGTCTGGCATAAAATAATTTTTAAAAATCCACGCTTATTGTCTGGCATAAAATAATTTAAAAAAATCCGCGCTTATTGTCTGGCATAAAATAATTTAAAAAAAATCCACGCTTATTGTCGGGCATAAAATAATTTTAAAAAATCCACGCTTATTGTCTGGCATAAAATAATTTAAAAAAAAATCCACGCTTATTGTCTGGCATAAAATAATTTTAAAAAATCCACGCTTATTGTCGGGCATAAAATAATTTTAAAAAGCCACGCTTATTGTCTGGCATAACATAATTTTAAAAATCCACGCTTATTGTCTGGCATAAAATAATTTTAAAAAATCCACGCTTATTGTCTGGCATAAAATAATTTTAAAAAATCCACGCTTATTGTCTGGCATAACATAATTTTAAAAAATCCACGCTTATTGTCTGGCATAAAATAATTTAAAAAAAAATCCACGCTTATTGTCTGGCATAAAATAATTTTAAAAAATCCACGCTTATTGTCGGGCATAAAATAATTTTAAAAAGCCACGCTTATTGTCTGGCATAACATAATTTTAAAAATCCACGCTTATTGTCTGGCATAAAATAATTTTAAAAAAATCCACGCTTATTTTTTTTTTAGTGTTTATTTATTGAACAAAATATAATTACATCTAAAAAAATAAACAAACAGATTAGTATATTATGTATACAAGTACACTGTTCCAAGAGGACACTCTAGTACAATAATGATTCTTATATTTAAATAATATATATGAAGTTATGAATATATGAAATGCTTATAATACATATAATATTAATGACAATGAAAAATTGTGAAAAAACATTATCTTTTGTATTTAGTGAGGAGTTAAAAAAAAGAAGTGTCAAGAATAAAAGAATTTTAGATGTTTAACCACCAGTATTTTTGCAAATTAATATTTGCTATATCAATTTCATCTCTTTGTGAGATGGTTATGTCAAATCGTATATCATTATTGTGGATCATATTTGTATCGATCTCTTTCTTGTTTGCTCTTCTATATAGGTGATAGAATATTGGTATTCCTTGACTATTTTGTATTAAACCTATATTGTCTAGGTACAAGAAAGCTTCTGGTGGCACGAAGCCATTTACTAATGTATTACAAATATATTCATCATTTACATAATATGGTGCAAAAATTAAACTATTTGTATTGCAATTTACGCTTTTAGAAATATGATTTCTTATAATTTTTATTATAAAATTATCTATTCTGTTTATATTAGAGGAGTTGTACAACAATTTATTTGAAACATATTTTGTATAGTCGCTATGTGCAGATCTGTACAATCCAGTACATGCTCTTAGACATTTTCTCTCGAATTTCCTAATTCTTTCCATATAAGAAGGGGATATATTGAACCAAATTGGACAACTGTACGTTATAATTGGACGTATTAATGATTGGTACATTAGAACTTTCACTTTTTTATTTAAATGTTTAGAATAAAAAAGGGTTTTATAATTAAAGAAAGCATTTCTAGCTTTAGTTATTTGGTTATTTATGTGAGTATTAAAGTATAAAAATTTGTCCAGATGTATACCTAGATATTTAACAATATCTTTATTTGGTATTTTTTTATTTTCAATGTTGGATTTTATACCAAACAGTTTCCATTTTTTCTTTATGTTATTGTTGCATTTGTTGACAGGGGGTCTAAATAAAATTGTTTCACATTTATCAATATTAATTTTCATATGCCAATCAGTTGAATATTTTTCTACAATATTAAATTTGTCCTGTAATTTAGAATTAATTTTTTCAATTTTATCGTCCGAGTGAAAGACTATGATGTCATCAGCAAAACCTGTTATGTTATCAATACTTTCTAATAACTCATAAATATATAGATTGAAAAGTATTGGCGCATTTACAGTTCCTTGTTGTAAACCGTTTGTAATATTGAATTCTTTAGTGCTAAATTGACCATGGTTGTATACTAGGGTTATGACTTTTTTACAACCTCATATCCCTGTATCATAGCGTGATGAAATTTGCCATAAGATTACATAAAATCATAATTATAAGGTGATTCGGTGAAAAAACCTCACGCACAAAATGATTTTAAAAATTGAATTTATCAAAATTATGGACAATTTTTTGAAGTCACTGTAAGCAGATATACAATTGAAGATAAACTTTAGAGTCAAATGAGATAATTACACTGACATAACATTTATTTCTCACTAATTTTCTTCACTTCTGAGAATCGTAAAAATGTCGTAAACGCTTTTATTTAAAGATATAATTTTTTAACAAAAAACAAAAAATTTAAAAATTTTTCAAAGTGATGCACAAACCACTTTTCAATATTTGAATGAAATAAACATTATTATAGTTATTAGTAGGCTTATATTTATTCATTCGTGCAACAAAGAATAATTTTTGAAAAAAAAAAAAATTTTCATTTCATACATTTTTTCAAAATATTATATTTTTAAAATCGATTTGTGCGTGAACTTTTTTTATATTTCAATGGAATAAACGGTAGCGTAGTGATTATTAGGCAAAAGTTCATTCATCCCTGCTACAGGATATCATTTTTGAGAAAAAATGTCAAAAAGTCATAACCCTATTGTATACAACAAATTTTTTATCACATAGCATATTGTATATTAGAATAACTATTGGTATTGGGAATTTATATTTGATTAATTTTGTAATTAGACCAGGGATCCATATGGTATCAAAAGCCTTCTCGAAGTCGATGAGGCATGCTCCTGTGACGTATTTTTTATTTAGATTCCAGTTTATATTGGAGGTTAGAATGTTAATCGCATGTATGGTTGAATGTTCATATTTGAATCCAAATTGCTTTTCGGATACTAAGTTATTGTTTTTACATATCCTATTAATTTTATTATTAACACAGATTTCGAAGACTTTACTTATATTTGGTAAGAGACTGATTGGTCTTAAGTTTTTTGGGTTTGATATGTCCTTATCTTTCTTGGGAATAACGACCACTTTTGCTCGTTTCCATGTTTTTGGGAAGTATGAGTTGTTAATCATGTTGTTAAATAACGTGCAATATTCGAAAATTAAAGATGTGGGTATATTCTTAAGCACAATATTTGGAACGTTATCTACACCAGAAGATAATTTTCCTCTTAAGTTGGAAAAAATATAGCTTATTTCATTTCGAGTTATGAAATAGTTTTCTGGTATATTATTGTCAAATTCATTCGCTTTTCTACTATCGTTAAATTCTTCAAGATAATGTGGAACGCTTTCATAATATTCTTTTGTCTCCAAAAGACGAGCGAAACATTCCTCCACCTCCTTGTGAACAGGATTGTTATTATCTGTTATCTTTGGAGAATGAATATGTTCCAAATAAGAGCCAAGTATATTTAAAATATCTCCTTCTTCTCTAATTATAAAATTCGAAGTATCCTGATCGATAGATAAATTACGGAGATTAATTCCAGCTCTATTCAGTAAGTGTATATTGTTTTGTTCAATTTGAATAGCATTTATATTTGTTTTGCTGTAATTTCTAAACATTTTTTTAACATTCGAAAACATTTCACATGGATCTTTAGGGCTAATACTTTTTATTTTATTTTCGAAATATTTATTAGCTGAAATAGCAAAATTATCTTGTATGAGTTTCTTTATAAGTTTTAGATTATTTTTAAGAAGCGATAGTTCATAAGGTGAGATAATATATTCCAATCTATTGTGTTTTTTAATTTTTGTCAAAATTTTGCTTTTTTCTGCTTGTAATTTTTTAATGGTGTTATTGAGAAATTTTTCTGAACTGTTACAGTTTTTAAATGTGGGTGTATGAATATTTATGGCATGTGTGATTATATCATTAAGTTTTTGTAAATATAGGTCAATTTCATCATTAGAAATATTTCTATTATTTGGTATTAAAGGCTCGCTTGACATGGATCTATTTATAGTTGCTTTAAATTTATTCCATTTGGTCTTTTTGTAATTTAACATAGGTAGAGAATTATCTTTTAAGAGAGAAAATGGGTTTTCGTTAGAGTTGCTAGCTAGTATTTGTAGCGCATTGTGGTCACTATCATAATCTAACACTTTCAAGCAATTATTGGTATTGTTTTCTCTATGTATATAGATTCTGCTATCAGCGATGCAAATATCCAGGTAAGAGCCACTACGTGGGAATGATGGGAAAACCGAAGCGTATAATGAAGATCTAAATCTTATTTCGTTATTAGATAACCAACTTTTTAAAGTTGTTCCTTTGGTATTGTTAACAGGATTACCCCAATCTGTGTGTTTAGAGTTAAGGTCTCCGGCTAATATATAAAAATTATCTAAACTGTCTAAATTTAGGGTTTCAAAAAGTTGATGTAACTCAGTTTTAAAGAACTCGTTGTTATTACCGGAAGGATAGTATGCTGATATAATGTATAATGTTTTATTAGAGCACATAGTAAGTTTAACTATACATGTTTCAAGGCATTTGAATGATTCAATCAGGGGGTGATAAACGGTTTTGTATTTTATATTATTTTTAATTAAAATTGCTGTACCTCCTCCTCTAGAGGAAACAGATCTATCTTTTCTAACTATGTTATAATTTTCAAATGTAATTTTATGTCTTATATTTAATTTTGTTTCGTTTAGTAGAACTAAATCTGGATTATGGATATTGATAAAATTGCATAGATCATAACGCCTATTTAACTTGATTATTGAATTAACATTAATTTGAATAATGTTTAATTTTGTATGTATAGTATCATTAAAACTTGTATTTAAAGTCATAATTTATGATTCAAGAATAGAAAAAAGCGTATCAATTCTAGACGCTTGTACATTTAATTGGTTCTGAAAGTTTATTATTTGGTTGGATAACATTTCTATTGATTCTTTAAGATTTTCTAGTAAGGAAACGTTAACAAAATTTCCGTTGGTATCATTTGATTTAACAACATTTGAAAAACTTGTATTAGGATTTACATTGAACATGTTATTTGGTTTTCTGTTATTGACGAACATTTGCCTCCTTGTTTTAATTTTCTCTTGCAGTTCCTTATATTTCTCGCATCCTCTGTATGATGCTGGATGGCCATATTTATTGCAAAGTACGCAATACAATTTATCTCTTTCATTTATTGATACAGTACCCAGTTCACATTTACCGGGTGCATGGTTTTTGTCACATTTGACGCATCTTCTCGTTAGGAAACAGTTAGCAGCACTGTGAAAAAACCCTTGACATTTCCTACATTGAGGAATTTCAGGTTTCTTTAATGGTTCCCAGTATACTGTGCGATAAAGCACACCTGTTATTTTTTTCAGTAGACGTGTATCACTATCAGCGGTTACTTGAACCAAAAATATTGGGAGCTTTTTACCCTCTCTCGCAGATTTATTAGTTGTATAATGATTGACCTTTACAAATTGTAGGTCAGTTGTATTATATTTGCATAGTTCATCATAAACAATTTTGGGGTCGTTATTACCATTGAGTCCCTTCATTAGAAATGTTTTTGTTTTTATACACTTTGGTGTAAATGTAAAAAATTTTGTATTAGTAACTTCGAGATGTGATTTTACTCGAATGAAATTGTCTATTGTGTTTAGATATAATACGATTTTTGTATTAAATTCTTTTATTTTGAAATTGTCAATTTTTAATCCATTTTTAATGAAAGATATTAGTTCATTCGCATTAACATCAAAAATGTTAATTGGGGGTATTTTTTGTTTTTTGTTTTGAACATTAGAATTCATTTGATTTTGTTTGTTGTTGCTGTTTTTATTGGCATAATCAGTTGTTGCTTTTGCTGCAGCATCAGCTGATGTAGTTGGATTCTCATCCGTTGTTACATTATCTCTCTCGCTTGGTTCTTGATCTGTGCTTTGCACTTGATCTGTGCTTTGCACGTGGTCTTTGAATTTTGATAGTTCATTTGCATCACATTGAAATTCACTCTCTTCATCTAATATTGAGTAGTAATTACTCTTTAAAAATTTACTTTTGGATATATTATCCATGTTGTTATTGTTTCGTTTTCTTTTTCTGTCAATGACTACATCATTGCTTATTTTTTTTGAAGATGAGTTTTGAGCATTTTGCTCACTCATTTCATTAAATGAGGTGTTTTAAATAGTTTTTTTTTTAACTAAACTATAACTATATAATAGTTATAAGCCACTTTTTGATGAATGGTTTGGTAATATTATTTTTATTACGACAAAAACTTCCGCAAAAAACTTAATTTCGCCACCGAGATGCGCTAGACGTCTGTCTGTCATGACGGTTTCGATAAGACTCCAAATCCACGCTTATTGTCGGGCATAAAATAATTTTAAAAAATCCACGCTTATTGTCTGGCATAAAATAATTTTAAAAAACCCACGCTTATTGTCTGGCATAAAATAATTTTAAAAAATCCACGCTTATTGTCTGGCATAAAATAATTTTTAAAAATCCACGCTTATTGTCTGGCATAAAATAATTTAAAAAAATCCGCGCTTATTGTCTGGCATAAAATAATTTAAAAAAAATCCACGCTTATTGTCGGGCATAAAATAATTTTAAAAAATCCACGCTTATTGTCTGGCATAAAATAATTTAAAAAAAAATCCACGCTTATTGTCTGGCATAAAATAATTTTAAAAAATCCACGCTTATTGTCGGGCATAAAATAATTTTAAAAAGCCACGCTTATTGTCTGGCATAACATAATTTTAAAAATCCACGCTTATTGTCTGGCATAAAATAATTTTAAAAAAATCCACGCTTATTGTCGGGCATAAAATAATTTTAAAAAATCCACGCTTATTGTCTGGCATAAAATAATTTAAAAAAACCCACGCTTATTGTCTGGCATAAAATAATTTTAAAAAATCCACGCTTATTGTCTGGCATAAAATAATTTTTAAAAATCCACGCTTATTGTCTGGCATAAAATAATTTAAAAAAATCCGCGCTTATTGTCTGGCATAAAATAATTTAAAAAAAATCCACGCTTATTGTCGGGCATAAAATAATTTTAAAAAATCCACGCTTATTGTCTGGCATAAAATAATTTAAAAAAAAATCCACGCTTATTGTCTGGCATAAAATAATTTTAAAAAATCCACGCTTATTGTCGGGCATAAAATAATTTTAAAAAGCCACGCTTATTGTCTGGCATAACATAATTTTAAAAATCCACGCTTATTGTCTGGCATAAAATAATTTTAAAAAATCCACGCTTATTGTCTGGCATAAAATAATTTTAAAAAATCCACGCTTATTGTCTGGCATAAAATAATTTAAAAAAAAATCCACGCTTATTGTCTGGCATAAAATAATTTTAAAAAATCCACGCTTATTGTCTGGCATAAAATAATTTAAAAAAAAATCCACGCTTATTGTCTGGCATAAAATAATTTTAAAAAATCCACGCTTATTGTCGGGCATAAAATAATTTTAAAAAGCCACGCTTATTGTCTGGCATAACATAATTTTAAAAATCCACGCTTATTGTCTGGCATAAAATAATTTTAAAAAATCCACGCTTATTGTCTGGCATAAAATAATTTTAAAAAGCCACGCTTATTGTCTGGCATAAAATAATTTTAAAAAGCCACGCTTATTGTCTGGCATAACATAATTTTAAAAATCCACTCTTATTGTCTGGCATAAAATAATTTTAAAGAAATTCACGATCATTGTCTGGCATAAAATAATTTTAAAAAATCCACACTTATTGTCTGGCATAAAATAATTTTAAAAATCCACGCTTATTGTCTGGCATAAAATAATTTTAAAAATCCACGCTTATTGTCTGGCATAAAAAAATTTTAAAAATCCAAGCTTATTGTCTGGCATAAAAAAATTTTAAAAAATCCACGCTTATTGTCTGGCATAAAATAATTTTAAAAAAAATCCACGCTTATTGTCGGGCATAAAATAATTTTAAAAAATCCACGCTTATTGTCTGGCATAAAATAATTTTAAAAAACCCACGCTTATTGTCTGGCATAAAATAATTTTAAAAAATCCACGCTTATTGTCTGGCATAAAATAATTTTTAAAAATCCACGCTTATTGTCTGGCATAAAATAATTTTAAAAAATCCACGCTTATTGTCTGGCATAAAATAATTTTAAAAAATCCACGCATATTGTCTGGCATAAAATAATTTTAAAAAATCCACGATTATTGTCTGGCATAAAATAATTTTAAAAAATCCACGATTATTGTCTGGCATAAAATAATTTTAAAAAATCAACGCTTATTATCTGGCATAAAATAATTTTAAACAAGTAAGAACAGACTATAGTCGGACGGGGCCGACCATGTGATACCCTATACCACTAAACGCGTCTTCTTGGGATAAAGTTATAAGATGTGCATTAGAAATTTTACCAATTTTCACACAAAAGTTTTGATCAATTTAACCCGCTAAATATTATCCGATCATACCGTTGACTTGCACGCTACTTCTTCATCTCAAACCAAAACTACGTTTAAAATTTCGCGCCGATCGGACTATTATTGCGACCTACAGAGCGGCTACAAAATCGAGCAAAAATTTTGTTTATGGTCCATTTCATCCCTTTAACATTTCACGATCAACGCCAAAAACTAATCAGTTCTATTCTGGTCCGAACCCGACCTCCATACTAAATTTCGTGACAATCGGTCCATAATTGCGGCCTCTAGCTTGATTACAATTTTTAATGGACGGACAGACGGACGGACGGACGGACGGACACACATCGCTAAATCGCTTTATCTCGTCGAGATATGAAGTTTGGTATACCACATGAGGGGTCTACGACGAATATTTCGCGGCGTTACATGAATTTTTGGGAAAACAAACTTATTATACCCTTTTCCACATTGTGGTATAGGGTATAAAAATCCACGCTTATTGTCTGGCATAAAATAATTTTAAAAAATCCACGCTTATTGTCTGGCATAAAATAATTTTAAAAAATCCACGCTTATTGTCTGGCATAAAATAATTTAAAAAAAAATCCACGCTTATTGTCTGGCATAAAATAATTTTAAAAAATCCACGCTTATTGTCGGGCATAAAATAATTTTAAAAAATCCACGATTATTGTTTGAAAAATAGTTTTGAAAGAATTCAGAAAAAACTTCCTTTAGTCTTAATTCTATAATGTTAAGACAATTTTTAGAGGAAAACATTCATTTTAGTCTTAAAGAATATCCGCTGAACAGTTTTATTAAAAATGTTTTGCTTATGTTGCCATGCAAAATTTGGCATCTGCCCGATCAATTGTCATTAACTAACTTTTACTTGATTTTTATAGACGCTTTTAAATACTTCCTTATTCCTTTTAATACCCAATATTTTGATGTTATTCCTTTTTTATTTTACTAACTTTCCTCTCTCCACCCTCCCCCCTCATTTGCCCCGCAAATTTACTTATTGAGTCCTTTTTTTGGCATTTAGTACAAGTATTTTGTCTATAAATTTTTATAGTCTCCCTAACACCACATAAGATTTATAGTTCGCATACATATGCCATAACATTATACATATACAGACACATGTTGTTCCCCTTTATGCTACCCCTTAGTCAATATATTGCGAAGCATGTATAAGTATTCCCATTGAAACAAATTGTAAAATTTATTTATGTCATTCATGTTTCGTCGCCAATGCTAGACAGACTGAGAGACAGTGAAACAATTTGGTTTCGTATGTTTTCGTAAATTATATTTTCAAATAAAATGCATACAAAAAAGGAGGAGCAGCGGCGGCAGTAGGAACAGCAAGCAAGTAACTGCAAAATGTTACGTCAGCATGGATCCTTGTTTTGCGTTTCTTGGTTTGTTGTTTCTCCATTCACATATCCTGCTAACCCCAAATCTCCATGGAAAATTGCTTCATGTTGTTGCTGTTATTCTCTGTTCAGGATATGTGCTTTTAACATATCCTTCTTTGAATATTTTTGTCGTTATTTCATTTTCCCTCTTTCTACCTCTCTTGTAGTACGTATACCACTTCTTTTCATCATTGATGGTTTGCTTGTTTTTTGATTCTTTTTTACTGCTTCTAAAAATCATTCCATTCGTTATTGCATTTTTTATTTGTCTCCCCATTTCTACTGCCACTGCTGCTGCTGCTGTTTTGTTTGCAGACTAATATTATTAGACATTGTATGCTATTTGGCAAAAGCCGGAACAACAACAACAAGCAAACAAATTTTATTCTCACCCCAGTCGGATGAATAATAAGGTTTGTGTTTCTTTTTATTTTTATTTTTTTGCTAAAAACAAAAAAACTAAAACAGTTGCAGGGAATGGAATGTTGGTTGCAGTCTGACTGAATAAAATAAAATAAAATATTTCAGAGGATGTTATTTTAATGAATAAATATTCCTCATGACAGTGAATGAATAGTTTATAAGGATAAAAAACTAGAAAATATGAGAAAGTATGGCAGGATATTTTGCCAGGATGTTGTTCTCCGGTAAAAAAAAAAAAAAACAAAATATTTGAAATTTAAATTAAATGCAAAAATCTCTAAACTGCAACTAAATTAATGCTATTCCCAAAGCAAGAATATGAAGATATTAACTTAAAATTATATAATTTTTTTTTTAAGATTATTTTAAAGGACATAAAAATATTTTTGCAAGTTTATTTGCTTAGGTTTGCGCGGATTGTGGATTGTTTTAAGGATAGATGAAAATCGAATAAATTATATTATTTTTAAAAAGGATTAATAGTGTCTATTTTTTATATATTTTCAAGGATCGATGAATTTCAGGAAATTTTAGTGGACTGCTAATAATTTTTTTTTTTTTGCCCAACAAAGGACAGAAAATGAGAACAGACTTAAGAGCACATCTTAATGATGTTCAAGCGCCAGACTAGTCATCAAATATCAGTCAAATATCCCCTTTAAAAATCAAAAATAAATGACGCGACGTTTAACAAAAATAATTTTTAAATAACTTTTATGTCCATTAGAAAACGAAGAAATAGAAGAACAGTAGGAAGTGGGAAAAGTACCCAAATGACGCAGATGTACATCAGAAAATATTACAAAATGTTTCGTTGTTGTTGTTTTAATATTTGGTTGGTTATCCTCTTTCTACCTGAGTTTAGCTGCTGTCGTCAGCTGAAACTAAGTATGTATGTGAATCACTGTTTGTGTTTGTGTGAATTCACGTTTTGTAATCCAAATCTATCCAACTGTTTAATGTAGGTTCCCTAATTCGTCTTCTTTTCACTGCAATTTAGGGGTGTTGACAGCATTACAAACATGTTAAGGTTGATTACAGCGTTGATGTGCTGCTGGTGCTGCTGACTGCTGGGTCTAACATTTTTAAGGGAATTTAGAAAATATTCTCAAAGGTAAGGTGTGTAGTAGGTTTTAAAATGTTGTTTCTTGTTATCAAATCTTAATGTTTCAAATAAATTCTAGAACACGAGAAAAAGGTTAATGTGTTGTTTCATTTTGTTTGAAATTATTACTACGCAACTTCCGGCATAAATTTTCAGGTTTTATGGATTTTAAATGATTTTCATTAGAAAGTGTCCTCTCGGGCGAGGGCAATTCTTAATAAGTTGTTACATGAATTTCAACAATTTTGTGGAGGAAGGTCATATCAACAACATTTCAGTCTGAATTCTAAATTGAAATTTTATTATTTTTTTAGTGATTTCTGTGATTATTTTAATTAAGGTGGATTTTTTAAAAATTAAAAGTGGTTTTCTATAAACTAACTGACGCGTACAAAAATATTTTTATGAATTAACTCGGATTTAAAATAATAAAAAAAAAAATTTAAGAATATATTTTTTATATACATATATTTTTTTGCAATTAAGTTTAAGATTTGTTTAAGATTTTTTAAATACATTTTTAAAAACATAAGTGGATTTCTAAAAATATTTTAAGAAATTGACGTAGATTTTTTATTAAATTTTAAAAAAATTAAATGGATTTTTACAAAATATTGAAAAAAAAAAATAAATTAATAAATATATTTTAAAATTGACAAGGAATTAAGTAAAAAATATTTTTTTAATTAACGTTGATGTTTAAAAAACCTTAACTAACTTTTGATGAAAACCGCTTACACAGGGAAAGTTTTTGTGAATTCTGAAACAGCTGTAGGGATTTTTAAATAAATCGCGGTCAAAATTCACATTTTTATGTGTTTTTTAGGTTTTCACGATTTTGATTGAGAGAATTTTCACAGCTACAACATTTTCTTTAGCTCCATTTCGATTGGACTTGCGGTTTCTAAGCAAAATCGTGAAAACCTAAACAACCCCTAAAAATGTCAACTTAAATCGCGATTTATCTAAAAAGCGCTCCGGCGATTTTTTTTTTTTGTTTTTTGATTTTTCTCATCTATAAACATTGTAGTTTCAGAATCCGCAAAAACTTCCGAGGTGTAAGCACCTTCCATTTAAAAAACAAATTCAAAAAAATAAACGTGGATTTTTTAAAACAATTTAAAAAAAAAAAATAAACGGGAATTTTTCAAAACAATTTAAAAAAATAACCTTAAGTGAATTTTTAAAAATTTATTATTAAAAATCAACGCGAATTTTTAATAATTAATTTCAAAGATTAACGTGGTTTTAACATTTTATTTTAAAAAATAACCATGGATTGTTTTAGTGTTCTTCGATTTTTTAAGAATATTAAAACCTCGATTTTTTAAGAAGATATTTAAATATTTTTTTTACAGTTTTTTTTTAAATTTACGTGGAATTTTTTAAAAATTGTTTAAGAAATTTTGTGGACTTTTTTAAAAAAAAAATTATGTTTTTTTTAAATATTTTAAAAAATTAACGTGGATTTTTTAAAAGTTTTGTAAAAATTAATGTTGATTTTTTAAAAATATTTTAAAAATTAAAATGGATTTTTAAAAAATATTTTAAAAAATATACGTCCATCTTTTAAAAATATTCTAAAAAATACGTGGATTTTTTAAAAATAATTAAAACAATTTACGTGGATCTTTTAAAATAATTAAAACAATTTACGTGGATCTTTTAAAATATTTAAAAAAAAATACGGATTTCTTAAAAATATCTTAAAAAACTCAGGTGGATAAAAATTTACGTGGATTTTTTAAGAGCATTTTAAAAATTATCGTAGATTTTTTTTAAAAATATTTTAAAAAATTAACGTGGATTTTTTAAAAGTATTTTAAAAATTATCGAGGATTTTTTTAAAAATATTTTAAAAAATTAACGCGGTTTTTTAAAATATTTTAAAAAATTAATGTGAATTTTTAAAATTACTTTAAAAAATTAACGTAATTTTTTTTAAAACTATTACAAAAAATTATTTAAAAAAAAATAACGTAGATCTCTTTAAAGTATTTAATCAATATAATGTGATTTTTTTATTATACCCTACACCACTATGTGGGGAGGGTATTATAAGTTGGTTTTGGCCAAAAAGTTTGTAACGCATCGAAATAATGGTCGCAGACCCAGTCCGTCCGTCCGTCTGTCCATCTAAACCTTGTAATCACGCTACAGGTCGCAATTTTAATCCGATCGACACCAAATTTTGGGTGTTGATGAAGGTCCCGGAGGGGAAGAAGCTTATTGATTTTGGTGATGGTCGTTTAATATTTAGGGGTCGGAATGGGCAAAAAACTTATGTGGATAAAAATACAACATTTGTTTCCAAAGCGAATATCTCAGCTTCTATATGGGGTATACCAAAAGCAAAACCTGACAATGAAATTAGAAAATATCACCTTTCTAATGATGTAAAGTAGGTTCTTGTAGGTGATCAAACAACGAAGATATCACAATAGTCGCAAATAAACCCCAAATTTTCATGTTTTCGATTTTAGTTATAATGACGAATATCACAGCTTTGGCTGGGGACTTTCAAAAAGCAAAGCCTGACTTTGAAAGTAGAAGATTCCACCTTTACAATGATGCAAACTAGGTCGGCGTAGGTGACCAAATTGCGGAGATATCACAATAGTCGGTAACTCATCCCATTTTCCATTTTTTTTGGAAATCACGCTACTGGGCGCAATTTTGATCGGATCGTCACGAAATTTCGAGGTTTAATGAGGGTCTCACAGAGGAATAATATTTAGGGGTTTGGAATGAGCAAAAACTTTATTTGGAGAAAAAGTCAATATATATAAAATATCACCTTTACAACGACAAAGTTGTCGTAGGTGGTCTAACAACGAAGATATCGCAATAGTCGCTAATAAAACTCAACTTCTCATTTTTGTGATTTTAATAATAATGACGGATATCACACCTTTGGTTGGGGACCTTCTAAAAGCAAAGCCAGACTAGGAAAGTAGAAAATCCCATCTTTGAAATTATGCAAAGTAGGTTGGCGTAGGTAGTCAAATAATAGAGATATCGCAACAGTCGTTAATGCATCCCTTTTTTCCACTTTTTC
Source organism: Musca autumnalis (assembly GCF_047663935.1). Taxonomy (NCBI): domain Eukaryota; kingdom Metazoa; phylum Arthropoda; class Insecta; order Diptera; family Muscidae; genus Musca; species Musca autumnalis. Next base: position 203,534,655 of record NW_027411755.1, read on the forward strand.
TGCAATCACACTACAGGGCGGAATTTTGATCGTATCATCACGAAATTTTCTCACAGAGATAGAAGCCTATTGATGTTGGTGATGTCGAGAGTAATCAAATATAAAACTAAATATTAATTATTTTGGTTCAGTTCGCCTTAAGTTATTTGGTATAAAAGCCAGATAGGTGAAAACGTTCGTATCTCCATAAAAGAAATGTTTTCGAGTGAAAAGATTCACAGAGGTAGTGGTGTAGGGTATCACATAGTCGGCCCCGTACCGACTATAGCCTTTTCTCACTTGTTTGGATTTTTGATTTTAAAACTTAAAAAGTTAAAGTGGATTGAATTTTTTTAATTGACGTGGATTTTTTAAACAAGTTTTACAAACGTACGTGGATTTAAAAAATATATTTCTAGAAATTAATGTGGATTTTTAAAGAAAAAATTTTTAAAAATGTAAGTAAATTTTTATATAAGAAATTTTTAAAAATTCAAGTCGATTTTGCCACCGTGGTGCAATGGTATGCACGCCCGCCTTGCACGCTGATGGTCGTGGGTTCGATTCCCCGGCCAGGCAACATCACACATTTTTCAGCGGTGGCAAAATACCCATCAGTAATGTTGGCGACATTTCCTGAGTACTTCAGCCATGTAAAACTTCTCAACAAGTGGTGTCTTCAGACAAGTAGGTCCCATATCATTGAGCTAATATGAATCGGGGTGCACTCTTTGATATGAGAGAAGTTTCCCTTGTCCCGCCTGGGATGTTTTTTAATGAAAAATTAGCGAGGGTTTTTAAAGAGTAGTTTTTCAACGACCATCGCAGCTATAAACGTGGATTTTTTTAAAGAATATTTTTTAGGCTACATCTGAGCAATAAACCTGGATATTATAAAGAATATTTTTTTGCAGGCAACATCTGAGCAATAAATGTGAATTTTTTAAAGAAAATTTTTTTCAGGCAACATCTGTGGATTTTTTAAAAATATTTTTCAAGGACTTTAAGCGTAATACATGTGGATTTTTAAAAAAATATTTTCTCCATTTTTTTCCCACTAATAAATTAAAGTTGTTTTAATAAAATATTAAAACAACGACTATGGGATTAAGCCTGACTATTTTGAAAAACAAAATAGAAGTCGTCATCCCAAACAAAAAACGCCAACCCTCCTAATTTTTCAAGGACTTCAATCAATACACGTGGATTTTTTAAAAAATTTTTTCAAGGACTTCAATCAATACACGTGGATTTTTTAAAAAATATTTTTCAAGAACTTCAATACATGTGGATTTTTTAAAAAATAGTTTTGATGGACTTCCAGCGTAATACACGTGGCTTTTTTAAAAAAATATTTTTCAAGGACTTCAATACACGTGGATTTTTTAAAAAATATTTTTCAAGGACTTCAATACACGTGAATTTTTTTAAAAAATACTTTTCTAGTTTTCAGACAACATCTAAGCAATAAACGTGGATTTTTTAAAGAATATTTTTTCAGGCAACAACCTCCTCTTGCCATCCTACTTCCAAATATTTTTGCTTAAAAATCTTCAATTTTCCTAGCAATGTAAAATCTCACATACAAATCCCCATACAACATTTAAGAAAACAAAAAGAAGAAACTTTCAAATTCCGTTAAGGAAAAGTTAGAAAATAAAATTTTCTTCCATGAAAAAGAAATTTTTCCTCCACTTTTAAAATCCTTAAAAATTTTCTTGCAACTTTTCTGAGCACATATAAAAATTCATTGAAGCTGTTATTTCGGCTGATGCTTACTTTTTTGCTGGCTGGCTTGTTGGCTGGATTACTGTTTTAAAACAAACCACCCTACTTTTTGGAATATTGTGTTAACGTAATAGATATCCTTTTTCAATGGGCAAGGAGTCTGACTTAAACTGCCAGAAATTTACATGAAAAATGCGTCCAGCATCAACTCTGACAGTTTGATGGTAATAAATTTTACTTAAACAAATAGACAGTCGTCGTCATATACAAAAGGCAGAAGGCTACAATACACATACATACTTATACATATGTACAATAGGGTTATGACTTTTTTACAACCTCATATCCCTGTATCATAGCGTGATGAAATTTGCCATAAGATTACATAAAATCATAATTATAAGGTGATTCGGTGAAAAAACCTCACGCACAAAATGATTTTAAAAATTGAATTTATCAAAATTATGGACAATTTTTTGAAGTCACTGTAAGCAGATATACAATTGAAGATAAACTTTAGAGTCAAATGAGATAATTACACTGACATAACATTTATTTCTCACTAATTTTCTTCACTTCTGAGAATCGTAAAAATGTCGTAAACGCTTTTATTTAAAGATATAATTTTTTAACAAAAAACAAAAAATTTAAAAATTTTTCAAAGTGATGCACAAACCACTTTTCAATATTTGAATGAAATAAACATTATTATAGTTATTAGTAGGCTTATATTTATTCATTCGTGCAACAAAGAATAATTTTTGAAAAAAAAAAATTTTTTCATTTCATACATTTTTTCAAAATATTATATTTTTAAAATCGATTTGTGCGTGAACTTTTTTTATATTTCAATGGAATAAACGGTAGCGTAGTGATTATTAGGCAAAAGTTCATTCATCCCTGCTACAGGATATCATTTTTGAGAAAAAATGTCAAAAAGTCATAACCCTAATGTACAAATGTATGTGAGAAGGAATCTGACAAAAAACAAGGAAATCAGCTGAACATACTTGCAAACTAAGTATGTTAGCGAGTGTGTATGCGTTCCGCATCCAAATGATGTTGGAAAAGTCTGTAAAGGATATTGTGTTACCAAAAACAAAGTATTAGCTGTGTAGGATGCGGCTAAAACACATTCAGTTTTTGCTTTCCTTGACTAACAAACTCTTTGGCATAATCACCTTCAAATACAGGTTCACACACATACTCACATCACTACATTTGTTACACCCAGCGAAAAATATGAAATATTCCACTCTTTAAGATTTAACACAATTTATGATGGTAATTAATGAAAGAAGTCTCGCAAAGGAATTTGCGGAGAGCTTAAAAGCAAGATATGAAGGAGTGGTATGGGGATTCCTAAAAAGGTTTTGGGGAGGGAGTTAAAAGGGAAATTAATTGTCAATGAATTGAGACTATCAGCAAAAGGCAAGGACTTCCAGCTTACTATACATGGTTTTTTTTAAAGGACTTCCAGCACAATATACGTGGATTTTTTAAAAAAAAATTCAAGGACTTCCAGCTTAATAGACATGGATTTTTTAAAACATATTTTTCAAGGACATCCAGCTTAATATACGTTAATTTTTTAAAAAAATATTTTTCAAGGACTTCAATACACGTGGATTTTTTAAAAAATATTTTTCAAGAACTTCAATACACGTGGAGTTTTTAAAAAAATATTTTTCAAGGACTTCAATACACGTGGAGTTTTTTAAAAAATATGTTTCAAGGACTTCAAAACTCGTGGATTTTTTAAAAATATTTTTCAAGGACTTCAATACACGTGGAGTTTTTAAAAAAATATTTTTCAAGGACTTCAATACACGTGGAGTTTTTTAAAAAATATTTTTCAAGGACTTCAAAACACGTGGATTTTTTAAAAAATATTTTTCAAGGACTTCAATACACGTGGATTTTTTAAAAAATATTTTTCAAGGACTTCAATACACGTGGATTTTTTAAAAAATATTTTTCAAGGAATTCAATACACGTGGATTTTTTAAAAAATATTTTTCAAGGACTTCAATACACGTGGATTTTTTAAAAAATATTTTTCAATGACTTCAATACACGTGGATTTTTTAAAAAATATTTTTCAAGGACTTCAATACACGTGGATTTTTTAAAAAATATTTTTCAAGGACTTCAATACACGTGGATTTTTTAAAAAATATTTTTCAAGGACTTCTTGCTCAATATACGTGGATTTTTCTAAAAAATATTTTTCAGGGACTTCAATACACGTGGATTTTTTAAAAAATATTTTTCAAGGACTTCAATACACGTGGATTTTTTAAAAAATATTTTTCAAGGACTTCAATACACGTGGATATTTAAAAAAAATGTCAAGGACTTCAATAAACGTGGATTTTTTAAAAAATATTTTGCAAGGACTTCAATACACGTTGATTTTTTAAAAAATATTTTCAAGGACATCCATAGACGTGGATTTTTTAAAAAATATTTTTCAAGGACTTCAATACACGTGGATTTTTTAAAAAATAATTTTCAAAGACTTCAATACACGTGGATTTTTTAAAAAATATTTTTCAAGGACTTCAATACACGTGGATTTTTTAAAAAATATTTTTCAAGGACTTCAATATACGTGGATTTTTTAAAAAATATTTTTCAAGGACTTCAATACACGTTGATTTTATAAAAAATATTTTTCAAGGACTTCAATACACATGGATTTTTTAAAAAATAGTTTTCAAGGACTTCAATACACCTGGATTTTTTAAAAAATATTTTTCAAGGACTTCAATACACCTGGATTTTTTAAAAAATATTTTTCAAGGACTTCAATACACATGGATTTTTTAAAAAATAGTTTTCAAGGACTTCTTTACACGTGGATTTTTTTAAAAAATATTTTTCAAGGACTGCAATATACGTGGATTTTTTAAAACATATTTTTCAAGGACATCCATAGACGTGGATTTTTAAAAAAATATTTTCAAGGATTCCATAGACGTGGATTTTTTTAAAAAATATTTTTCAAGGACTTCAATACACGTGGATTTTTTAAAAAATATTTTTCAAAGACTTCAATACACGTGGATTTTTTAAAAACTATTTTTCAAGGACTTCAATACACGTGGATTTTTTTAAAAAATATTTTTCAAGGACTTCAATACACGTGGATTTTTTAAAAAATATTTTTCAAGGACTTCAATACACATGGATTTTTTAAAAAATATTTTTCAAGGACTTCAATACACGTTGATTTTATAAAAAATATTTTTCAAGGACTTCAATACACATGGATTTTTTAAAAAATATTTTTCAAGGACTTCTTTACACGTGGATTTTTTTTAAAAAATATTTTTCAAGGACTGCAATATACGTGGATTTTTTAAAAAATATTTTTCAAGGACTGCAATATACGTGGATTTTTTAAAAAATATTTTTCAAGGACATCCATAGACCTGGATTTTTAAAAAAATATTTTTCAAGGACATCCATAGACGTGGATTTTTTAAAAAATATTTTTCAAGGACATCCATACACGTGGATTTTTTAAAAAATATTTTTCAAGGACTTCAATACACGTGGATTTTTTAAAAAATATTTTTCAAGGACTTCAATACACGTGGATTTTTTAAACAATATTTTTTCAAGGACTTCAATACACGTGGATTTTTTAAAAATATGTTTCAAGGACTTCAATACACGTGGATTTTTTAAAAAATATTTTCAAGGACTTCAATACACGTGGACTTTTTAAAAAATATTTTTCAAGGACTTTAATACACGTGGATTTTTTAAAAAATATTTTTCAAGGACTTCAATACACGTGGATTTTTTAAAAAATATTTTTCAAGGACTTCAATACACGTGGATTTTTTAAAAAATAGTTTTCAAGGACTTCAATACACGTGGATTTTTTAAAAAATATTTTTCAAGGACTGCAATATACGTGGATTTTTTAAAAAATATTTTTCAAGGACTGCAATATACGTGGATTTTTTAAAAAATATTTTTCAAGGACTGCAATATACGTGGATTTTTTAAAAAATATTTTTCAACGACTGCAATATACGTGGATTTTTTAAAAAATATTTTTCAACGACTGCAATATACGTGGATTTTTTAAAAAATATTTTTCAAGGACTGCAATATACGTGGATTTTTTAAAAAATATTTTTCAAGGACTGCAATATACGTGGATTTTTTAAAAAATATTTTTCAAGGACTGCAATATACGTGGATTTTTTAAAAAATATTTTTCAAGGACTGCAATATACGTGGATTTTTTAAAAAATATTTTTCAAGGACTTCACTATTTTTAAAGGACATCCAGCTTAATATACGTGGATTTTTTTTAAAAAATATTTTTCAATGGCTTCCAGCTTAATATACGTCATTTTTTTAAATATATTTTTCAAGGACATCCAGCTTAATATACATGGATTTTTTAAAAAAAAACTGTTTCAAGGACTTCCAGTTTAATATACGTTGATTTTTAAGCTTTTCAATACAACATTTTTCTAATTTTTGTAAAATATTGCCCAAGAATTTGGATTTTTAAGCAACTCTCAAACTTTGTTCTCTTTATAATAGTCATATTAATGATATGAGTATGTCTCCCGATTCCATTTGAATTTTCCTCCTGGGTGTAATTTTGTGTAATTCAATATATGAATCCATTAAACAGTCTTCTCCTTCATTATTTTCTGTCAACGATTTCTGTTTTGTGGTGAAGGCTGCTACAGAGAAAAAAACCTGGTGTTTAAGGAAATGACTTGGTGAGTATGTGTACTCTATATGGAGGTAATTTTCCTCCAATTCCTGTGGTGCTATGTTGTTGATATTATTTTCTTTCCTGTTGTACAACCTCTCTAGCTAAGCAGGCAGCAACTCCTTACATTTACTCCTACAAATCTTATTTTGTTTCTTCTTCTTATTCTCTTTTTCCTTCATTATGGTTTGAGGTATTTAACATTTTGATACAGTCGTTCGCATTTCATGCTTTAATTTTTTTTCTTCTTTTCTCCTAATTCAAGGATCATGGAGGATATGGAATCCACATCACAAAAGAAAACGAAAAACAACACGACAAAACGCAATGAACATGAATAGAGTCAAGCAAAAAAAAAATCCAACATTAGATTTGATTTCATTTCTCCATTTCAATGGGTGTTAATTTTTCCTGTTTCCTCTGCGTTTAATGCATGGAAAATTTGCGTGTGTTTTGTGGTTCCTTCTGTTGTTTTCTTTCTTTCTGCTTGTTAACACAAGCATTTTTTTTGGTATTGTACATGTTTCAGCTGGTGATTTTATGTCAGGTATAGAAATTTTGTTGTTGTTTCTTGCTGCTGCTATGTTTCTTAATTTTATCCAGGGTCCTGGATTTTGTTGTGTGTTCTTTTCCATGTTTATTTTATGGCTATGTGTTTTTGTTTTAAAGCTTCTGGCTGAATTTCTTTAAACTTAATTAAAGCACAGCACAAAATAGCTGGAATCAGTTTTATTATTTGGAAATCATTTAATATTATTTGGAAATTTTTAAGGATAGTTTCTATTTTTTTCAAACAATGTGTGTACATTATTGTTTTTCAAGGACTAGCAGAGCAACAAACGTGCATTTTTAATGGTATTTCTCAATGAAAATCACACCAATAAAGATGGATATTTGAAATAACTTGATTTCAACGGCCATCTGAAGGATAAACCTGCATTTTTTAAATATTTTTTCAAGGACATTCAAACCAAAAATGTGGATCTAAAACAACAATTTTTTAGGCTCAAAAACCAAAACAAAGTAAATCAGAGACCAAAAGACGAAACAAAGAGGATCATTAAAGAATATTTTTTATGGTCCAACATACTAAAAGACGTGGATCTTTAAAAATATTTGTTCATATATATTGTGGTCTTTGAACACAATTATTTCAATGAAATTTTTTCAAAGCACGTGGATTTCTTAATAAATAATTTTTATGATCACCCACGACCTAACTAACTTTAAATGAAAAGTGCTTACAACTAGGAAGTTTTTGTGGATTCTGAAACAGCAATATTCATAGATAAAAAAAAAACAAAACAAAATTTGCCGGAGGGATTTCCAAATAAATTGCGGTCAAAGTTCAAATTTTTAGGGTGCGCCTTAACTAAATTTAAATGAAAACCGCTTACATCTGGGAAGTTTTTGCAGATTCTGAAACAGCAGTGTTCATAGATGAGAATAATCCAATAACAAGAAAAAATAGCTGGAAAGATTTTTAAATAAATCGCGGTCAAAAGTCACATTTTAAAGGTTTTTGTAAGTTTTCACGATTTTGCTTGGAATCCGCAAGTTAGTTTTTTAATAATCGTGGATTTAAAAAAAATTTTTTTTGAATAACGTTGATTTTTTAAATTATTTTTGCAAGGACGAGAATATCATAAGAAATGTATTTTCAATTCAAAAAATATTTTTTAATAAACGTGTTTTTAAATAAAATTGAATTTCAAACCAATCAATATACAATAAATCAATTTTTTTTTTTCAAAAAACTTTGATTTCTTCAGTAAAAGTTGATTTAAAAATATTTTTTTTTTTAATTTTTTCAATAAAAGTGGTATTGCTGAAAACTATTTGTTCCAATAAAATTGTTTTAAAAGTATATGAGGTTTTTTAAAAAATATTTTTAATACACGAAATTTTATTAAAACGCTTTTTTTAATTTGGTTTAAAATAATTGAATTTTTTGAAAAATATTTTCTCAACACAATTTGGTTTAAAAAAAAATATTTTTTATTGCGCCTGCATTTTTTGGATTAAAAAAAATATTTTTTTCAATAAATGTGATTTTTTAAAGAAACGTGTGGATTTTTAATACACATAAATATAATAAAAAAAAACAATTTTACATATCATTTTTAAAAACCTGGATTTAAAAAAGTCAATACACTTGAATTCTTTGAAAAATAGTTTTCAATGCACGTGGATTTAAAAAAAAAAAAAATTTATTCAATACAAGTGTTTTTTAACATTTTTTCATTACTCGTGTATTAAAAAAAATCAATACACCTGGATTTTTTAAAAATATTTTTCATTACACGTGGTTTTTTTTACAAATTATTTTTTTCTTTGATACTATTGAGTTAAATACTATTGAGTTGATTGAAACATATTTTTCAATACAATAATTGTTCAATACTTTTGAGGTCTTTGAAAAATATTTTTCAATACACGTGGATTTTTTAAAAAACATTTTTTCAATACATTTTAAATTTTTAAGAATTTTCAATAAGAATTTTTCAATTAAAAAAAAAATATTTTTTCAATACACGTAAATTTTTTAAAAAACATTTTTTTCAATTACTTTAATTCTTTGAAAAATATATTTCAATATACGTAAATTGTTTAAAAAATATTTTTTCAATACATGTAAGTTTTTTAAAAAATATTTTTCAATACTCTTGAATTCTTTGCAAAATATTTTTCAATACACGTGCATTTTTTTAAAAAATATTTTTTCAATACAAGTAATTTTGTTCAACAATAATTTTTTATACAATTTTTCAATACTCTTGAGTACATTAAAAAGTATTTTTTAATACAATAATTTTTCAATACTCTTGAGTTCTTTGAAAAGTATTTTTCAATACAATAATTTTTCAATACTCTTGAGGTCTTTGAAAAATATTTTTCAATACACGTGAATTTTTTTAAAAAAATATTTTTTCAACACACGTTAATTTTTTAAAAAATATTTTTTCAATATACTTAAATTTTTCAAAACATATTGAAAAAACTCGTAAATTTAAAAAAAAAATATTTTTTAATACACTTATTTTTTTAAAAATTTTTCAATTTAAAAAAAATTCAATGCACGTAAATTTTTTAAAAAACATTTTTCAATGACCTTAATTCTTTGAAAAATATTTTTTAATACACGTAAATTGTTTAAAAAATATTTTTTCAATACACGTAAGTTTTTTAAAAAATATTTTTCAACCCTCATAAATTCTTTGCAAAATATTTTTCAATACACGTGGATTTTTTAAAAAATATTTTTTCAGTACACGTAGATTTGTTAAAAAATATCTTTTCAATACACGTAGATTTGCTAAAAAATATCTTTTCAATACACGTAGATTTGTTAAACAATAATTTTTAATACAACAATTTTTCAATACTCTTGAGTTCATTGAAATATTTTTCAATAAAATATCTTTTCAATACACTTTAATTCTTTGAAAAATATTTTTCAATACACTAATTTGTCAATACTCTTGAGTTCTTTGCAAAAAATATTTTTCAATACACGTGAATTTTTTAAAAAATATTTTTTCAATACACTTTAATTTTTTAAAAAATCTTTTTTCAATATACCTAAATTTTTTAAAACATACTGAAAAAACTCGTACATTTTTTAAAAAATATTTTTCAATACACGTAAATTTTTTAAGAATTTTTCAATACTCTTTAATTTTTTTATAAATATTTTTGAATACACGTAGAATTTTTTAAAAAAATATTTTTCAATACACGTGGATTTTTTAAAAAAAAAACATTTTTCTATACACTTGGACTTTTTAAAAAATAGTTTTTTCAATACTCTTGGATTTTTTAAGAAATATTTTTTCAATACACTTGAATCCTTTGAAATTGTTTTTGTCAATACAGGTGGGTTTTTTAAAAAAATATTTTTTCAATACAAAATTTTTTCAATAAACGTAACCATTTTAAAAATTATTTTTTAATAAACATGTTTTTTTAAAATTATTTAAAATTTCATTTTCAATATACGCGGATTACAAAAAAGTCAATACGCTTGAATTCAAAAAATGTGTTTCAACATCCTTGAGTTTAAAAAAAATCTGTACACGTGAACTTAATAATAAAATATTTTTTTTAAATAAAATTATTATTTTTTTAATAAAAATACATTTTTAGTGCACTTCAATTTTTTAAAAACTATTTTTTTTTTCAATATACATACTTAATTTTTTTTAAAAAATATTTGTCGATAATATTTTTAATATTTTTTAATATTAATTTTTGGTTTTCAACATTATTTTCCTAAAAAAAATTAAAATTACTTTTTTAATAATATATGGGGATTTCTGAGTGAAATCGGACATTTTTTCAAATTGAGGTTTTTGATTTCGTATAGTTTTTGCTGTGGTAATGCTGCTCATCAGCAAAACATTTCAGTATGTTTTCAGATTTTTTTTTTTTGAGTAACGATTCCAGAGACATCGTCGAGATAAAAGTTGAATTCTGTAAAAACTATATGCAAATAATTACTCATAACTTCTTTAATATTAGTCCAATTTGAAAAAAAAATCGTCTTTTGTGTTTTGTTGTTTTATCAGCTATTTAATAAAAACTAGAAAAAACTTTGTACAGTGGGTTTTGATGCAATTTTTGCGATTTAATATTTTAAATCATATTTTAACAATGATTGAATTTGTCGAATGTTTTTGAAATCTAACAGACCAAACGTGTGATTTTTAAAGAATAATTTTGAGGGCCACTACCAAAGTATTTCAAAAATTAAATTTACTTCTACATTTCTATACCCCTAAATCAAATCCCTTTCATTGCTCACGTTGCGGTCACTATGCCAATACACACACAAATCACTAGCAATATTTATTTTTTTATTGATCACTTTTTATGATAACCCATTTGGGGTAGTGTAAACAAAATACTAGCAAAACATTGAAAGGATTTAAAGTGTTATTTATTTTTATTTCTTACAACAAAACCAACAAAGCGGAGAAGTAGACAATGCAAAATAAACCAAAACCAATTCAAAAACTAAATATAAACGACCCTTTCTCACAATGCCACCATACACACACATATGGTGCAAACACACATACACACACACTGAGATTACCACAGAAAAACTGATAACAGTAGCAGTTTAAGATAGAAATCCTGTAACACATTTTTGTTGTTGCTGTTTAATTTTTTTTGAAATGGTAGGGAGAAGAGCCCACTCTTTTCTAGGAGGTCAACACAAATGTTACTGTTTAGTTACTTTTGTTTTGTGGCAGGAGTGAAAATAATGAAGATAACTCTGAACCGAACTTGTTGGAATAGTAAGTGTAGTAGTTGTGGCTGAGAATTTTCTAACTGTAACATTTTCTAACTGTAATATCGTTGTCGTTGTAGTCAACGCCATACCTATTGGATTTCCATGGTAATAACTATAAAATTTATGATTTTTATTACGATTTAAGGTGTTCATCCATCTCTACCTTAATGTGAGACCAGGAAGGATCAGATAGTAGACATGGAGATAAATACACGTAAATGTGTGTATTTGTATAATGTTGTAGGTATTTTTTCTGGTATATACATACACATGTGTATTTTGTGGAGATTTATTGAGGATAAGAAATTACTGAATAAATACATATAAAGTACAAAGAAATATATGTATGTAGGTTTGTTTATGCTAGGAAAGGAAATAAATATTTGGGATAAATATATCCCCCAAATGGGGTCATAAATTGTCCAAGAAATATTCGTAACGAAAAACAAACAAACACAAACATGACAACAGAAGCCATTAGAAAAGTGGCCACAAGGTGGAAAGTGAAGTTGAAGAAGGGGAAGTGAAATTGATGAGAGAAGATTTGGGAAAAAGGATTTTTCAAAGAAAACAAGGTCTGAGGACAAGTGTACATATGTAAGTGCAGGAATCTGGATGTTAGTCCTTTGAAAATATTCGTATACAAAAATGTCGATTGTTCGTAAGTAAATCCATTATTAATGCTCAATTATTGGTATGTAATCCCTGAAAAATGTTGCACAGAATATGGACACCATTACGGAATCTTAGACTAAATTTCGTATTCCTGTAAAGCATCACTGTTTGTATCGGTAGAGGCTAGCGACTACTTTTTATTCATCGTTAACTTACCGACAAATTTCGTTAATTATCGAAATTATAAGCATTTTAATTTTACCGACAATTATCGATAACAGCAAAAATGAGTTACAGAATCCCACTACAGATCTGCAGAAATCTACTTTTTTTCGACATCATAAAGAGAAAATTGTTATCGTAGGAAAAATTTTGTAGATTGTTACAGGTTTTGGAGCAGCAGAGCTGGCAAAAATCCATGGCACTATCGATAGTATCGATTATTTTTTTTAAATTCAATATCGATAGATAGTTTTGTCAATCGATATTATTGGATTAAAATCCCCTAACCTAAAATCTATTGAAATGAATAGAAATTACGCGGTTTTTTATTTTGTGAACTTGAAAAAGTAAGTCCGAAGTCACACGTAAAAATTTTTCGGAAAAAGTAATTTAAATTTTTGTATCTTTTTATTAATTAAAAACAATTGTTTTTTTTTTCTCCTTTATGTTTCTGTGAAGTACTTGTGCCAAATGTCAACAAAAACATAGACATTTCCGCCATTCTTATTTTCAAATTAATGGTGATGACAAATTAACGATAATACCGATAGCTATCAATTTTTTGAAATGAAATATCGAAAATATTTAATGTAGGGAATATCGATAGGTTGTTAGCTCAATGGAACAGGCATTTTGTGATATGGATAGGGAAATCGACGTTCGATTAATCAAATTTTTACAGTCAAAACTCTAAAAGTCAAAGTCGACTTTAGACTGATGGGAAAATAGCATAATCGATTATCTTGTGATCGGTATTTGATTTAGTTGACTTTGGCCACTTTACAGTTTTCTGATAGCTACAAAATCATCTGAAATAATTGCCAGGCCGAAAAATCGAATTTTTAGTTTTAGACCAAAATCGAAAAGTCAAAAAAATCGTTTGTTGCTTTTCATTACCTATTGCTACTTTGTAAAATGATATCAAGAAAATCCGAAGACAAAATGGAGAGAGATACACCCTCAGCCTCAGTAACCAAACTTCTTCATAGAGGACTCGAAATATTAAATTACGTTAGACTAAGTTAGGAAGACATTTTTGGAAAAGTTTGAAAGTTATCTTGCACGATAGCTATTTGAGTATGTACCGGCAGGGTTTTGGAGCTTGGACTATTATCTCAAGAAGTATTGACTTATTCCGGAAACGATTGTACCGTTTTAAATGAGGCCGCTAGAACAACCTATTGAATAAAGAATCTAAACGATGCGAGAGGAGCTCTTTAACTTCACTTTTTTTCGAATTTTGTGTGGGAGGTACTCGAAGGAGTGAACCATAGCCCATATTCCAACCTGATACATGACTAGATGAAATAATATGATGTGCGAAGTATACACCAATCAGAAACTCAGAAACTGCCATTTTCGGTGGTGCCGTCAGGGTTTCTTGGAACATTTTGCCCAATATCTCAGGAAGGATGGACGTGCGCAAGGAAACAATTAAACCGTCGTAAAGGGAGCCGCATGGACAACCTGCTGAAAAAATTTCAAGACGATCCGAGGGGAGCTCTTAAACTTCACTTTATCCGTGTGGGAGATACCCGAAGGAGTGGACCGATATAGTCCATATTCCAACCTAATACATGACTAGATGAAATAATATGATGTGCAAAGTCTGCATCAATCAGAAACTCGCTGCAAGAATTATCTTGCGGATTTGCCATTTTGGGTGGTGCCGTCAGGGTTTCTTGCAACATTTTGCCCAATATCTCAGGAAGTATGGACTTGCGCGAGGAAACAATTAAACCGTCGTAAAGGGAGCCGCATGGACAACCTGCTGAAAAAAATTTCAAGACGATCCAAGAGGATCTCTTAAACTTCACTTTATCCATGTGCGAGATACCTGAAGGAGTGTACCGATATAGTCCATATTGCAACCTGATACATGACTGGATGAAATAATATGATGTGCAAAGTCTGCATCAATCAGAAACTCGCTGCAAGAATTATCTTGCAGATTTGCCATTTTGGGTGTTGCCGTCAGGGTTTCTTGGAACATTTGGCCCAATATCTCAGGAAGTATAGACTTGTGCAACAAAAAAAAAAAATTTTTTTATCGCGTAACGTCAACAACACCGGCACCGTAGATATCCGAAGCGCAGAGAGGGAATACCGTGTGCTACAAAACCGTTTAACCCGGAATCTTTACCGAACACGGGAGAGGGATACGGGCTACAACATACAAACCCCTTATTGGTGGTAGGAAATTGTTAGATAGGCACAAAAATACACAAGCCTTATTTGGGCAAAAAACAACAGTCCAGTGGACACCCTCGTTCACAAATCCTCTTAGGGACAAGGCAAGAAATGGCGATATGCACACCGAACACAGTCCTTTTGGGCAAGGTGGAAACACGACACTATGATCAACAACACAGACCCCTTTTGGGCAAGATTAGATTTTAAACACAATTTGAGGAATAAAAGACGTTTATTTTCGATTCTTTTCCTTTCAATAATTAGGATTGGGATTTATTTCACTTTTCGAGTTTCTTATTAGCTATTATCGTTCAAAGCGAGCGGCGTTTGTTTTATGTTTTGTCCCGAGAGCTAAATTGCTAGAAAGCGGTACGAACGATCAACGTATTTTCATAATTCTCACACCGATTACATCCGACCTAATAGAAGTTTTCATCTATCTTAAGCGGGGTACACACGATCAGTTTTGACTCTCGATTTTTCGAAAATATCGATAAGTGTCAAACTGTCCAGCAACCACAAAATGTTTTGTGGTTGCCTGATGACTGACAAAAATGAACGGCCACACTGACAAGCAACCGATTATTTGAGCAAAACTTACAGTCAAAACTGATCGTGTGTACCCCACTTAAGTATTTCGGCATAGCTATTGCTGCCCACCAAAAAAGGAATAGCTCGACAGTCCATTCCGCAGATACTAATTTATAGGTCCTACACTTTTCTTCCCTCTTAGTAAGGTCTTGAGGAGAAGCTTTCATCGCTTTCATCGGAAAAATAGTCTCTGGTCAGACTTTGTAGTTGACATTACTACCAGTTTTAATGCCATACATATCGAAACTGGTCACCCATGGCGTCAGAGATTAGAGACAATCAAGGAACCAAGTTTACTTGGACGTACATAGCTTTCTCACTGTGAGGAGCAAGAAATTTTCACCTCTTCCGCTCTCAGACTGACGAACGGCAACATATTGATGAGTGGTAGTGCCCCCTTCAAGACTGTAAGGAACGGTGATGGTATGAGAAGAAACGCCCTCTGGTTGGCTCTCGTAACCGAGTTGCTTCCAGTTTCAATCCAATGTTACCGGGGGATTGATCCGCGAGGGCGTTAAGCTTGTTTTTCTTCCTTGCGAGTAACTTTAAGGGAGTTACCAGAAAAGGTTGTCCGATATACAGTGACTGTCACTGAAAATGATGCAACATGAAACAACAAATGTTATCTTTTTTATTTTCTCGTTTAGAGTTAAGCTTGATGATCGACATTTTTTGCAAGTGAAAAAGGAAAGCCAAGGACTCGAACCCACACAGCCACCAAATTATGTGACCGGTTTCGCTGTTAGTTGGGCAGCTCTTCAGACATATCGACTGTGGAATGGCTTCTCTGTCCTAGAACTTTTGGTTTTTCAAATAGAAGTGTGTTTTGTAATCGTTGATAACTTCAAAACGAGTTGAGATTTTTTAACAATTCAAAATATAATTTTGTAGGCTAAAAAGTTGTCTTTATGATGGCATAAAAAATATTTCACTTACAGTACCGTTATATTAAAATTTTACCGGAAAACAAAAAATGGACATTTTTAAATTGAGCATTGAAAATGATGCACCACAATAATCGATTAAAAATTTCCAAATTGTTGGCTTTTTAAGCCATTTTAGTAATCGGAATGGTGGAATAATTGGTTCCCTATCGTTTTCAGTAGTTTTGTCATTGGTTCTGACAGAAAGAATGATGTTCCTGAAGTCATTTTGACATGGTCGTAGTTAGTGTGCCTTTGTAGGCAGTTGGGCTAGAAATTTCTAGTTTTTGAAGTTATTTTCCAAAATATAATTATGAAAAAAAACATTAACGGTAATGTCTAGAGTACGTACAAACAATTTAACGATATGTGGAAAATCCTGTATCAGTCAGGTTTGCCCCATATTAGACTAGTCTTTATCGGCATTGCCCTGATAGAGGAAAAAATGGGCAATAGAACAAAAGTTTTTGCACATTTCTTTGAAAATAGTTTTTAGAAACAATGCCAACAATGTCATGATCACTTTTGCTTTTATAAAAACAAAAATTTTAACAACCATTGATTGATGAATTGGACTAATGTCAGATACTTCTTTTGATCATCCCTACCAGCCATTTTAGTTGGTCGCCGTAGAATTTTTGAACCATTAGGTCAGGAAGCAATGGACTATAACCATTATATCGCTGTATGGGCTGTGTTATTGTATTAGCATAAATGAAAAAAAAATTGAAAACTTATCTTAAACTTCACTTAACCCAGATAAAGCCACTGGTCGTTTAAAATCCACAAAAAATGATTGCAAAAATTGACGTAAAACTCTGGTTTTTTCGAATATTTTTGTGAGGTTTTTGCATTTTGTTATAGTATTGTCTGTTATCTGTCATTTCACGCTTATAACGCTTCATTTGACCTATGCATTTCTTCGCAATTGTCCTAAAACCCAAGCTATTAAAAAAAATGGACTTTTTGCAATTTTCGACTTTTGATGAAACATTTAAATATGCGATAAAAATTTAATCACAAATGTTAGAATCATATAAAGTCAGGGATTTGTTAGGAATATAGTAAGAGTATTTTCTCAATCAAAGGGATTGGCATATAAGGACAGATCTATATTACCCTCCAAAGTTTTTGGCACTTTTAAAAGAAGGCCCGATTGCAGGAAACTATACATTTTAGAAAAAAATGCATTTTTTAAAAAATGCTTAAAAGTCTCAAAAATATAATTTTCATAAAAATTTTTGAGTTTTCCCGCAAAAAAATCTCGGCGCTAAGTGGGTTAAGCAAGAATTTTGAACATTTGTGAAGGAGGTACCCAAACATGTTTTCCGATATATATTTCATGAAGTAGCCGCGAGAAAAAAAATTATCATCTTTATGGGGTCCGCGAGGACAATTTTTGCGAAAAAGTTTTAAATTTTGTGTGGAGTGTGCCCTGATATATACCTGGAAGACATATTACGATGTGCAAAGTTTGAAGCAAATTGGTTACTCCCTTCATAAGATATTGTGCATAAAGAAGTGCAGCGATAGGGTCCGGTCTGGAAAATAATATTACGAGGTGCAGTGGTTCGAGCAAAATGGTTGATCCGTTCGGGCTCGGCGATAAACAATAGGTCCCATATCATTGAGATAATATGAATCGATGTGCACTCATTGATATAAGAGAAGTCTCGCTTGTCTACTCCAGAAAAAATTTCTTTAACAGCTTATAACTTCCCTAAAAGTCTTACTTGAGAACCCTACTTTAACTATCACCTGTTGTTAATATTGCACTGAGCTAAGTTACATATTGCACAATCTCCTTTTCTCCGTGAGACATCCAAAGATTCTTAAAATTCATTTTATTCACTTTCTTTCATTTCAAGTTCACTAAGAGAGATTCAGATCCACTTTCAAACTCGGTACTTTACAACTTCTTAACAATAATTCGCCATTTCATCACAACTTACCTTTTGTGCCTTGCATGTGGTGCTAATCGGCTGGACTTCATGTTGTGGATGACGCTGGTCATTGATGCAATCAGCACAGGCTGGAATCTTACAAGTCAAACAGTACATCGAGAGCACTTCTTCATGTTCTCCGCATACAGATTCTCGCTGTTGTGCCGCTCCTTTGGGTTTGACCAAATTATGTTTGGCCAATGGTCCACGTGCCGGATGGCATAGTTCGCGACAAGCATCACAATATCGAATTTCACATTGTTCACAAACTAATGAGGCCACCTTTGGATCAGTTTCACACATTTGACAACGCAATGCCTCACGGGCACAAAAACGATCTACAATCGATTCCATGGCACGATATGGTGGCAAATTGCGTACACCACCTTCGTCAAAGAAGACAATTTTACGACAGAGAGGACAAGTTAGACTGTATGCGGCACCAGGTGGAGCTGAGGCAGCACCTTGCAATAGATTGGTAATATGACCAGTACCGGCATATGATACCGGCCGTGAAGTATTTGAACAGCACACCACACCAGAATCGGCTTCACTTAAGATGCTAACTTTATCGGATTGATCTTGATCTGAGGTTACAGATTCTGTGCCGGTAGCTGAACTGGTGGTACTGGCCGCCGAACTATTTGATGAATGTCTGGTTGATGCGTGTGTGTGATTGTGGACATGTGAATGATGTGGACCAGCACCGCCAACACCTGAAGGATGAGGATGAACTGTGGCAGCAACACTGTGTATGGTACCACCATTCAAGGACGAAGAACCACCGCCAGTAACTGAGGCCAATATGGCACCCGGTGTATAGGGTGTCTGTATATCCAATGCACAGCCCAAGCAAAGGGCATGGAAACAGGGCAATAGAACGGGATTAGCAAAAAGCTGTTTGCAAGTGGGACAACGTAATTCGTCCTCCATAATAAGATTTTGAGTTGTTTTTAGGGGGTTGCTGGGATTAGATGCGGAGGATTGTGATTATGCTTGCTGATGATCTTGAAATTCCAATCCAATTGATGATTTTTTTTCTTATTTCTATATTTATATGAAGTTATTTACACATTTTCTTTAATGAGTAATTTTCGATTTTATGGCACTTTTTAATATTCTTCACTCAATATTAATTGACATACAATACAACTTTTATTTTCTTTTTATTTTCAATTGTAAAGTGGATATTCCAAGGTTATGTTTTAATTTTCAAAATTTGATTTTGGTTTCTCACTTTAATTAATTCCAATAAATTTAGCCGGCAGCTTGTTTTTTGTTTTCTCACAATTAATCACATTCACCGATAAGATAGTTATGTTTAATTCGCATTCACTTCAATCGCTCTGGGTTAATACAACTGTTAAGGTATTTTATTATTTTGCTTTAATCATGTTTTTAATTTTTTAAATTTCTTTTGCAAATATTTTCACTCACTTTTCTTTTCATCCATATGTTTTCGTAAGAATCATAAATTTCCTCAATTTTAAAATTTTCGAACATTTAATTTAATAATTATTTCAAATTTTCGTTATTTTTTCTTTTCTTCAAATATTTCCAATTTCCACACAAAAATTGCACTTCAATATTTTCTTTTAAATCGACCGACACGAATTCAATTTATTCTGTTATTTGAAAAACTCCACTGTAAACGACCGTTGTTTTTTATTCGACGGCAACACGCATAGATTCCGCTTATCCAACCACTTTCCACGAATTTTCAAGCTAAACTAAACGTACGTTGCGACATCCCCGGTGGTGGTTGTTCGGCAATGTCCAAAATGTTTGTTATTGTTCCTTGTGTTCGAACATGTTGTGTTTAGTGTGGTTGTTGGTTGCAACATGTTCCATTGATTATTGTTCCACTAGCACAACACCAGCCTACACTCAAGAAAAATGTCCAGTTACCTGAAAATAAAAAAATAAAATTTAGAAAAAGGTGAAAATAAATGCTGTGTTCCAGAATCTACAGAGTCGGCTATATTGATATTTTTAAAAATGTTTCCTTTAAAAAATGTTGACAGAAATTTAAAAAGTAATAAATTCTTGCAGAGCGTTGGCATTAACAAAACAGTTCTTGGTTAGATATTCTAAATTATATACATATCAAGATATACGACCGAAAGATATGCCCAGTTTTTGAGGCAAAAAGTCGATTTTGCAACTTTTAATAACACTATGCAACACTGAAAATGCAAACAACTTCTAGTATGCATTTTTTGAAAGTACATATGTCAGATCCTGTTCGGATTGTATGGCCTCATCTAAACCGAGCTAAATCTACACTTTTTTGCATTTATCAGGCCTTTATCTCAGAAACGATTAGGAATTTGGCTGTCTTTAGCAATATTGTGATTTTCGAAAAAATCACACAAGAAAAACTCCATCTAGGGCATCAAAATCTATAAAATATAGCAAATTTTACATAATTGCTGAAATTCTGGTCAGTATCGGCTAAATTATAGTGAGTTGAACAAAGTAACCTTTTGCAAAAATCTTCCAAATAAAGTTCTCAACAAATCTCTAGAACATTCTGAAACTTTAAAATGCCCACTTCATGTTGTTTCAGTGGTATTTTGCATCATATCTTTTACAACTCGTATTTCAACCGCAGTTCACACCAACAGTTTATTCTCGCTTTTCAGATTTCACTACATTATTGACATTTTTATTAAATCGCAGTTGAAAAATGTACTGAAAACAACGACATAGAGGCATTTTACAACAATGTATAAAAATTTTGAAATTTTTGCATATATTTCGAAATTTGAGACAATAAATGTAGTTTTTCGAGTTATTTATTTCTCCAAATATGTTATTCTTGTCCTTATCTACAAATTTGCCTCAAAGGTCAGAAGAAGATTCGCGTTGGTTTCAGAGATATAGCCCCGAATTTCTTTAAAAACTCAATTCTTAACCATGTTTAGATGGGGCCATAATATCCAATCTGGATCTGACACAACAAAACCCAGCTAGGGTTTCTTGTCGTTTGGGTCTGTACTTCCAAAAAATCCTCAGTTCGAATTGTTTGTACAATATCACCTTAAAAATGTTGCACAGTGTAATAATAATTTTTTAGTTGGCATTGAAAAAAGAACAAATTTTATTATGATGAAAAATTTATTAATATGAATTATATTTATCAAAATAACGTCATTATCGCGGTTTAAATTGCAGTCAAAGTGAGAATTTCGAAGAAGAACTAAAAAAATATATATTGAAAGGCATATTTCAATGTATTTAAAACCGCGGAAAAATAATTCAAATAATAAAATGGAATAGATTGGCAATTGCAAGAGGAATTTATTTAATATATAATATATAATATATAATATATAATAAAGCGATCAAAAAACACAAAAAGTCAGAAATAAATATTTTATTTTTCTCACTCACTCACTTCATATAGACTTGGCCGTGTTTGCCCGTGATTTTGCCAACTAGAACACAATACTGAAAGCCTTCAGCATTGGTATTACTAGGTTTCAAACCCCGATTTTCCCCTTTTTTTTGATATTTATGAGATTTTATTAGGTTACATCTCGATATAAAATCTTAAATTTGTGGAAGTTTGGTTTGAGGAAATAAATAATAAATTTACAAAATATTGTTGTTCACAAATTCATTGCAAGTAAAATAAGTAATGGCGACAAATTGTTCGGTATAATTGTGGTTTTTTTATAAACGGGGCGGCAGTAGTAAGCTTTATTTTATCTCCCTATTACATATTAATCATTGATACTTTTTAAGGTAGTACTATACTCGTCTTTATTAACGTATATTCAAGCAATATACAAAACTGTATGTTTTGGCCTACTGCCAACACCTTTCACTGGCACTACCGATATCCGAACCGATTCGAGATTCCACACGAGACCTGTACGCACAGCACCACTGATGATATTCACAGACGCGGGGTCTAGACAGTCCACTTGAGACAGATGCACAATCCGATCATATGACTGAAACAATGGGACCGAGCGTAGGTTAAAGAACAAATTCACTTGGAAACCGAACGGAATACTAGCCTTGCGGGGACAGTAACCTAAATGGGGGTGTCTGACGTCTATTTGCCAATAAAAAGAACACCGTGATTTTCGCTTTATTCGGTACGATATTTATTTTATTTCATTCCTTTTTTTTCATTTAGGTTTAAGTAAGGATTAAGATTATTTGATTTAATTCTATGCTGTAACCACGCAAGCTAATATATTTTTTTTGTGTTTCACTGCTAATTGGATGGTTTACAATGTTTGATTTTTGGTTTTTTTTTCTTTTGTTTGACTGTCTTCTAACAAAACCACTTCAAAACTAAAACTAAAACGATTTACTTCAACTCTCCATTTAATTCGAGAACAAAAAAAGGAAAAAATGCATACTGGAGAGAGAGAATGAAAGTACACAGATGATGTCAGTGCTGGTACCGCCAACCGTTCCCGTACGCAGGGATGGAACTATACCGGGTTCATACCGACTCCTCTGCATACGTGAACACTGTACTAACAATTCGTTGGAAAATCTACTCGCGGGGATAAAATTTTTGTTACTTACTACCGTGATCGTTTTCAACAGTTTGTTGTGTATAAGAAAACTTATGAAAATTGAATTGGAAAAAATAGCTTTGTTCGTTATATACGTAGTTGCTTATAGCCGTTGTTCGTTATATCCGAATTTATCTGTAAAAACTTTTGTTTTATCTCACTTTTACACATAGATATGATTGAGGATGCACGTGGTTTTGTATTTTTAAGGGATTGCAAAAATAGTTTATGGTAGGTAAATTTTACATTTATTTTCATGTTAGACCTCGAATATTGTTGGAGATGGATTGATATTATCTATTTTCGTCCAAAATTCGGGAATAAATTGTAATAGTTAATCATATCTGCCAAATTTTTCTTAAGTATTTCAAATATTCCTCCGACTTTTTATTCACGCAAAATTTTTAATAAAATTATCTTTATTTTTATACATTTCTATAGCAGAGGCATTCCTAAAGATGAAAAGAAATTGGCGGTATTTTGCTTTAAAAATTCTTAAAAACTTTAAATATGCAGTACTTATAACATAGCCGACCAAGAAGAGCGAGCGCTTAAATTGTTTATGTGTGGGTAAAATTACACTGACAGAACAGGGTGATGATTTTCACATTGAGTGTGAAATGAAAAATATATTGTGTTATATGACTTAAATTAAAAATAATATAAATAACTTCATAATTTGAAAAGTATTTTTCTTCATATGTTAATTTTTTTGAGAGAAAAAAAATTGTATATAGAAATGATTTTTTAAGACTTTCTAAGCATACATACATTTTTTATCGATGCATTGCAGACGAGGCATTCTGCGTCACTAAAAATATTAATACAACACAAAAAATCATTTTCAAATTCTTCCCTCCACATATTTGCTCTACAACTGCAAAATCTTTTCAGTGTACCCAAAAAAAAAAAAAAAAAAAAAAAAAAATAAAGCGGCATCAACCTGCTTGCATGACATTCAGTACAAGACTGAAGTAAAAAAATCAAAACATTTGCTCTCTTACTTTGCGTTCGGGTCGCGTGTGTGTGATTTGCCGAAAAACTTCGTAACCATATCAATACCAACGAACGGGTTTGCCTTATAGCAGGCATGACCAAAAAGAGAACGGAGAAGATGTGAATGTATTCAAAATATTGACAACTTATAACAGTATGTAAGTAAGTTTGTATTCACGCAAGCTGTAAAACAATAACAAATCAAAACATGTGTTCTCTTTTGTACGCTCTTTCTGTGCATTCGGGTCGTGTGCGTGTAAATTGCCGAAAATCATCGCCACCGCCGTGCCAAATGTGATCATGCTTGCCTTATAGGTGTACGAATACGAACTTTGCTACCCATACAGGCACCATCGAAATACGACGAAATAAATTAAAAATTAGTTTTGTTATTCCTAAATCTTTCTTCGTTATATAGTTAATCATACCTATCACATTTTCCTTAAGTATTTCAAATATTCCTCCGACTTTTTATTCATGCAAAATTTTTAATACAATTATCATTATTTTTACATATTTTTATAGCAGAGGCATTCCAAATGAAGAAAAGAACACAAATTGACAGTATTTTGCTTCAAAAATCCTTAAAAACTCCAAATACACATAGCCCAGAAAGTCTGCGTTCACCTTACTACTTTTCAAAAACGATGCTAAAACTTTAATAAATAGGTAAATGAGATCAGTTTTTCTTTCATAAATATGTTATTGGCACTCTTTACTACCAGAATAAAAAGAAAAATTCCTGAAAATGTATTATTATTACGAAGATAACGGTAAAAAAGTGTTACAACCGCTAAATTAGAGCCCTAAAAAGTCTGCGTTCACTTTGTATGTTGCAATAATACCGTTTTTTTTTTTTTGAATTTTTTGGCAGTTTTCTTCCATTTTTAATCAATATTGTCACAACTGGTCATTCTGTGAGGTCGTTTACACACTTAACTTAAAAAAGTAAAATATTTCAAGAATGGAAAACAAGGACAAAGAAATTGGCATCAATAAAAGGAAAATTCTAGGTAAATAATGGAAAAAGCTATCGAAATATTGGCGAAACTGTAGGTAGAACATATTAATCTATACATAGAGTGATAATTAACTATAAAAAAAATCGGAATATTGAAGTCAATGCCCAGATCTGGACGGTCAAAAATATTATCAGAACGGGAGGAGCGTAACATACCTAATAAAGTTAAAACAAACAGTCCGATAATTACTTCAAAAATTGTTGAAAATGTGAAAATGGCATCCAAAAAAAGTATTTGTGCACAAACCGCCAGAAAAATACTGCATAAAGCTGGATATCATGGTATAGTCGCACGGCAAAAGCCGTACATATCACTAGTGAACATTCAGAAGCATATTGAATTTGCTAATGAATACATAAACAAGCCTCGAAGTATTCCGGAATCAAGTCATATTTTCGGCCGAAAGCATGTTCTATATGTTTGCAATGAAAGGACTTCAAACTGTTTGGAGAAAGCGCGAACAGCGCTTGAAAAAACAAAATCATGTTTAACACTGTAAAAACTGGCGAGGGTGCTGTTTTGGTTTGGGGTGTGTAGCAGATATGGAGTGGGCCAACTTGTATTTATTGAATCGACAATGGACAAGTATGGTTACCTAAACATAATGAAGCGCAATTTGAACCAAAATGCAGAAGAACTACGAAATTTTGGTTGCAACAACATAACGTTTCAAAGCAAACTGCTGAGACTGTAAGGTTTTGGCTCCTATATAATGCCCAGATCTGGGTTTTGACGTAAAAATGTTTATAGTTAATTATTACTCTATGTATGGACTAATATGTTCTACCTACAGTTTCGCCAATATTTCGATAGCTTTTTCCATAATTTATCTAGAATTTTCCTTTTATCGATGCCAACTTCTTTGCCCTTGTTTTCCATTCTTGAAATAACTTACTTTTTTAAGTTAAGTATGCAAGCGACCTCACAGAACAACCAGTTGTGACAATATTGATTAAAAATGGGAGAAAACTTCAAAAAAATTCAAAAAAACTAACGGTATTATTGCAACATACAAAGTGAACGCAGACTTTTTGGGGCTTTAATTTAGCAGTTGTAACACTTTTCTACCGTTATCTTCGCAATAATAATATATTTTCTGTAATTTTTCTTTTTATTCTGGTACTAAAGAGTGCCAATAACATATTTATGAAAGAAAAACTGATCTCATTTACCTATTTATTAAAGTTTTAGCATCATTTTTGAAAAGTAGTAAGGTGAACGCAGACTTTCTGGGCTATGTGTATATAGTGCTTATAGGTGTACGAATAAGAACTCTGCCAACCACACAGGCGCCGTCTATACCTAAACGACGGAATATATTAAAAATTATTTTTGTTTTTCTTAAATCTTTCTTCGTTTTAGTAATTCCCATCAATTGTTTCATTAACAATTTTATTAAACTTTTAGGGGTGTATGAATATGATATCACAAATACCGTTAAGAGACAACTACTGAAGAATAGAAATAATCTGATAAAATAATTAGAAATGTCAAAATTATTAATATTATGAAATATGTTGGGGTGGGGCGCCTACGTCAGGACAGGGGTGGGATGTATTAAAGTGAGAAATCTTTCGGGTGTAACTGAAATTGTGTATGCCATTGATACACCGCACTATAATGTGAAGATAAAATCAAATATTATGCTAATCGTATCCTATTTTAGTAATAATATTGTTTTGTACCTAAATTCCTACAGCCTACTACAATTATCTTTTAGAATCTGTTTCTTTTTGTAAATTTTATAATCATTTCTTTTTATCCTTTATGGAGGGTATAATTAATATTCATCGGAGACCCTATAAAGTATATATATCCCTGATCAGGGTAAAATTCTCAGTCGATATAACCATGTCCGTCTGTCCGTCCGTTTGTTGAAATCAAGATACAGCTCGCATTTTTTAAGATAGAGCTTTGTCATTTGGTATAGAAATAAGTTATATTACTCCTAGGATCTTTCTTATTGCAAATGGGCTATATAGATTCACGTTTTGATATAGCCCCCATAGAACGGTACCACCCGATTTTCGGTAATTTGAAGCTTATAAACGCCGTTAGACTATACACTTATAACAAGTTTAAGTGCATTATCTCGATTCATTTGACGTATATTGCATGGAAATGACAACTTATATCGACTATAAATGTACTATTAGCCTTATTATCACACCGAAATGGCTGAAATTTGGTAGTTAGTCTTCGTTGGGGGTATAAAACTTTCCACCAGAAATTTCTCGGAATAAGTGCACGCCTTCGTATACCCCCATAAAATAGTACCTTCCGATTTTCGGTATTTTGAAAGTTTAAGTCTCATTATCACACCGAAATCTGACTGAAATTTGGTACTTATTCATCGTTGGGGGTATAAAAATTTTCGCCAGAATTTTGTCGGCACACGCCTTCATATAGCCCCCATAGAACGATAACTTCCGATTTGCGGTATTTTGAAGGTTGTGGCCTCAATATTCCAACGAAATGGTTGAAATTTGGTATTTAGTCTTCGTTGGGGGTTCAAAACTTTCTACCTAAAATTTGAAGCTATAAATTTAGGCCTTCATATTGCCCCCATAGAACTTTACCTCCCGTATAGTCCACGCCTTCATATAGCGCTAATACAACGGTACCTCTCGAATTTCTGTATTTTGAAAGTTAGCCACATTGTTTTACCAAAATTTATGGAATTTGGTATTTCGCCTTCTTTATAAACGAAAGGAAACCTATTGTTCAGTTTTACTTCAATACAACTCGTGGCGGAGGATATAACAAGTTCAGCCAGGTCGCTCTCACTTGTTTTATTATTCAATAGAAAACATATCCCTTTGTATATAATGTTCATTTTTAAGGAAGAAGTACGGTAAAGGACGAAGGATTTTAGAGTCCTTTGACGTATGCACCCATTGATCGGGAGGCTTCGCCACATTTCAGACATTTTGTAAATTTTCAAAATAATATTTTGAACACAAAATTATAATTATTTATTGATTAAAACCTCTAGTCAAGATATGGTAGTTTTTCCCAAAAATAAAATTTAAAAACAAATAATTGTAAATATATAATTGTTAATATTTACTTTGATATTTGACAAAAAATTTATTAAATAAAAATTATAAAATTGAGTAACCAGTTTGTTAATATGAAATATATTTTATCGATTGAAAAAAAAAATACAATTTAACAAAATTCTTAGCTAATATGATAATTGTTTTTATAATCTCTACTGAAAACTACAATTGACAATATGAACATTACTTTTATCGGCAAAAATCAATTAAAAATTAATCACATTTTTTTATCAAAGCGTTACAATTTTTTTCTGAGTGGTAATGTAGTTATTTAAAAACAAACCAGCACAATAAATGAACCCATTTATGTACATATATATTAGACTGTAGTTCCGTTATCTTTTTTCCCACGTTATGGTCAGTTTCACCCAGAAAATATTATCCGATCATTATCCAAAATCTTCCTTAACCAGCAACACTCTTACATTGAGCAAAATTTTTTATCATTGTATTTACTGTGGTATCCCTGTATATATTAGGCTGTAACTCTGTTATCTGACCACCTACATCAACATAATTGATACTAATGGAAAGGTAAACAGTTCGTCTTTTCCAAATACAACTCAAATGTGCGAAATATTTCTTCCATGAAAAACGATATAATCATTATTATATAAAAAATTTTACCAGTTTTCACACAAAAGTTTTTATTCAATTAATCCTTTAAATGTTATCTTCTCATTACGTTAAATTGCAAGCTTCTTCTCTGTCATAAACTCAGTCCATATTTAAAATTTCGCGCTGATCGAACTATTATTGCGAGCGGATAAAAATTTTGTTTTTGGCCCATTTCACCTCCTGTCCATCATACCACTTTTTTAAAAAGTCTTTGATTTCACCCAGAAATCCCCATACATATTTTTAAAAATTCATAAAATTTTTTGTCATATTTGAATATATAACATACATATATAAAATATGTTAAAAAAATCCGCTATCTAATTATAAAATACAACAATTTATATTGGACAATTTGTCCCAATTTTTAGTATAACATAATAAAGTCTGGCAACATCACTTGCAACATAATCTATTGAATTATACCGCAAATTTGTGTTCCAGTCACAACCAAACAAATATTCCAATCAGTATTTCCCGGCCCGGCAAAAATACTACAACAACGCCAATAGAACACAAACATGTTCGACCCACTGGAAAAAAACGAACAAATGTATGGTGCTTTAATGTTGTGTGTTGTTGGTTGTAATGTTTCTGTTGTTGCTGCAATGCAACAAAATAAAATAACCGAAAAATAAGAACGAACAACATAAATCCAAGGGAATTCAAAGTTCGCAAAATATAAACAAAATACACAATTGTCGGAATTTTTCACAAAACAACACTACAGAGTAAATTGCATTTCGTTAGAAAGTTCGTGGTGACACCGAGGATGCAATGGTGGCAATTTAAATTTATGCAATTTATTTTTCTTTGAAACCTAGAAGTAAAACCAAAGCAAGGTCTTCTTCAATTAAAACAATACCAACAATGCTATTGGAAGAAGACCTGGTGGTTTTCTAAGGAACAGGATATCTATTGGCTTTGTCTTCTATTGGTGACAAGGATGATCTTCTATGGGAAGACACCCATCTTGGCGTGCATTAGAGACAAATGCAGGAGGTAGAGCCATTTTCATACTGACAACCCCAACTTTCAAATATTTTCTTCGGATGTCCCTACTAGGCCCAAGGGTCTATCCAGAGGTAGCTTGGCCCCTGCCTATGCTTATTAGTCTGAACACAGATCCATACAATTTGTACTTGACATGGACGGTTTATAATCGAGGGAAGTTAGGACCTTTGTAAATCTTGAAAAAAAAACATTAACCGTTATAGGGAAAATAATTAGGGAGGGCTCTGAAGCATTAGCGTTCCTGTGGACTGGAATGTTTCTATATGGGAGATGAACACCACATTCACTGGTCTGGAATCAGTCTTCAGAACTGCAACAACCCTAGGAATCTTCTCTCCTAGGATTTTGGGCTTCATTACCGAACGTAGAAGAATTTGAAGAACGTTAGGAAGGACACAATATCCTTCCCGAGCCCCTAACTTAAGATCCTTCCAGACTCTTTACCCTACACTGGTCTGGAATCAGTCTTCAGAACTGCAACAACCCTAGGAAACCTCACTCCTAGAATTTTGTGCTACATTCCCGAACGTAGAAGAATTTGCAGTACGTTAAGGTGGACCAACGATCCTTTGAGAGTCCCCACCCGAAAAGTAGATATGCAGAATCTTGACCACATAATATAAAATGTATTTCGCATATTTGAGGTATAAAACCTTACTCGATCCTGTAGGAGTTTGGGCCCATCAGAACCTCCCTGCGAGAGTTATCTTGCCCATTTGCCATTTTAGTTGGTGACGTAAGGATTTCTTTGAGATTTTGGACCATTATCGCAGGAAGTATGCACTTGCGCCCAAAAAGAATGTGCCGTCTTAAAGACTGCGACAAGGACAACTCATAAACTTAAATTTTTCCCAATTTTGTGTTTGGGAGGTACCCGAAGAGTTGGACCGATATAGTCCATATTTGAACCCGATCTATATATGTATGGAAGAAATAATACAAGAGTTATCGTTCACACCATTTTTCAGAAAAATGTCGAACTTTTATATTTTTAAACAAGTGAGCAAAGGCTATAGTCGGGACGGGGCCGACCATGTGATACCCTACACCACTACCCTTTTGCATAAGCTTTTCACTGGTAAACATTTCTTTTATGGAATGTAATCCGACTACCACCAAACATCATATGCCTCTTTCTCTTTGGGAACCCCATAAGCAACCAAAATTTCGATCAAAATTACGACCTGTAACGTGATTACAGTATCTCCCTTGTTTGACCACCTTCACCAACTTACTTTACACCAATGTAAAGGTAATATTTTCTTCTTCCATCGACAGGCTTTGCCGTTGGATTACCCCTACTAGAAGCCGATATATTCACAAAGAATTAAAGCTTGTCTCCACATGAATTTTTCCCAATTCCGACTCCTAAATATTATCTGACTATCACCAAAAGCAATAGGTTTCTCCATCTGTGGGGCCCCATCTAGCCCCAAAATTTCGTGACTATCCGATCAAAATTCCAACATATAGCGTGATTACAAAAAATGGAAAGATTGGATATATTACTGCCTTTTGCGATATCTCGGTTGTTTGCCCACTTACGCCAACATACTTTGCATCAATATAAAGGAGATCTTTTCTTATTTCATTGGCGGGTTTTCCTTTTGGAATATGTACTCCTACCAGAAGCGGAGATATTCGCAAACGAAAAAAAAAACGTTGACGTTTCTCCACATAAGCTGTTTGCTCATTCCGAGTCCAGAATATTATCCGACTACCACCAAACTTAATAGACTTCTTCCTCTGAGGGGCCCGCATCACCGACTACCACCAAACTTAATAGACTTCTTCCTCTGAGGGGCCCGCATCAACTCCCAAAAAACCTGAGGATCCGATCAAAATTGCGACCTGTAGGGTGATTACAAAAAAATCGGCAAATAGGATGCATTACCGACTATTGCGATATCTCTGTTGTTTGACCACCTACGACAACCTAATTTACATCGCTGCAAAGGTGATATTTTCCCGTACAAAAGCGGTGATATTCGCTTTGAAATAAAATGTTAATTTTTGCTCCAAATAAGTTTTTGCCTATTCCGACCCCTGAATATTATCCGACCATCACCAAAATCAATAGGCTTCTTCCCCTCCGGGACCTTCATCAACACCCAAAACATGGTGACGATCGGACTTAAATTGCGACCTGTAGCGTGATTACAAAAAAATTGAAAAATGGGATGTATTACCGACTATTGCGATATCTCCGTTATTTGTCCACGTACGCCAGCCTACTTTGCATCATTGTAAAGGTGGGATTTTCTACTTTCATAGTCAGACTTTGCTTTTGGAAAGTCGCCAACCTATGCTGTGATATTCGTCATTATATCTTAAATCGGAAAAATGAAAAGTTGTGTTCTATTAGCGGCTATTGCGATATCTTCGTTGTTTGACCACCTACGACAAGCTACGTTACATCGTTGCAAAGGCGATATTTTCTTCTTTCATTAGCAGGTTTTGCTTTTGATATACCCCTTATAGAAGCTGCGATTTTTGCTTTGGAAAAAAACGTTGATTTTTTCTCCAAATAAGTTTTTTGCCTATTCTGACCCTTAAATAGTATCCGACCATCACCAAAATCAATAGGCTTCTTCCCCTCCGGGACCCTCATCAACACCCAAAATTTTGTGACTATCCGATCAAAATTGCGGCCTGTAGCGTGATTACAAGGTTTAGATGGACAGACGGACAGACGGACAGACAGACGGACGGACGGACACACATAGCCCAATCGACTCAGCTCGTCGAGACAATCATTTTGGTATATATAAGTATGGGTCTACAACCATTATTTCGATGCATTACAAACTTTTTGGGCAAAACCAACTTATAATACCCTCCCCACATAGTGGTGTAGGGTATAAAAATCCTCGCCAGTGGATAGTCGTTAAAAAAAATATTCTTAAAAAATGCATGCCTTGGATAGTCGTTAAAAAAAAAATATTCTTAAAAAATGCATGCCTTGGATAGTCTTTAGAAAAAAATATTCTTAAAAAATGCACACCTTGGATAGTCTTTAGAAAAAAATATTCTTAAAAAATGCATGCCTTGGATAGTCTTTAGAAAAAAATATTCTTAAAAAATGCACACCTTGGATAGTCTTTAGAAAAAAATATTCTTAAAAAAACCACGCCTTTGGATAGACGTTGAAAAAATATTCTTATAAAATCCACGCCTGTGGATAGTCGTTGAAAAAATATTCTTAAAAAATCCACGCCTGTGCATAGTCGTTGAAAAAATATTCTTAAAAACTCTACGCCTGTTCATAGTCGTTGAAAAAATATTCTTAAAAATCCACGCCTGTGGAGAGTCGTTGAAAAATATTCTTAAAAAAATCCACGCCTGTGGATAGTCACTGAAAAACATTCTTAAAAAAATACACGCCTGTGGATAGTCGCTGTAAAATATTCTTAAAAAATCCACGTCTGTGGATAGTCGCTGAAAAAATATTCTTAAAAAATCCACGCCTGTGGATAGTCGTTGAAAAAAATATTCTTAAAAAATCCACGCCTGTGGATAGTCGTTGAAAAAAATATTCTTAAAAAATCCACGCCTGTGGATGGTCGTTGAAAAAAATATTCTTAAAAAATCCACGCCTGTGGATGGTCGTTGAAAAAAATATTCTTAAAAAATCCACGCCTGTGGATGGTCGTTGAAAAAAATATTCTTAAAAAATCCACGCATGTGGATGGTCGTTGAAAAAAATATTCTTAAAAAATCCACGCCTGTGGATGGTCGTTGAAAAAAATATTCTTAAAAAATCCACGCCTGTGGATGGTCGTTGAAAAAAATATTCTTAAAAAATCCACGCCTGTGGATGGTCGTTGAAAAAAATATTCTTAAAAAATCCACGCCTGTGGATGGTCGTTGAAAAAAATATTCTTAAAAAATCCACGCCTGTGGATGGTCGTTGAAAAAAATATTCTTAAAAAATCCACGCCTGTGGATGGTCGTTGAAAAAAATATTCTTAAAAAATCCACGCCTGTGGATGGTCGTTGAAAAAAATATTCTTAAAAAATCCACGCCTGTGGATGGTCGTTGAAAAAAATATTCTTAAAAAATCCACGCCTGTGGATGGTCGTTGAAAAAAATATTCTTAAAAAATCCACGCCTGTGGATGGTCGTTGAAAAAAATATTCTTAAAAAATCCACGCCTGTGGATGGTCGTTGAAAAAAATATTCTTAAAAAATCCACGCCTGTGGATGGTCGTTGAAAAAAATATTCTTAAAAAATCCACGCCTGTGGATGGTCGTTGAAAAAAATATTCTTAAAAAATCCACGCCTGTGGATGGTCGTTGAAAAAAATATTCTTAAAAAATCCACGCCTGTGGATGGTCGTTGAAAAAAATATTCTTAAAAAATCCACGCCTGTGGATGGTCGTTGAAAAAAATATTCTTAAAAAATCCACGCCTGTGGATGGTCGTTGAAAAAAATATTCTTAAAAAATCCACGCCTGTGGATGGTCGTTGAAAAAAATATTCTTAAAAAATCCTCGCCTGTGGATGGTCGTTGAAAAAAATATTCTTAAAAAATCCACGCCTGTGGATGGTCGTTGAAAAAAATATTCTTAAAAAATCCACGCCTGTGGATGGTCGTTGAAAAAAATATTCTTAAAAAATCCACGCCTGTGGATGGTCGTTGAAAAAAATATTCTTAAAAAATCCACGCCTGTGGATGGTCGTTGAAAAAAATATTCTTAAAAAATCCACGCCTGTGGATGGTCGTTGAAAAAAATATTCTTAAAAAATCCACGCCTGTGGATGGTCGTTGAAAAAAATATTCTTAAAAAATCCACGCCTGTGGATGGTCGTTGAAAAAAATATTCTTAAAAAATCCACGCCTGTGGATGGTCGTTGAAAAAAATATTCTTAAAAAATCCACGCCTGTGGATGGTCGTTGAAAAAAATATTCTTAAAAAATCCACGCCAGTGGATAGTCGTTGAAAAAATATTCTTAAAAAATGCACGCCTGTGGATAGTCGTTGAAAAAAATATTCTTAAAAAATCCACGCCTGTGGATAGTCGTTGAAAAAATATTCTTAAAAAATCCGTTGAAAAAATATTCTTAAAAAATCCGTTAAAAAATATTCTTAAAAAATCCACGCCTGTGAAAAGTCGTTGACAAAAATATTCACAAAAAATCCACCCTTAGTCGTTGAAAAAAATATTCTTAAAAAATCCGTTGAAAAAATATTCTTAAAAAATCCGTTAAAAAATATTCTTAAAAAATCCACGCCTGTGAAAAGTCGTTGACAAAAATATTCATAAAAAATCCACGCTTAGTCGTTGAAAAAAATATTCTTAAAAAATCCGTTGAAAAAATATTCTTAAAAAATCCGTTAAAAAATATTCTAAAAGAATCCACGCCTGTGGATAGTCGTTGAAAAATGTCCTTCTTGAGAAGACTTGTTATTCAATGTGAAGACTGTTCTTCAATGGGAATACCAATTTGTTTTCTATGAGAATATCTGTTCGCCTTCCACCGAGAAGATCTTTTCGCCTCGTACCACCCCAATATTGAAAAGTTTATCAGACAATTTGCTTCTCTTCTCGGTACTATTTTTTGATTGACTATCATTAAGTCATCATAAAAATGTTGACTATTTAATAGTAATGTTGATATTGCAAGATAAACAGACGACGACAAAACAACAAATAAATGTGTAGAGACGAACACAATGGGTAAGGGGGCAAAACAAATAAGAAAGGTGGAAGAACAGGTAACAAACAATTCAATAGATATTTAAAATAAATAAACGACAAAAAATTGATAGGTTCAACATGTGTTCATACGTCTGTACATACATTCCGAATATAAGTAAATATTTCTATTCGACCATTCAATTCATCTCTTAAATTTTCGTAGAAATAAATTGGAGTACATAAACCAAAATACAGAAAAACATTATCACAAAATTTTTAAAGCACAGCTCACACATGATCTTGAATTGTGGATAGATATTCATTGAACACCGCGATGTCACATACATTCACATAAACAACGATAGATACGAAGATAAATAAATATGAATGAATGACTGTTTTGTGGCTATAATTTCAAGTGTCAACCTGTGGTTTACGACGGTTGGGTAAATGTGGTGGTCTAATGGAAAAAAACTTAACTTTTTGCTATTGAAGTGTCCACCGTTGTGTTGTTGGGCAACTCTTATAGAGGTGCGATAAAATGCTTGCCGCGCACTACAATGCATTAAACAGTGCACTTGAATGCGTGTGCTTCGAGTGCGTGTCAATGATCTGTCCATTTTGTATGCACTCATTAACACGCACTGCATTTATGAGAATGTAGTATATTGAACGATATGTGCGGTTGTGTAAAAAAAGTGGACATCATCGATATAAAAACAGGAATCTTCAAATTATAGTAATATCAAAGACGTATAGCAATAAAGACCCGAACAAATGCATTTTCCAAAAACATATGCTAATAGTTCCACATTTTGGTTACAGATGGCTACACAACTCACTGGAATTGATAACAGCAATGCCAATCGTTTTTGATTCCCATTTCTCGCGGCAGAAAACATTAACGTCGTGTTTGTAGCTGAAATTTATTTCTTCACTATTTTTTATTTTTTATTTAACAAAAAAACAAAAAGTCAACGCCGTAAAATTTGAGTTTTAATGTTTTTCTTGTCAATATTCCAATGAGTAACAGTTTTCGTTTAACAGAATGTTGCTATGATGTCGTAGCAACAGAGGTTAACTCCCTCTTACTTACTTACTTAGCTGGCCCATTACAGAACATTTGTTCTATAGGCCGAACTAAGAAGAGATCTCCATTCCTCTCTATTTGTTGCTTTGCTCTCTGGAATACCGCGCCTTGTCATCTCATCATCCACTTGTTTGCGCCATCTATTCCTTGGCCTGCCAATTCTGCGTGCACCGCCATGTGGCATGTATTCATACGCCTTTTTAGTGGGTTCATCATCGCTCATTCTTTTGATATGGCCTAGCCAACGCAATCGCTGCATCTCGATACGTTTAACAATATTGATGTCGTTGTATAGCAGATACAGCTCGTGGTTCATGCGACGTCGATATTCACAGTCAACGCAGATTGGTCCGTAGATCTTTCGAAGAATTTTTCTCTCAAACACACCAAGCACTGCCATGTCTGCTTGCGCAAGTACCCAGGCTTCGGAGCCATACATCAGCACGGGTAGTATCAGTGTTTTGTAGAGCGTTATTTTTGTTTGACGAGATGTGGCTTTGTTTTTAAACTGCTTACTTAATCCAAAGTAGCATCTGTTGGCCAATACAATTCTTCTTTTTATTTCACAACTGATGTCGTTTGTTGTGTTGACGGAGGTGCCGAGGTAGACGAAGTCTTTTACTACCTCAATATTATAGGAACCAACTTCCACAGTCGGTCCGAGCTCAATGGACGCATTGCGCGTCGACACCATCAACTTGGTCTTCTCACCGTTTACCGCCAGACCCACTTTAGCAGATTCTCCTTCGACTTTTATAAAGGTATCAGTTACTTCTTTTACTGATCGACCCATGATGTCTATATCATCAGCATAAGCAAGTAACATGTGACTATTGGTGTAGATTGTGCCACTTCTTTTGACGTTTGCCTCTCGTATAACCTTTTCTAGCAGGATGTTGAAGAGGTCACACGAAAGGCTGTCTCCTTGTCTGAAACCTCTTTTGGTACCAAACTCTTCGGAGAGGTTCTTTCCTATTTTAACTGAGGACCTCGTGTCAGTTAAAGTCATTTTACAAAGCCGGATGAGCTTTGCGGGAATACCAAATTCAGACATGGCTTGGAATACCTTTGAGCGCAGCGGACTGTCGAAGGCTGCTTTATAATCGACAAAAAGGTGGTAGGTGTCGATCTGCATCTCTTGGGTCTTCTCCAGGATTTGCCGCAGGGTAAATATCTGGTCAATGGTGGACTTGCCAGGTCTAAAGCCGCATTGGTATGGTCCAATAATCTCGTTGACCATTGGCTTTAGTCGTTCGCACAATATCCCTGACACGATCTTGTAGGCAATAGGGAGTAGACTTATGCCCCTATAGTTAGAGCATACAGTCTTATCTCCCTTCTTGTGGACGGGGCACAGGATACTCAGGTTCCAATCGTCGGGTACTCGTTCTTCCTGCCAGATGGTGCTAACTAGCTGATGAATACACCTTATCAGCGTGTCGCCTCCGGTTTTGAACAGCTCGGCTGGTAAGCCATCGGCCCCTGCTGCCTTATTATTCTTCAGCCGATTTATTGCTGTCTTTACCTCATCTTGGCTGGGCGGTATACATTCAATACCATCTTCTGGGATTGGGACTGTGGTATCTTCGTCGTCTTCGCTGCTATTGGATACCAACAGATTTGAAAAATGTTCTTTCCATATCCTGAGTACACTATCTGTATCAGTTACCAAATTACCTTGCTGGTCTCTACAGGAGGATGTGCCTGTACCAAAGCCATCAGTTTGATGCTTGACTCTTTGGTAGAATTTTCGGACTTCATTCTGGCTCCTGTACATCTCGATTTTTTCACACTCCCGCTTTTCCATCTCTCTCTTTTTCCTGCGGAAAAGACGTTTCTCCTCTCTCCTTTTCTCCCTGTATCTCTCTCGTGCGCTACGCGTTGCTACGGATTGTAAAGTAGCCTTATATGCCGCATTTTTCTCTTCGGTGGCAGCACGACACTCCTCATCATACCATGGATTCCTTGGTGGAGGTCTCTGGTATCCAAGTATGGATTTTGCGGCTGTTTGCATGGAGTGGGCAATGCTTTGCCATTGCGCTGATATGTTATCGGGATGAGGAGGGCTTTGATTAAGCAATTGGGCTAGTTGAGTGGAATATGCTGTGGCTATCTGTTGTGATTGCAGCTTACCGATGTCTAACTTTCGTGTTGTGTCTGTTCGTACTTTGTTTGCTACGTTTAAGCGGGTGCGTACCTTTGCTGCAACAAGGTAGTGGTCCGAATCAATGTTTGCGCCTCGGAACGATCGTACATCCAACACGCTCGATGAATGTCTTCCATCTATCACAACATGATCAATTTGGTTTCTTGTTTTCTGATCTGGAGACAGCCAGGTGCCCTTATGAATATCGAGATGATTAAATCTGGTACTGCTAACTACCATGTTTTTTGCAGCTGCAAAGTCTATCAGTCTCATACCATTGTCAGATGTTTCACTGTGGAGACTGAATTTCCCGACTGTTGGGCCAAAGATATTCTACTTTCCAATTTTGGCATTAAAATCGCCTAGAATGATTTTAATGTCATGGGCAGGGCAACGGTCATATGTTTCTTCTAAGCGCTCGTAAAATATATCTTTGGTCTGTTCATCCTTTTCTTCAGTGGGAGCATGAGCGCAAATAAAGCTGATGTTGAAGAATTTAGCTTTTATTCGAATTGCAGCAAGTCTTTCATTCACTGGAGTGAAGCTGGATACAAGATGTTTTAGTCTCCGACTAACTACGAATCCACAACCAAACTCATGCTTTACGTCATGGCAGCTATAATACAGTGCGTCACCTTTAGGTGTTGTTGTGACGCCTTTCCCAATCCATCGTATTTCCTGTATGGCAGTAATATCGGTCTTGTACTTTTCAAGTACGTCTGCCAATGCGAAGACTGCACCTTCTCTATAAAGAGTGCGAACATTCCAGGTGCAGATTCGCAGATCATGGTCCTTAAAACGTTTGCGGGGTTCGTCAACTTTAGAGGGGTTTGTTTTTCTTTTCTTTCGTTTTTTCATAGTAGGCTGTTTTTTCTAGGGGAGGGTTACTAACCCGACGCCCAAACCCAAGTTTTTAACGTTCTTATGGGTGAACGCGCGGCACATGTTAACTCCCTCTACAGTTAATTTTTCACAATTGACTTTTCCTATCTTATAATATTGACATCTTTGGTAATATCCTACGCCAATTACTGGAAGGAAGAGGAGGGCTCTCCAAGGAACAGTAGATCACAAAAGAATTTTACACAGAATCGAATCGAATCAAGAGGGGTCCTTTATAAAACAGAAAATCACAGAAGGGGGTTCCTATAGAACAGAAGACCATAGAAGAAGAGGTCCTTCACAGAATAAAATTCCTCAGAAGAGGTCTTCTATTCTACATAAGACTCTTCAGTAGAAATTATGAACGGAAAGTTTAAATAAAAATTGACAACACTCTTGCTATCGGTAGAACTTTACGACTAATTTTTATTCGTCGCAAATTTTCGAAAACATCGTTAATTACCGGAATTACAAGCATTTCAATTTTACCAATTTTTGTTGGTAACTAAACAAAATGGGTTAGAGAATCACACTACGGGAGAGATCATCTGTGGAATCGAAGATCACAAGATGGGTCTTTTAAAGGATAGAAGACCACCGAAGGAGTATCCTATAAAGTAGGAGGGGTCTTTTATAGGGAAGAAAACCACAAAAGGGCCCTTCTATACACAGAAAAAAATTATCGATTTTCCGGCAATAAAAAATTGTCATATTGACGAAATTCGATACAATTATTTGATCACAAAGTTAAAATACAGCTGATAAAATATTTCACATATTGACTAAAACATTTATCGATGTTTTATATTAAACTGATAAAATATTTCACATATTGACAAAAATATGTATCAAAATATTCCAAATTTTGTATCAGCATTCAGTGGTTGTTAGAATAGCTACCAATAAAGATTAGGGTTATAACTTTTTTGTAATTTTTGCAAATATCAAAAATACCAGCGCATAGCCGCGTAGAGCACGAAAAACTACTATGAAATACGGAGTTATTTTTTCTCTATCGCGAAAAAAATTTCCGCACCAAATGCATTGAAGTTCAGTAATGCATTATTTAATTTTATTTGTTAAAAAAAAAGTTTTAATCTAATTTAAAATCAATATCGAACCATTCTCGACCAATTTGGCTTTTGGGTTTGTATTTAACAAAAAACAACAAAATAATTGTAAATAT
This sequence comes from Musca autumnalis, assembly GCF_047663935.1. Lineage (NCBI taxonomy): Eukaryota > Metazoa > Arthropoda > Insecta > Diptera > Muscidae > Musca > Musca autumnalis. The sequence goes on from NW_027411755.1 coordinate 203,575,100, forward strand.
GAACATTTTTTTATCGATTGAAAAAATGTATTTAATTTTTTTTTTTTTTATCAAGAAAATATTTTGTTTTTATCAAGCACAATGTGGAATATTTTGATAAATATTTTTGTCAATATGTGAAATATTTTATCAGTTGTATTTTTACTTTGTGATCAAATATTGTTATCGAATTTTGTCAATATGAAAAATTTTTTATCGCCGGCAAATCGATAAATTTTTGATTAAATCTTTGAATTTTTTTATCAAATGGCTAAAAAATGTTTCTGTGTAGAATCAATGACCTATGTATATAGTATAGAAAAAACACTAGAAGAATCTTATATAAATTAGTACGTCTCCTCTATACAATAGAAGACCTCAGAGGAAACTTTTACAGAATATAGGGCCACAGAAGGAGTCTTCAGTAGAATGGAAGACCTCAGAACTTGTCTTCTATAAAATAGAACTTGTATTCTATAGAATATCTCCAAAATAAGACTAAAAAAAAATAAGACGTTTCCTTGGAATGGAAGACCACCAAAGAGGTCTTCTACAGAATAAGATATCTCCTATAGCATGAAAAGCATCCGAAGCATCCGGTCCCCAGTAGAATAGAAGAACTCCAAAGAGTTTCTCAGTAAAAAAGAAGAACTCTGAAGGGGTCATACATAGAAAAGAAGACCTCTGAAAGGGTCCTCTCTAGAATAAAAAACCTCCGAAGGGGTCTTCGATAGAATAGATGACCTACGAAGGGATCTTCCATACTATCAAAGACCTCCGAAAATGTCTTCCATAGAATAGAAGACCTACGAAGGAATCTTTCAAAGAATAGAAGAAGAACTACGAAGGGGCCTTCCACAGAATAGAAGACCTACGAAGGGTATTCCACAGCATCTAAGACCTTCGTCTGTGCTAAAAACCACCGAAGGTGTCTTCTATAGAATAGAACACCAACGAAGGGGTCTTCTATACAAAAGAAGACCTACGAAGGGGTCTTCTAAAGAATAGAAGTCCAACGAAGGGGTCTTCTATAGAATTGTGGACTTCCAAAGGCGTTTTATATAGAAGAATACAATTCCTCCGAAGTGGTCTTCCAGAAAATAGAAGTCCTCCGAGGGGTCTTCTATAGATGACCTCAGAAAAGTCTATTGAATAGAAGACCTCCAAAGTGGTCTTCTATAGAATAGAGGACTTTTCAAGGGATCTTCTATAGAATATGAGCCGCCCAAAAGAGTCGTGCTCAGAATAGAAGACTCCGAACGGGTCTTCCATAAAGCACAAGACGATCGAAGGGGTCTTTCTGAAAATAGAAGAGCTCCATAGGTGTCGTTCATAGAATAGAATATCTCCGAAATGCTATTTTATAGAATAAAAAAATTCCGAAAGGGTCCTTCATACAATAGGAGAACTCCGAAGGGGTCTTGCATAGAAACGAAGACCTCTGAAGGGATCTTCTATAGAATAGAAGACCTCCTACGGGGTCTTCTATCGAATAAAAGGCCTCTGAATTGACTTTCGACAGAATAGAAGGCTTCTGAGGTGGTCTTCTATTGAATAGAAGACCTCTGAAGGGGTCTTCTATAGGGTATAGAAAAGATGATCACAGAAGACTTCTTTTATAGAAGGAAAGACTTTCTAAGGGGTATTCTATAGAAACGATGAATTCAGAAGGTATCTTCGTTACAATCAAAGACTTTTGAAGGAGTCTTCTGTAGAATTGAACATAAGCGTTTTACCACAGATTGAAAGTCCACAGAATGGGTCACAGAAGTGGTTTCTTACGAAAAAAAAAAACACTTCCGAAGGTGTCTTCTGCAAAACAGAAGACATCCGAAGGAATCTTCAGCAGAATAGAAGACCCCATAGAATATAAAAGCACCGAAGCATTCTTTTATAGAACAGAAGACGGTCGAAAGGGTGTTTTATAGAGGTGTTTTCTACGGAATAGAATACCTCAAAAGGGCCTTCTATAGAATAGGAGACCACAGGGGAAGTTTTCTATAGAACCATGGAAGGGCTCTTCTGTAGAACAGAAGACCTCCGAAGGGGTCTTCTACAGAACAGGAAATCTCCAAAGTGGTCTACTATAGAATATAAGACCTCTTAATTGGTCTTCTTTAGAACACAAAACCTCTGAAGGGGTCCTATATAGAATAGAATACCACCGAAGGGGTTGTTATATAGAATAGAAGAGCTCTGGCGGGGTCTTATATAGAATAGAAGACCTCTGACCGGGTCTTACAAAGAGCAGAAGACCTCTGAAGGAATCTTCCATAGAACAGAAGACCTTTAAAGTGGTCTTCTTTCGAATAAAAGATCTCTGAATGGACTTACGAGGTGGCCTTCTATTGAATAGAAGACCTCTAAAGGGGGTCTTCTATAGAGTATATACCAGAAGACCACCGAAGACTTAGGAAAGGCTTTCGAAGGGTTCTTTTATAGAATAGAAGACCTACAAAATGGTCATCTATGGAAGAAGTTCCCTTATATAGATGACTTCCGATGGGATCAGCTATAGACTAGAAAATCACCGAAAAAATTGTGCGCATGATAACTCTTGGAGGGAGCGACCGATTTGGTCCACCAGACATAGATCAGGTTCGAATATGAACTATATTTATCCACTCATTCGGGTACTTCTCACACAAAATTTCGTATAAGTTCACTTTAAGACCTGCTCTCGAATCACTTTGATTTTTATTGAAGCAACTTGCATTCGCTGCCTTTATCACAACAGTAAACAGTACGTCTTGAGAAGAAACCGTAAGGTGTAAAAAAAAAATCCTATATGGTCCAGAATTTGGCCTTCGTCATATTTTGTCCACACTTAATTTCAGATCGAAGATGGGCACTACCAATCCACAACTTCCGGTATTTCCCCCCAAATATATAAAAAATGTCACTAAAAACATATATAAAAACAAGTAAATAGGCGTTATGTTCGGCCGGGCCGAACTTTTTATACCCTCCACCATAAAATAGTCTTAATTAAAATGGAATAATTAGGGTCATTTCACAATTTTAGGTGGAACAACTTTTCGACAATGGATAGACTCCTACTGCCTCCCACTATTGCTTAAATTACTTTGTGAACACAAATGTTGGGGCAGAGATAATTACTTTTGGAGATGAAAGCCCTTGATGTGTGTATATTAAAAACCCCGAAGGACAGATGCGCCGTGAGTCGAACTTCCGCGTTATGGCGTGATGAAGTTTTCGCAAGACACCCTGTAAGCCATCATGAATTAGCATTATATCTTTGTTTGTTGTTTTTGTAGAGCACTTAAGCAATAGCGAACAAAGATATAACGCTAATTCCTGATGGCCCACAGGGTCTCTAACAAAAATTTCATCACGCCATAACGCGGAAGTTCGACTCACGGCGGATCTGTCCTTCGGGGTTCATAATATACTCACCAAGGCCTTTCTTCCCCAAGATGAATTTTCCGTGCCCCAGACTTTCACCTCCATTTTGTTGCACAGTGTTATCTAGCTAGGTGAAAGGTACCACCTACGGGGCTATATCAAAGAGTCAACCTATCTTTAAATTTTTTGGCGGAAAAGATTTATAGCTGCAGGGAACTTCAAGAATCAAACAAACATGGACCTATATTGACGATTATTTTTGAATGGACAAAATTGTAGCTAAAATTCTCAAAATACCGATCATTACAGCTAGTTCGGTTAAAAATTGCAGCCAAAATTCTCAAAATACCGAAAAGCAGGAGATACCGTTATATGGGGGCTATACCAAAACATGGACCTAGGTTGACGATGTTTCGTTGGAGATGTTTTATGACCACTGAGACCTTCAAATGTCAAATTACAGCTATTTCGGTTAAAAACTGTAGCTAAAATTCTCAAAATACCGAAAATCGGGAGGTACCGTTAAATGGGGGCTATACCAAAACATGGACCTTTGTTGACGATGTTTGGTGGAGATATTTCATGACGACTGAGAACCTCAAATGGCAAATTACAGCTAGTTCGGTTAAAAATTGTAGCTAAAATTCTCAGAATTCCGAAAATCGGGAGGTACAGATATATGGGGGCTATACCAAAACATGGACCTATGTTGACGATATTTCGTGGAGATGTTTCATGACTACTGAGAACCTCAAATGTCAAATTGTAAATAGTTCGGTTAAAAATTGTGGCTAAAATTCTCGAAATACCGAAAATCGGGAGGTACCGTTATATGGGGACTATACCTAAACATGGACCTATGCCCATATCCTTTGGGATATAAGTTTGTTGATCACTAGGAACCCTAGGTGCCAAACGATAGCTAATTCGGTCTGCAAATGTGGCGAAGAACGTCAAAATACCTCAGATCCGGAGGTACCGTTATATGGGGGCTATACCAAAGAATGGACCGATATAGCCCATCTTCGAACTTGACCTGCCTCGGGTCCAAATTTCAGCACTCTATCTCAATTATTGCGGACGCTAGAGTGATTACAACAGACGGACATGGCTAGATCTTAGAATTTTATCCTGATCATGAATATGTATACTTTATAGGGTCGCAAACGATTAGTTCGATGTGTTACAAACGGAATGACAAACTTAATATACCCTCCTACTATGGTGGAGGGTATAATAACACTTGAACAGGGCAACAAATTTGGTCCAAACTTTGGATCTCCTAATATTTTGTCCAAATTTAGCATAACTTCTATAATGGGCGGTTCTCTCCATAGGGTACCTTTCCCACAATAGCTCAACATTTGTGTTTATGTGTAGTTCAGGGTCTGTTTGAAGATCCTTTGGAAATGTATACCGATACTGTTCGTTGTGATCCTGTTTAAAGCGATATTATGTGTTTCCTGGCATACTGGTCCAAAAGTTATACGATGACCCACTGAAATGACTAGTAGTCCCGATATCAATCGACAAGATATGACTCCCAGTCAATTTTGTCAGATCAGGAGTAGCTGCCAACAATCTTGATGTATATTGGGGTTTCTGAGTGAAATCGGACATTTTTCAAAATGAGGTTTTTGATTTCCTTTATTTATTGCTGTGGTGGTGCTGCTCATCAGCAACATATTTCAATATATTATATTGACATTTGATGGAGAATATTTTTGTCTTTGACGTCTTCTATCTAGAATAGGGGTGAGCACGCCTGTGTGCTAGCACACAGGCAAATTGTGAAAACGTACTCTTAGTTTTTTGTGAACCAAAAACAATTAAAAGTTAATGAAATTTTTTATTTATATGAAATGAAATTTTATATTTTAATAATTTGCATTGTGGACGATTTTAGACAACATTAATGTTTAAAAAATGTTGAAATAAGTAATGAAACATCAAGAAAAATTAAATATTAATTCTTCCTTAAATTTGCCTCTCTCTCGATTTTGCTCAGATCTGATCTAGAATGAAGTTTTGTGGGACAAAACTTAAAAAAACTCAGATAAAGTACAACATTAACCCTAAAACGTGATTTTAATTTTGGCAGTTTCCTGGCGTTTAGGTACGATTTAGACTTTTTGTGTATTCGGGGACCTATAGTAAAATTTTATTACAAATAATTTTGTAGAATATTTTGATCTGATACGATTACATTTTAAAGGAATTTTTAAACGTTTTTGAAAAAAGGGACCCGTTTGGTGATTCGCATGAAGGTTAATTTTTTTCATAAAAAGAAACCCCGCATTGTTGTCAGTAATATTGCCAAAGACACTTTATACATAAAATGCAAGGAAACCAAGGAATCTGATGTCGAATATTTCAAAACCTGTAGAAATGGGCGTAACTTGTCACACCTATTTAGGTTACTTTCCGACGTGTTTCAAAACTCCGATACATGTGGCTTCTTTTCTTCGGTCCTCTTTCATAATCTGGTCGGATTATCTTGAAATTATTTTTTGTGTTGTACAATGTAATCCTAATCCACATTTTTGTCCGCAAGTTCAAATGTCCAAAAAGGGTCACAAAATGCTGAAAAGACCCTAAATACATTCGATCTGTCCGTAGATGAAAGTTTCAATTCACATAGGCTGAGGGTATATCTCTGTCGGCAAAGCCGACTGATACTTTTTTACTTGCTCTATAGAATATATGGTCCTCTTCTATTTAATTAAAGTGCCTTCACTCTTTGAAGGAAATGATTTTAGACACCTTCACTGTAGGGTATCACCTTGTTTGTTTCGTTGTTGTTGTTGCTGTTGATATTCATTTCGGCACGATTATTTGATTTCGATTGGTTTACATTCATGTTATTGTGTTGACTTTTCAATTTGTTGTAAACTTTCCGCTATTTATGAGTACCTAAACATAATATGATACCCGAGCGGGCGCATTTGAGTTAAATGACTCAACCCAGTCCGAACTATGGCACAGCAGAGGTCACTTCAATATTTGCTCACTTTCAGTCATTCAGTTATAAATATGTATGTTGATGTTGTCCATCATCATCATGACGATGATGATGGTAATGATGATACGACATGTGTGGAAAATCCTACCGCATGAATCTATGAATGCCGGAATATCGAAGCGAGCGCTTGCTGCAAAAAAGCCAACAAAAATCAATAATGAATAATAAAATTACCAACGAAATTGTGTACGCAGTACGAGTTGTTATTCTCAAATATCAGAATTCACTAGGCCACTGGATATCATCAGCAGCAGCAACAGCAGTTCATGGCTATGTGATATTCAATACAATACCACAATTCCAGGCATTGCATTGCGTTGAAGTGCAGTATCGCTGACAAACATTGAAAGTGAGCCTTAGATTCACAAAAATCTACCTAATGCGGTGATCGGTGGTATTTGTGAAAACGGCTGAAAACTGAATATTGTTTCACAGGAAATTTAATAAATGAATGCGGTGGTGGCTTCAGGATGCTTATTCATTTGTGAAATTATTATTTTTTGTATGTACATTTTCCTAATGAAATTGCATTAAAAGGTTTTGTAGAATCAAAAATGAAAACTAGGGAGCCCTTTAATTGGAGGGCTAAATGGACCTGGATAGTTAGTAGTAGTGAACTCCTTTCCAAATTCCTATATTTAAAATCCTTTTATCTTTTGAACACATGTAATAGGTGTGCTAGAGGCCATTTCCACCAAACACCTTTCCTTTAGAAACCCCACAACAAAACCTTTATGACGACAATTCAAAGTGATGTCAGTGAAAACGTGATAATGGCTGAAGGTTGAACTTTGTTATTTCGTTGACTCTTGACGTGTCTGGCAACACCGAAAAATATGATGAAAGTGATGATGACTTCATTTGTTGTGATGTTTAGCCAAAGGAAGACAAAGTATCGGCAATTTTTCTTCCAAAGACTTTCTTGTGGTCAAAATGTTGTTATTCGGTGAAAATGTATCTTCATCGTCATCATCATCATTGCCAAAAAGGTCGGTCTATCGAGTGTATGATTTATGTAAATAATATGTGGAAAGCAAAAAAATATTCGATTTTGTTTGTCATGTTTGCATTTATTATTTATTGGATTACTTTGTCCATTTCATGCAGAAGGTCATTTGATGGTTAATGTCGTTGTTTGTGTGTGTTGGCTGTGTTTTATTAATGACTAGCAAAATGCCCGCTACTTCGTAAGCGGAAAAGGAATAATATACAAATAAACAATATTTAATATAGAGAACCCTGAAAATTTTTATGTACTAATACCTATTTGAATTGATATATATAATTCCTTTTAAGTACTGCCCGTATACGTTTTGTTCGAATTTCAAAAACATTACATTACTACATTTTAAATTCCAGTCCATGTTTTATTAGAACGGCATGGATATTTTGAAAATTGTATACACATTTTCCAACCCAATTTTGGAATTTGTGATATCAAAATGTAGAAAACCATTATTCAGAAGATGTTACCCTATATAACAGTTAATTTTTGAGACATTTTGTTTTAGTCCTTGTTTTCTCAGGATGTAAAAACCTTCTTGTAAAACATTAGCCGCATAGATCAACCTTTTCAAATGAACTTACTATAACGTTTAGAATAGACAACAAAAATAAAAACAATTTTGTTGAGAAGGTACGTTTGACTTTTTGATTTCAGTACATTATTTAGAAACCGAATTCTTGTTAACCTAGAGGCAATAGTACATTATTTAGTACAATTTTTAAAATCCAGGACCTAAGCTCATATGTAACAGTTTTAGCTCTACTTGTTCACCCAATGTCAATGGTATTACATGTAGAAACCTTTCATACATTTAAAGGCGGATTTAAAAAAACATTCTGATCCAATCTCAACGGTGATCCTCATAACAAATTTCATTTATCGATTCACCCCACACCAGTGCTTCAATATTTAGTATTATTAAATTTCGAAATTTCAGGATTCCAGCTCGATTCGTTCACCCAAATATAAATTGTAACAAATTTAGTACCATTTAGTACTTTCCGTACCCATAAGTACGAATTTCCAAAACCACCTCAATCCTACAGTCCACCAGTAATCTTAATTCCAAATTTCAGGATGTCAGCTCTATTCGTTCCCCAAAATCCAAACTGTACCAAATTTAGTACTTATTGTACCCATAAGTACGAATTTCCGAAACTACCTCTATTCTATTTCCAAGACTACGTCAATCCTACAGTCCAACAGTAATCTTAATTCCAAATTTCAGGATTCCAGCTCTATTCGTTCCCCAAAATCCGAACTGTACCAAATTTAGTACTTATCGTACCCATAAGTACGAATTTCCAAAACTTCCTCAATCCTACACTCCAACAGTAACTTTAACTCGAAATTTCAGGATTCCAGCTCGATTCGTTCACCCAAATATAAATTGTACCAAATTTAGTACCATTTAGTACTTTCCGTACCCATAAGTACGAATTTCCAAAACTACCTCAATCCTACAGTCCAACAGTAATCTTAATTCCAAATTTCAGGATTCCAGCTCTATTCGTTTCCCAAAATCCAAACTGTACCAAATTTAGTACTTATTGTACCCATAAGTACGAATTTCCGAAACTACCTCAATTCTACACTCCATAAGTAATCTTATTTATAAATTTCATGATTCCAGCTCTATATGTTCATTCAAATCCAAAATGTACCAAACTAAGTACCATTTAGTACTTTCAGTATCCATAAGTACGAATTTCCGAAACTACCTCAATCCTACACTCCATAAGTAATCTTAATTCCAAATTTCAGGATTCCTGCTCAATCCGTCCACCCAAATTTAAATTGTACCATATTTAGTACCATTTAGTACTTTCCGTACCCATAAGTACGAATTTCCAAAACTACCTCAATCCTACAGTCCAACAGTAATCTTAATACCAAATTTCAGGATTTCAGCTCTATTCGTTCCCCAAAATCCAAACTGTACCAAATTTAATACTTATCGTACCCATAAGTACGAATATCCAAAACTACCTCAATCCTACAGTCCAACAGTAATCTTAATTCCAAATTTCGGGATTTCAACTCTATTCGTTCCCCAAAATCCAAACTGTACCAAATTTAGTACTTATTGTACCCATATGTACGAATTTCCGAAACTACCTCAATCCTACACTCCATAAGTAATCTTAATTCCAAATTTCAGCATTGAAGCACAATCCGTCTACCTAAATTTAAATTGTACCATATTTAGTACCATTTAGTACTTTCCGTACCCATAAGTACGAATTTCCAAGACTAAGTCAATCCTTCAGTCCAACAGTAATCTTAATTCCAAATTTCAGGATTCCAGCTCTATTCGTTCCCCAAAATCCAAACTGTACTAAATTTAGTACTTATCGTACCCATAAGTACGAATTTCTAAAACTTCCTCAATCCTACACTCCAACAGTAACCTTAACTCGAATTTCAGGATTCCAGCTCGATTCGTTCACCCAAATATAAATTTACCAAATTTAGTACCATTTAGTACTTTCCGTACCCATAAGTACGAATTTCCAAAACTACCTCAATCCTACAGTCCAACAGTAATCTTAATTCCAAATTTCAGGATTCCAGCTCTATTCGTTCCCCAAAATCCAAACTGTACCAAATTTAGTACTTATCGTACCCATAAGTACGAATTTCCGAAACTACCTCAATCCTACACTCCATAAGTAATCTTAATACCAAATTTCAGGATTACAGCTCCATCCGTCCACCTAAATTTAAATTGTACCAAATTTAGTACCATTTAGTATTTTCCGTACCCATAAGTACGAATTTCCAAAACTAAGTCAATACCACACTCCAACAGTAATCTTAATTCCATATTTCAGGATTCCAGCCCTATTCGTTCCCCAAAATCAAATTTGCACCAAATTTAATACTTTTCGTACCCATAAGTATGAATTTCCAAAGCTACCTCAATCCTACACTCCTTCTGTAACCTTAATTCCAAATTTCAGGATTCAACTAAACTTAAATTGTACCAAATTTAGTACCATTTAGTACTTTCCGTCACCATAAGTAAGAATTTCCATGGCTAACTCAATCCTACACTCCAAAAGTAAATAAATTCCAAATTTCAGGATTCCAGCTCTATCCGTTCACCCAAATCCAATTTGTACCAAATTTAGTACCGTTTACTACTTTTCGTACCCATAAGTAAAAATTTCCAAAACTACCTCAATCCTTCACTCCATCAGTAATCTTAATTCCAAATTTCAGGTTTCCATGTCTGTCTAAATCCAAATTGTACCAAATTTGGTACCATTTAGTACTTTTCATACACATAAGTATGAATTTCCAAAAGTACACCCATATCTCAATCGTACGCTTCAACGGTAATCTAAATTCCAAATTTCAGGTTTTCAGCTCTATCCGTTCACCCAAATCCGAATTGTACCAAATTAAGTACCATTTAGTACTACTCGTACACATAAGTACGAACTTCCAAAATCATTTCCTTATATCAACACCACTTCCCAACCTTGATTCCCATACCAAATATGAAGATTGTAGCTATATCCGCTCAAAATATACAATTGGTACCAAATTTAGTAACTTTTCGTACACTTATAGGTCGAATTTCCAAAAACACTTTGGTACATCTTCCTAACTCTCCATCAGTTACCCTCGTTCCAAATTTCAGAATTCTAGCTATTCGCGCTTGGCTAATACAAAGGGTACCATATTTAGTACCTTTTAGTACTTTTCGTAAACTTCTAGGCCGAATTTCCAAAAACCCAGCCTTATCTCACCCCTACACACCGACAGCAACCCACTGTCAAAATTTCAGCTTTCTAGCTTCAGCGGTTTCGTCTGGGCGATGATATGTCAGTCACTCACTCAGTCACTCACTCACTCACTCACTCACTCACTAAGCTCTTTTATATATATAGATAATTGAAAATTTATACAATTATAGTTTTGCTTAACTGAATTTTATTTGTGTATGTAATTAACTATAAAGTTAGAATTTCGGCAGAAAGTGCAAATAGATTATAGAGATTTAGGAATACACTCTCAGTTAAATGAAAATGTTGATGTTAGGATGTTGCTATATTTCGATACAAAATCCTTAACCTACTTCGTCCCGAAACATTTTTTTTATTTTTAAAAAAATAATTAGGGTAATTACGACCCACTAATGTAAAAAATATACTAAAAAAATTCCGACATTTCGTTTTCTCGGAAAATGGCGTTTGAAATTTCGAACACTGGCGCTTATCCTATAGGTGTATAAGTAAAATTTTATTTTATCATTTTTCAAAGAAAAAATAGTTGAAGAGTGATATTGAGTCTTCTTTGGGCCTACAATTTTTTTTCTCCGGAAATGTGTCAGTACTAGTCCACGTTTTGGATTACCCGCATAGAACATAACCGCCCGATTTTCGGGGGTTTTCAGGATTTAGCTGTATTATCCTAAAGAAATGGTTATAATTTAATACATATTTAGTCTTTTTTGGGGCTACTAAACTTTCCTCCAGAAATTTGTCAGCACTGGTCCATGTTTTATATATCCTCAGTAGAACGATACCTCCCGATTTTTGGGATTTTCAGGATTTTAGCCGTTCTATACTTAGACTAGCCCCATGTCTATAGGATGATAATAAGTTTTCCCCTACTTTGTCAGTACATTTCCAAGTTTTGATATAGACACTGACACTCGAACAGTCAACATGAACATATGTAAAGTCGCGCTTGCGCATGTAAATTATGTTTTTTTATATTTTGTGAAACGGTTGCATATATTGGCAATAATTCCCCATGATCACTTTTTAAATATCATTTTTTTAATGCTTGAAAATTAATTGAAAAAGTATCCAAAAATATAGGTTTCAAAAATGTACCCCTATCATCGAGGGGGAGGGGGATTTTTTTGAGACTTAATATATGTACATATGTATATACTGAAGCTTGTTTACAATTTTAACTTTTTCATCCATAAAAAAGTGATTTTACTGTTTCAAAAATCGAACACCAAGTACGAAATGGGTTAAGGGGTTTATCCTGATCCCAGTCCAAAAAACCGTTTTCATGATTTTATACCCTTAGCCTTTATTCTAACGAAGATATATGAGTTAAAGTAAAAAAATATATATATAGTGTCGGAAATAGTGTGCGTCACAGTGGTACAATGGTATGCACACCCGCCTTGCATACTAAGGGGCGTGAGTTTGATACCACGGCAACATCAAATTTTCTACGGTGGCAAAATACCCTTCTGTAATGTTGGCGACATTTCCGGAGTATTTTAGCCATATAAAACTTCTCTACAAGTGGTGTCTTAAGACACGCCGTTCGGATTCGGCGTTATTGAGGCCAGAACCTTCAAAATACCGAAAAGCGAGGAGAGGTATCGCTCTATGGGGGGATCGTTATACTCGTACGCATACGTTTCCGGTAAAATTCAACGGGCGTTATTTTTTAATAAAAATGCAGATCAATACGAAGCCGATATCACACAAATAAACATTGAAATAGGAAATGATACTAATGAAACCGATTTGCGGGCTCCTTAACGAGCCAGAGAAAGTATCTATCGACTCTCCTACGGAAACTCCTCGAAAACATCTCATTCGTCAGAGTCCACCTTCCGTATTGTGTAGATGCTCGACGAGCGTGTCACAAAGCTGAGCGATCGATTTATGGGTAAGTTCAAAACTATGTTAAAAGAGAGTAAAACCCGTATCTTAAACGAGTTCGATCGGAGATTGGCTGACCTAACGAATGAAATATCCGATATACATACGCGAGTTTCAGTCGTTGAAGATAAATTAAAAAATAAAAATAGGTAAAAAAAACTTTTTAAGTTAAACATTTTGTTGTTATTCAAATACTTGAATACAACAAAATATGGACTAAAGCTGAAATAAACACAAAGATATAAACGGTTTTATGTTAAGCATACATTGCAATGTTTAAGATAAATGTACTAAAAACCAAAAAATAATAAAATAGATACAGTCGTGGGAATTATAAACATATACATAGACTAGACTAAAATAAAACCGTGGGGCACGTCAATTGTCTACCATCGTTGATTAAAATGTTTGTTTTGTAATGTTACACTATAATTAGGCAGTTGTTCAACCGACAACGATGGACGTGTGATAAGTAGGGCTAGAATGTGGAAACAAGCTAGCAAGCTCGATTATAAGCGAGTTTTAAGGGTTTCATAGTGGTGAGCGAGTAGTACTTTGTCGATTAAAGACAAACTACGAGCAGTGAAACGATTCCTCGCCAGCCAGCAGTGTGAACGTCCAACGATAAACTAGTTGAAACATCTCTTTTATTTAACGATTGGAATTTCCATGAGCAAGAAAATAGTAAGTAATTTCCTCACCGTCTGCGGGCCAACTGCCTAACGACGAATTAAACGATACTTCTATCGCACATTAAGTCGATAATTTGTAGACAATTGACGTGCCCCACGGTTTTATTTTAGTCTAGTCTATGCATATGTTTATAATTCCCACGACTGTATCTATTTTATTATTTTTTGGTTTTTAGTACATTTATCTTAAACATTGCAATGTATGCTTAACATAAAACCGTTTAACTTAAAAAGTTTTTTTACCTATTTTTATTTTCTAGTTTTTAGTTTTTATTTCGCATTCTGTTTAATTCATTTAGTGCTTCATTATTGCAAGGTTTCTTGCCCGTTAGTTTATTGCAGTCCAACTCCTCTATACGTAGTCCCTGCAAAGATCTTACTCTACTAAGAGCCACGTAGGCTTGACCTTCTTCAAACAGTTTCGCACCTAAGTATACGACTGCGTGATCCACAGTGCTGCCCTGCATTTTATGTATTGTAGAAGCCCATGATAGCCCATGATAGTATTAAAGGCAACACACATCTTTGTGTATCGCTCCCGTTGTTTTGTTAACCTGGCTTCATATTCTTCAGGCGTTTCTGACGCTATCATCTGAGTGTATCGCTCACGTTGCTTTGTTAACCTGGCTTCATATTCTTCAGGCGTTTCTGACGCCGTCATTTGTGTATATCGCTGACGTTGCTTTTTCAGGTGTTTTTGACGCTAATTGTTCCCGTCGTTTCTGTAATCGACTACTTCTATCACCTTCACTTTCTTTAGCTCGTTTTGCTTTATACGTTTCTTTCGATTTTTGAAGCCTTCGTTTACGTTGTGTTGCAGTTTCTGTTTTATTTGTGTTTGTATTTTTTATATTTTTTTACCATTTTGTTCCCACGAGTAATCGACATTTAAACGGCCGACCCCCCAGAGGTCCAATAAAGGGGCAAGGCTATGTACAACAAGATGCGCCTGAGTCTTGAGGGGAAAACGCTAACGACATATCATTTTTATCCACCCTAATGCCATATAGTTCTCGGCGCGTTTTAACCTTTCACCTTAGCTTGGGTGGTGTACCGCTAACGACGTATCATTTTTAGCCACCCTAACGCCACACAGTCCTCAACACGATAACAAATCTTGACTTGGGTGGTGGATTCAAGCTGGATTAATCAGATACCTAAATTACAGATTCAATTTCTAAATTTAAATCTTAATTATACGCCATTTAGTGGCTGCGCACATCTTAAATATTGAGGTTGTATTCTGCACTGTATTCTTCTTGTCAAGCCCTTTTATTTGATACCCATATTGGTGGGATTGATAAAAAATTGTTATCAGCCATTTGGTAGCGGCGGCCATCTTAGATTTCAATTTTGCATAGTAAATTGTATTCTACTTGTTGAGATCTTTCATTTGATACCCATGTTGATGGGATTGATAAAACCTAAGTTATCCGCCATTTTGTAGAGGCCGCCATCTTGGATTTTCATTTTATATAGTACATTGTATTCTACTGGTTGAGCACTTTCATTTGATACCCATATTGATGGGATTGATAAAACCTACGTTATCCGCCATTTTGTAGCGGCCGCCATCTTGGATTTCAATTTGTTATAGTATATTGTATTCTGCTTGTTGAGCCCTTTCATTTGATACCCATATTGATGGGATTGATAAAACCTACGTTATCCGCCATTTTGTAGCGGCGGCCATCTTGAATTTATAATGATAATGAATAAACATAATTGTATTGTCACCAAAATCCAAAGTGTATACAAAATTTCCGATTAATCGTTTGACAGGAAGAGGGTGAAATTTGAATTACTAAATTTGACCCAAGAATAAATAATAAAACAAACGGGGTGAGCTAAATAAAACCATTTAAAAAAAAGAAGTAGTAGTTACTAAGTCGGAAATTGAGAAAGTCCAAATTGAACTCTTAATGCAAGAAAATACACCTGTGGCTAGCGAAATAAGAGTGAATGGTATTCCATTTCAAAGAGATGAAAATTTGTCTGCAATTTTCATCGACATTTGCAGTTCCATGAGAATAGCTCCACCCCGTATAAAAACAATATACCGCTTGCAAAATCGAAATAACACTGACAAGTGAGAAAAGGCTATAGTCGAGACGGGGCCGAGTATGTGATACCCTACACCACTACCCCTGTGCATAAGCTTTTCACTAGTAAACATTTTTAGGAAAGGTGAAACCTTGAGTATCTCCCTAATACTAAAGTTTTCACCTATCTGGCTTTTGTACCAAATACTGAACCAAAATAACACTGTACAACACAAAAAATAATTACAAGATAATCCGGTCAGATTAGGAAAGAGGACCGAAAAAAAGACACGTGTATCGGCGTTTTGAAAGTTTACGTCGGGAAGTAACCCAAATAGGCGTGGCAAGTTCCGCCCATTTCTACAGGTTTTGAAATATTCGATATCAGATTCCTAGGAATCCTTGCATTTTAGGTATAAAGTGTCTTTGGCAATGTTACTGACAACAATGCGGGGTATCTTCTTATGAAAAAAATTATCCCTCATGCAAGTCACTAAAGGGGTCTTTTTGTTCACTTTATTCAAAAACGTTTAAAAACTCCTTGATTGTATCAGAACAAAATATTCTACAAAATTATTTTTCATAAAATTTTACTATAGTTCCCCGAATATACCAAAACTCTATATCGTACCTAAACGCCAGGAATCTGCCAAAAGTAAAATCACGTTTTAGGGTTAATGTTGTACTGTTTCTGAGTTTATTTAGTTTTGTCCCACAAAACTTCATTCTAGATAGAAGACGTCAAAGACAAAAATATTCTCCATCAAATTTCAATATAAGTTGCCGAATAAATTAAATATATATTTACAATATATATCAAGAAAATATATAGATCAAATTAGCCAACAAAACACCCAAATATTTTTTGAATACATTTGTTTTGTTCTTTTTTAGAGTTGATGCCTGAAAGTAACATGAAATTTAGTTCTAGGCGAAAGATGTTAAAGGAAGTCACAGAACAAACTTGAGCCTAGGTAAAACACTTTGTTAAGAAAATGACGTTGCAAAATTAGATATAATAGATAGAAGTTATTTGTTAAACTTTTAGACACTTATATAAAATTTATTCCATACTGAGTCAAAATCTCCTAAAATACTTCACTTTTTGGGGATTTTATCAAAAGAAGAAATGTTCCAAATCAAATTTTATTATGAGTATCTGAACAAAAGAAATTTGTAGCTATAATATTTGACATCTCCCGAAGCTTCTGCTTTTTATATTCTACCGTTTTTATTCATATTTTCGTTATCTGCGGTCACAAAATATTTTCTATTGATGTTTTTTCATAATAAATTCTTTCAGAATATTATGTGTGCTCGATCCAAACTGTTTTTGAAATATCTATGGTGAATATATATAGGGAAAATATTAATAACCCAGATCGCACTTTGTAAAATTACGTATTTTATTATTATAAACTAAAATAACGTCATCAGGATAAGTCATAGGTTCGTGATATTGTATGTGAAAATGCGGGGATAGTCTACGGCTATGGTCCAGTGAATATATCTGACATATGGGTAAATCCTGCGTGACGAACGCTACATTTGTACGCGTTTTCGGGCAAAAATATTAACATTTTTTGAACTTTCCAGATAGATGCATTGAATCTATACATGGTATTTAATAGAATTTGAGAGCACTTTCAAATGCCATAAAACAATTTTTTTTAACAAGTATAATTAGCGGAAAAATTGATTATAACCCAGCAAAATTTGACGGAAGGGGTTCTTTGCGATGACGTGATTTCATGTCATCTTTTGCATTGGTTCAAAGGAAGTCGTGAAAGATCCGATCTTTTCATTAGGATTTGAACCAATGCCAAGGAAGTCGTGAAAGATCCGATCTTTTCATCAGCATTTGTACCCATTCCATCGATCCAATAGAGATGATGTTTGTGTTTTTATTTACACACCTGTTTATTTTCATTTTGGTATGTTCCAGTACTGCAAAAATCTACTAATTTTTACTATTTTTTTTCGATAACATAAAGGAAAAATTGTTATCGTAGTAAAAATAAGTAGATTCTTGCAGTTTCTGGAACAGACCAAAGTTGTAAGAACTGTCGTCGTGATGTTGTCTTACATTTCCTGCATATCAAACAACTAAAATTTCTAAACAATTGGTATTATATGAAGTCCCAACCATCGAGCTAAAAATAGTATCGGACTGCACACATTGCTATTTTAAAAGTTCCCTTGTCTGTTCTAAATCTGACATAGAATGAAATCAATAAAATCTCGCTTCTTGGAATTTGAAAAAAAAGTCCGAAACGAAAAGGAACAAGAATCTGAAAATAAAGAAGAAACTACTTTTGGAAAGAAACAAATAAAAATAAATTAATTAAGCATAAATGGTATTTTCCATAAAAAGTCTCTCCTCCCCGTTCGTTACATTTTGTTCTTAGAGATCCCTAAAGCAAGCCGGGTTGTAGATCCCTACATATTTCCGTCACTAAACAAAAGAGTATAAATTACCAAAATGTTGTTATAAAATAACAAAATTATAAAATAAAAGTAATTTACGAAATAAAAATACCTAAAGGAGTGCATTTGGAGTCCATGTTGAAATCTGAACTGGTGATGGGAAGATACTTGAAAAAACCTTTTGTAAGATGAAAGAATATCAGTTGCGGAGAACGGAGGAAGTAATCTTTTGCGTTGCAGCGGTGGTGATTACATTGCAATTTTGGATGTAAACTTTTGAAAAACTAAACTAATAAATTAATTGTAGCTATTTCATGAATTCGTTTGAATTAATAAAGAGTTTTGTTTTTCATGAAAACCATATTTCAATGCAGCATTTCCATTTTCCAAACAAGACATGAAAATTTCATGCCAAGGGGTTGGTGAAAATGACATGCCAAAGCATTGGTTAAAATGACATGTCAAAGCATGGGTGGAAATGACATGCCAAAGCATTGGTGGAAATGACATGTCAACGCATTGGTTAAAATGACATGCTTAGGATCCAGAAAAGAACGTCATCTTTTGGGGTCCACGCTCATATTAAATTCATCGATGAAGATGCTAAAAAGATGACATGCTAGATCACTTGCACCCATGATTGAATGTCATCTTTGGCATCGAACATTTTGCTGGGTAAGTTATTGTGACGCACGCCACAAAAAGTGGAAGTAGCTTCCGACCTTGTGCTATGTTTTCATAATTTTTAGCAAATTTTGCATAATAAAGCACACAAAATGAAAATTTTAAAAGAAAGATGAATATAAGAGAATTCTAAAACAATTAATTTTTAGGCAAACAATTTTGTATTTTTTTCCAAAATCAGCGAACCTAATGTGACGCACGCTACGTGATGCACGCTACATTTTTTCCAGTATATAGTAAATAATAACCAGTGTATTTATTTTAACGAAACAATGTATATTTCTTGTAAATAACGTTATTTAAGTCATATTTTATGTTCATAAATAAGTTTATCAATGCGTATATGTCTATAAATAAATTTTATGTTTTAATGATTCTGACGTTAGTGCGATTTTGAGCACATTTTTGTTATATGACGAAAAATAATGTTTGCATTTAATTCCGGGAATGCCCTTAACGTTAGCCCATCTCTCCGAAAGAATTCCAGCTGATTTTTGTATATAACTTCTGCTTATATATAAAATGAAAATACCATTTGTATTCATTTTTGCCAATTTAAAAAAAAAATCATGGGCGTTATTAAGAACAATATTCGGAGCTTTTACCATTTTCCAATTTTTTTTTCTTTACGACAGCTCCGATTCCGTCTACTGCACCCTTTCCGTGAGCAGTTGCAAAAAATTCCACTCAAATTTTTCTTTGAAAAAGTGTATACTACTTAAAATGAATTTGTTTTTAAATCGACTTGCACATCCATCAGAAAATAAATATAACTTTGAAATATCATTTAATTTTTTTAATTTCTTAACAATTTACTGAACTCAAATCGCTACGAAAACAGAATAAAACAAAAATAGAATACAAGAGAAAGTGACAACAGAATTAAAAGGCAAATTTTTTTTTTATTTTTTGGGAGAACTCAAATCGTGACGAACGCTACAGAAATTAATGCACTGTAATTTTTTTATTTTTTATTATTGTAGATTTTTTTCTATTTCCTTAAAAGCAGGATATTAATTTAATTTAAATTTATAGATGAATTTAAAATAAAAAGAAATTTCTGCCCACAGTATAAAAAAAACATAATTTTTCGTGACGAACGCTACACCACTTGGATCTGTCTTTTCATACCTAATTTCACTTTTTCCAAAATAGTAAAAGATAATATTTTCTGTCAAAATCTAAGAGAATTGAGTGAATAACAATATAGCTTTTGAGTTTACCATTTATGTTAACACTAACGAAACGTTGGAACACTATCTCTGTCATTGCCCAGCCTTCGCGACGCTAAGAAACCAATTTCTAGGAAATAACACTATACCAGAACTCCACCAAATTAGGGCAAGCGAGTTCAAAAACTTAAGAGATTATGTCAATGGCACAGAATTTCTTAACTGATAAATTTATTTTCTTTTCAATAAATTAAGCAATAAAAAAATTTATTCCCCTTAGGCTTCCGAAATTAGAGCGCACAACAGGCCTATACTGGCTTAAGTGTATGCCCCATACGGGCATGTAATATAATTGTTCCACAAACATCCCATAAGGGACAAGGGAGACTTCTCGGGCATGTGGCGATTCTTATATTCGCCCCTCTTTTCAACCTAACCTAACCTAACCTAACCTAAAGTAATAATATGAACATGTAAAAAATGTACAATTTTTGTATAAAATTAAAAAACCTGAGGTAGGGTAGAATTTTGTAATAATTTTTGTGTTAATAATGATAAAAAAAAAAGTTTTTAACATATTTCTAAAATTAGATATCCAGTCTAATCTTCTGTGGAAAAATAAATTAATTTGGATAAAATAAAAAAATTTTTGGCTGGTAGACTGTTTCTGGGATTTGCCCATATGAGTCGTAACATCCATTTTTGGTCCTAAATACTATGCATTTATAATACTATATATTTATATTCCTGCTCTGACAAAATTGACTGAATTGACTGAATTTGTAGAATATTTTGTTTTGATACGATCAAATTTTAAAGGAGTTTTTAAAAGTTTTTGAAAAAAAGGGCCAAAAAGACCCGTTTAGTGACTCGCATGAGGGTTAATTTTTTTCATAAAAACAGCCAGAAAGTGGAAAAATCCCCTACGTTGTGTAGTTGTTGGAGCGCAAGATAACTCTCGAACGGATCTGCCGATTCGGTCCAAAATTTGGCCTTCGTAATATTTTGTACAAACTTTGTTTAAGTTTGATGATAAGCCATATCGGTACACTCCTTTAGGTACCTCTCCCACAAATATTCAAAAATGTTCGGAAAAATTGTGCGCACGATAACTCTTGAAGAGAGTGACCGATTTGGTCCATACTTTACACATCCTAATATATCTACCAGATATAGATCAGGTTCGAGTATTGACTAGATTTGCCTACTCCTTCGGGTACCTCACACAAAAAAATTAGGTTAAGTTAACTTTAAAATCGCTATCGATTCCTTTTGATTTTTGTTGATGCAAAGTCCATATTTTTTGAGATAACAGTCCGAAAGGTGTAAAAACCCTATGACACCATATGTAGTGGCTGGAGAGCACAATAAATCGCGAACTGATCAATCGGTTTGGACAAAAATTTGGCCTTCGTCATATTTTGTCCAAACCAGGGTTTCGGAGTCGAGGTATTTTTGGCTCGACTCCGACTCCGACTCCGGACGAGTTTTTTTCAGGACTCCGGCTTCGACTCCGGGTCGACTCCGAGAGTGAATTCCTATACCACTAAAATTGAATAAAATGTGCACACATTTTAAACTTTTTCTTATATTTTGGCCTATATAAGCTAATGTCTTAGTTTTTCCATACATATTCATTAGAAAGGGCATTCGTTCGAATAAATTCGAACATATCAATATTGTTTCTGCCGAACCTTACATTGAAAAATGCAAATTTAGAAAGTTTTTTTTTTTTTTTTTTGAAAATTTTGCCTTTTTAGGCGAAGATCATTTTTATACCCTACACCACTATGTCGGGAGGTTGGTTTTGTTGGTTGGTTTTGGCCAAAAAGTTTGTAACGCATGAAATTAATGGTCGTAGACCCATACTTATATATACCAAAATGAATGTCTCGACGAGCTGAGTCGATCTGGCTATGTGTGTCCGTCCGTCAGTCCGTCCGTCTGTCCGTCTGT
This sequence comes from Musca autumnalis, assembly GCF_047663935.1. Lineage (NCBI taxonomy): Eukaryota > Metazoa > Arthropoda > Insecta > Diptera > Muscidae > Musca > Musca autumnalis. Next base: position 203,597,091 of record NW_027411755.1, read on the forward strand.
CCATCTAAACCTTGTAATCACGCTACAGGTATGTTGATGGGGGTCCCGGAGGGGAAGAAGCCTATTGATTTTGGTGATGGTCGGATAATATTTAGGGGTCGGAATGGGCAAAAAACTTATGTGGATAAAAATACAACGTTTTATTCCAAAGCGAATATCTCAGCTTCTATACGGGGTGTACCAAAAGCAAAACCTGACAATAAAAGTAGAAAATATCGCCTTTCTAATGATGTAAAGTAGGTTCTCGTAGGTGATGAAACAACGAAGTTATCACAATAGTCGCAAATAAAACCCAAACTTTCATTTTTGCGATTTTAATTATAATGAAGAATATCACAGCTTTGGTGGGGACTTTCCAAAAGCAAGGCCTGGCTATGAAAGTAGAAGATCCTATCTTTACAATGATGTCAGCTAGGTCGGCGTAGGTGACCAAATAACGGAGATATCGCAATAGTCGTTAATACAACCCATTTTTCCACTTTTTTGGAAATCACGCTACAGGTCTCAATTTTGATCGGATCGTCACGAAATTTTGAGGGTTAATGGGGGCCACACAGTTGAAGAAGCCTATTGATTTTGGTGATGGTCGGATAATATTTAGGGGTCGTAATGGGCAAAAAACTTATTTGGAGAAAAAGACAACGTTTTTTTCCTTAGCGAATATCTCAGCTTCAGTATGGGGTATACCAAAAGCAGAACCTGGCCATGAAAGTAGAAAATATCGCCTTTCTAATGATGTAAAGTAGGTTCTCGTAGGTGATCAAACAACGAATATATCGCGATAGCCGCTAATAGAACCCAACTTTTTATTTTTGCGATTTTAATAATAATGACGAATATCACAGCTTCGGTTGGGGATCTTCCAAAAACAAAGTCTGACAATGAAATCAGAAAATCCCATATTTACAGTGCTGCAAAGTAGGTTGGCGTAGGTGGCCACATAACGGAGATATCACAATAGTCGGCAATACATCCCATTTTTTCATTTTTTTGTAATGAAAGCGTACAGGTCGCAATTTTGATCAGATCGTCACGAAATTTTGGGGGCTAATGGGGATCCTACAGAGAAAGACGCCTATTGATTTTAGTGATGGTCGGATAATATTCAGGGGTCGGAATGGACAAAAAACTTATTTGGAGAAAAAGTCAACGTTTTATTTCAAAGCGAATATCTTCGCTTCTGAAAGGGGTATATCAAAAGCCAAACCTGCTAATGAAAGTAGAAAATATCACCTTTGCAACGATGTTACGTAGGTTGTGTAGGTGGTCAAACAACGAAGATATCGCAAAAGCCGCTAATAGAACACAACTTTTCATTTTTGCGATTTTAATAATAATGACGAATATCACAGCTTTGGTTCGGGACCTTCCAAAAGCAAAGTCTGGCAATGAAAGTAAAAAATCCCATCATTACAATGATGTTAAGCAGGTTGGCGTAAGTATGCAAATAACGGAGATATCGCAATAGTCGGTAATACATCCCATTTTTCCACTTTTTTGGAAATCACGCTACAGGTCGCAATTTTATTTGGATGGTCACGAAATTTTGGGTGTTATTGGGGGTCCCACAGAGGAAAAAACCTCTTGATTTTTGATAATGGTCGGATATTATTCAGGGGTCGGAATGTGACAAAAAAAAATATTTGGAAAAAAGACCAACGTTTTATTTCAAAGTTAATATCTCCCTTCTGTAGGAGGTATATCGAAAGCAATGCATCCCTTTTTCCATTTTTGTGCAATCACACTACGAAATTTTAATCGGATCCTCACGAAATTTTGGGGGTTGATGGGGGTCTAACAGAGAAAGAAGCCTATTGATGGTTGGCATACATCCCACTTTTCCATTTTTTATTTGGGTTGTACTGTCGATGCACTTAAATGCGTTTCAAAAAAATTGACCTGTGTTAATGAAGACATTCAGAGCAAAGGCGCTAAGCTATCCCAATTTTAATATTTTGAATTTTATTAGTAAAAAGCTTATGAACAGGGGTAGTGGTGTAGGGTATCACATAGTCGGCCCCGACCCGACTATAGCCTTGGCTCACTTGATAGTATTAATTTTTATTAATTTCTCGTTGGAAATCGAGCTTAATGATCCTTTTTTGCACGAGTATATTCTGGACGGAATTCTTCCGCGTGAGAAAATCTTTAAGCTTTCAAAATATGTGAAAATGAAGGGGCAATACAAATCATAAGGACTACATGCGCTTAGCCTTAAAAGGAGACCCTCAGTTGCAAAGCTCAATAAAAGCCATTTTCCATGATTTTTTCCGAGAAAATTACGTAATTTTTTGCGTGATTTTTTTCTTCATCTGAAAGCGAAAAATATTACGAAGTTTTGAGACCGTCTACGAAACCCTGTTTTTATTAAAGCATTATGCGGTGCCAACCAACTCTACCTCGAAAACTGATAAGCCAATTGTCATATATTTTGGTGGCCGATTTCGAGAAAAACACAGTTTATTTGCTGCATACAAAATAAAATAAATTGTTCCCATCCAACGCTTATACTATGGCAATATTGTTCCGATCGACTTAAAAATTCGATCACATATTCTATGCTATGCTATTTATACTAAAATTCAGCGCTCACATTTTGAACTTTGGTGTGGAGTGGACAATTTTATTTAAATATTTGAGATATATTGTGTAAACAACCCATCACGTAGGCAGGCAGATGTTTTCTGGAACTGACAAATTAGCACACGAAAAAATTATCATGAAAATATTCTACAAAAATGTTGCTAGGAAAATTTTATGTTGGGTCGGTCCACTAAGACAAGAAATCGATATCGTCATGTTCCCATTGTCCTTTATCACTATTACCCGATCCTTTCTCATGAAAACTCTTTGGTTATGTATTTCATTTAATTTCGTATGTATATGCTGTTGATTGTGTAGAAAACTCGGATACACATGAACTATGTCTGTTCCTGGCGGACAGATCCGGTTATTTGAATGTCTACATCTAATGCCCTCATTGAGTACATAAAGAATCCTAGAAGAACGATTCGCCGTTTGTCAGACTTCTGAGTTATGGCGGGATGAATCTGTCGTTGACAAACAACGAATTTAATCTGAATTTCATATATAGTTAATAGATGACATGTTGCAGAATATTTTGATTTTGGTGTTTCTTTGGAAAAGACGAAAAGTGAGTGTGATTCTCATTCATATGGGAATACTAGACACTTAAAGAGTTCGGTTTTTGACTAAAAAGGCATCATTTCAAAAACTGAGAAGCCATTTGATAATTCCCTTCGCCGGGATGAAATCATGATATTGGTAGCGATCAGTAAAATTTTGCAACACTGTAAGTTCGTTTTGAAAAACATTACTCTCTGTAATAGAGGGTAATAAATGAAGTTGAGCCAAAGGGGGAATACTCCACTCAAGCAATCGAAATGAGATTGAATCTTCAACAATAAACAAAACAAACGTTAATAGATTATGCGAAATTTACCGAAATACATAGAGACCACAACGTCTTTATTAGAGGACAAGGATGATTTCTCATAAAAAACAGGATGAGAATACCAATAGACCTTTGTGAGAAGACCAGAAAGACTTCTGACGAAAGAGGTTAAAGTTCCAATCTTAATTTTATTATCATAGAACTTTACTTTTGTTTGCAAAAATGTAAATAATCATTTGAATCAACAAAATAGGGATGAATAGACTACACTTCAGAGGATAGTAAATATCCTGTGAATTGTCCTTTAAATTTAATAAAATACCGTTTGCATATATGTTTTCTTATAATTTTGTTTTAAAATAAATAATGATTTAGAAGAAATGTTCTTGTTCCAAATTTAATCTTATGTTTCTATAGCGTGGAAAAAATTTTGCCCGGAGTCGGAGTCGAGTTATTTTTTCCGACTCAGACTCCGACTCCAGCAAAATTGCTCGACTCCGACTCGTAGACTCCCACTCCGACTCCGAAACCCTGGTCCAAACATACTGTACTTCCCCCCAATATTTAAACAAATGTCAAATGTCTTGAACGGACAAACCAATTTGGTCCATATTTTGGGTCTCCCAATATTTTGCCCACATTTAGTTTAACTTCCAAAATGGTCCATATCGGTGTCTAAGTGCAGTTTAGGGTCTGTTCGAAGATCCTTTGGAAATGTATACCGATGCCGTTCGTTGTGGTCCTGCTTACAGCGATATATTTTCCATGCTTCCTGGAATACTGGTCCAAAAGATATACGATGACCCACCGAAATGACTAGTGAGCGCGATATCTATCCTTTAAGTACCTCCACCGCAACACTATTGAACTTTAATCCTAATCCACATTTTTGTCGCCAAGTTTAAATGTCGGAAAAGGGCCAAAAAATTCTGAAAAGACCCTAAATACATTCGATCTGACCATATATGAAACTCTCAATTCACATAGGCTGAGTGTATATTTCTGTCGGCAAAGCCGGCTGATGCTTTTTTACTTGTTTCATTATTATTTTATTTTGCTCCCTGCTGGATTTGATCATGCGAACTTCTGATTTGTAGCGAAACACACTACACACTGTGCTATGCGTACGAACATTAAGGGTTGTTTAAACGCTTACATGTGCACTACCAACTGGTTTCTATATTTTTTGTAGTCGGACACACACGCTCTGTGCCACTGTAACCATTACTAAGTACGTAGTGAAGTAAGTAGTTTTACCTTTATACATTACATTGTAATGAATTACATAATGACGGATCCGAATTTTTGCTTGGAAATGACAGTTGGGCGCGATATCTATCGAGAAGAACGGCTCCCAAAATAAGACCCATTTCCAAAAAGAAATATGTCGGCAAAACTTTTGAGCTTTAATCCAACAAATTAATTAACAAAACCCCCTAAATACATAATTCTGAGGGTATATCTCTGTCGGCAAAGCCGACTGATACTTTTTTAATATAAAGGACATTTTATACAAGCTTCCAGGGAAGAGTGACAAGAACCCAATTTGATGGCCAAGAAGAAAAACTACCCAGATTGGAAACATTTCTTTTTTGTATCGGCTAATTGTAAAACATCTCAAGCTACGAGTTATTTATTTAGCAAATTAACAAGCATCAACAAAAATCCTTAAGCCCTTCTTTAAAATCGTCATCATTAATTATACAGTAAAACCCTTCAGTAAAGTCTTAAGTCAAATTTATTGACACATCACGTTTATGCTAATACAAAGTCTGCCGCCGCTATTTGGACTTTTAAGTTAATTAATTTTATGAGTAAAAGCGCAAATACTCACTCAGCTATTCAACTACTTTTGGATGGCAGGCAATTGTTTAATTAATGGCTGGATGGTCTCTATTGCTGGCTAACAGCTACCTGTCAGCCAACATCCCCAATGGAAAAGTTGAAAAAATCCTTTTTTCATAATGACTTGGTGGTGGTGATGATGGGTGGCGATGACATTGGAGTGCCACAGTCGCATGGGAGTGGGGGTCTGTGCATAGAAAGCAATTATAACGCCCAAAAACAAAAGTAAACAAAATTTGTTTGACAACAGAAGATATGAATGAAATGTTGCCTTGTTTTGCACAGACATGACAAACAAACAAACATGACAGGGTCATGGCAATGACCATGGTCAAGCACACATAACAACAACAGGAATCACCTAATGGAAATGCTAGCTATGTTTGTCCCCAAACTAATAGTCAAAAGAAAGAGAAGAAGAAACAGAAACAGAGGAACTAATAAATGTATGTAAATAGTGCAAAACGGTCATATAACTTCATATTTCCTCCGCATGTAAATAAACGTAAAACTTTTTGTCCCAAAAAGTAGAATGATTCGCTTATAACTGACAAAACAAAAAAGCCCGCCGCCTAACGGAACCATTAGCTAGATGACTGACTGCCTGGCTGGCAGCCTGGTGATATGACTGGCATAAGGAAAACATCATAACACATCCTATAGAGAAACAAATAAATAAACATCTCAGCATGGAGTCCTCTTTTTTTTGGGAGAACAGAAACGACCAAAAAAAACTGGCAAAACTTTTTCTGTTTTATTCGGAGGCTGCAAATAGACAAACAACGGACCAAATGAAATGGTCAAATGAACAACAACAGCAACAACCAAATTTGCAACATCATTCAAGGAAATCCTGTATGGCAAACAACAGGATAACAGGAGTCGTCTGTTTCATATTCAAGCTCAAGCTGGGCCGAGGTGATGTGATGTGTGGTGTGGTAAAGTGGTTTTTGACGTTGAGTGCGAAGCTATGGGGAAGAGTAGGTGGAAGTTCATACTGAGTTGTCATGTGTACCGGTAATATCCACATGCGAGCATGTGTGTGTCTGTGTTTTGTCCAAGTGGAAAACTTTTTGCCCATGAATGCAACAGAGTGCAAACCATTTATGCCTCAAATTTACATGGATGTGCTTCCTAAACACATTATGAATACCCCGAACGGCAGACAGACAGATGCACAGAACAACCGACCAACCATCCTGCCTGCCATCACCATCCGCCCGTCAAATGCCACCACGAAGCATCGGTTATATCTCTGATCCATTTGGGTGTTAAAGGATTTGATGCTGCCAAATGAGGGATATGTGGCCATCGTTGAAATGTGCGAAGAACCGTTTTGAAGGAAAATCGAAACCAAATGGCGAATGTCACGATAATTGGTGGGTTGGGGGTCAATGTCAAAACAGTGGGAGAAAAATGTTCGAAGAAGTGAAAAATTAACTATTTATGGAAATATTTTAAAATATGAGCCTATTTCACTGAAAAGTTCACTATTTAAAGAAGAACTGTTGAGATATCTTCCATCCTTTCTGTGTGTGTTGAAAAGTCTATCAAAAATCTATGGAGGTTTGCAATTGATAGAAGGATATTTATAGGAGAGAAAATATAGGAGAAATATACGCTATTTACAGAATGAACCGCTAGAAGAAGGACCTGCTAAAAAGTCTTCCGTCTACAGAAGGGCCTGCAGAAAGGTCCACCATTTAGAGAAGGACCTGCTGAAAGATCTTCCAATCTAAAGAAGGACCAGTTTAATGACCTTTCATCCATAGAAGAGCCCGCTTAATAGTCTTCCATCCATAGTAGTATCTGCTGAATGGTCTTCCATCCTGGTAAACGTATTTCATCTAGAAAAGGGCCTGTTGAATGGTCTACCATCCATAGAAGGACATGCTGACAGGTCCTCAATCTATAGAAGGACTTTTCATCTTAAGAAAGGCCTGCCTGATTTTCCATTCATAGAATGTCTTTCATCCAATGAAGGAATTGCTAAAAAGTATTCCATCTATAGAAGTATGTACCTGTTGAAAGGTCTTCCATCTGTAAAGGGACCTGCTGAAAGGTCTTCTATTTGCAGAAGGACTTCCTGAAAGGCATTCCTTATATGAAGAGCCTCATGAAAGGTATTCTCTCTACCTATTGAAAGGGTTTGGATTTATAGAACTGCCTGCTAAAAGGTCTTCCATAGAAGGACCTACTGAAAGGTCCGCTATCAATAGATGCATCTGCTGAAAATCTGACTTCTATAAAGTGACTTGTTTCAAGGTCCTCCATATATTGACAGACATGCAAAAATCCCTTCTATCTAGAGAAGGACCATTTGAAAGGTCTTCCATCTGTAGAAGGACCTGCTGAAAGTCTACCAGCTATAGATGAACCTGCTAAAAGGTATTCCATCTATAGAAGAGCTTCTTGCTGAAAGATATCCTATCTGCTATCTATATGAATGGTCTTTTATCCATAGAGAAACATGATGAAAGGTTTTTCATCTATAAAAGAGCCTGTTGAATAGCCTTCCATCCATAGAAAGACCTGCTGAAAGGTCTATCATCCAAAGAAGGATCTGCTAAAAAGTATTCCATCTATAGAAGTACCTGTTGAAAGGTCTTCCACCTATAAAAGGACCTGCTGAAAGGTCTTCCATTTGCAGAAGGACTTCCTAAAAGCATTCCTTATATATATGAGCCCCCTGAAAGGTATTCTCTCTATTGAACGACCTATTGAACGGTTTTTGATTTATAGAACTGCCTGCTAAAAGCTCTTCCATAGAAGGACCAACTGAAAGGTCCACCATCAATATACGGATCTGCTGAAAATCTTCCTTCTATAGAGTGACTTGTTGCAAAGTCCTCCATATATTGGCAGACATGCTAAAATTCCTTTTATGTAGAGAAGGCCAGTTGAAAGGTCTTCCATTTGTAGAAGGACCTGCTGAAAGGTCTTTCATCCAAAGAAGGATCTGCTAAAAATATTCCATCTATAGAAGTATCTGTTGAAAGATATTCCACCTATAAAGGGACCTGCTGAAAGGTCTTCCGTTTGCAGAAGGACTTCCTGAAAGGCAGATGAGCCTCCTGAAAGGTATTCTCTCTATTGAAGGACCTATTGAAAGGTTTTCGATTTATAGAACTGCCTGCTAAAAGGTCTTCCATAGAAGGACCTACGGTAAGGTCTGCCATCAATAGATGGATCTGCTGAAAATCGTCCTTCTATAGAGTGACTTGATGCAAGGTCCCCCATATATTGACAGACATTCTAGTTGAAAGATCTTCCATCTGTAGAAGGTCCTGCTGAAAGTCTACCATGCTAAACGGTATTCCATCTATAAAAGAACTTCTTTCTGAAAGATCTCCTTTCTGCAGAAGGACTTGCTGAATGGTCTTCCATCCATAGAGAAACATGATGAAAGGTTTTTCATCTATAAAAGAGCCTGTTGAATAGTCTTCCATCCATAGAAGGACCTGCTGAGAGATCTTTCATCCAAAGAAAGGATCTGCTAAAAAGTATTTCATCTATAGAAGTACCTGTTGAAAGGTCTTCCACCTATAAAGGGACCTGCTGAAAGGACTTCCATTTGCAGAAGGACTTCCTGAAGGGGCATTCCTTATAGAGATGAGCCTCCTGAAAGGTATTCTCTCTATAGAAGGACCTATTGAAAGGTTTTCGATTTATAGAACTGCCTGCTAAAAGGTCTTCCATAGAAGGACCTACTGTAAGGTCTGCCATCAATAGATGGATCTGCTGAAAATCGTCCTTCTATAGAGTGACTTGATGCAAGGTCATCCGTATACTGACAGACATGCTAAAATCTCTTCTATCTAGAGAAGGACCTGCTGAAAGTCTACCATCTATAGATGGACCTGCTAAACGGTATTCCAACTATAGAATAACGTCTTGCTGAATGTTCTCCTATCTGCAGAAGGATTTGCTGAATGGTCTTCCATCCATAGAGAAACCTAGTGAAAGCTTTTTCATCTATAGAAGAGCCTGTTGAAGCATCTTCCATCCGTAGAAGGTCCTGCTGAATGGTATTTTATCTAAAGAAGGATTTGCTAAAAAGTATTCCATCTATAGAATACCTGATGAATGGTCATCCATCAATAGAACTTCCTGCCGCCGAAAGGTTTTCTGAAGCTTTTACTAAAAGATATTCTATCTATAGAAGGATGTGCTAAAAGGTATTCCATCTATAGAAGGACCTGTTGAAAGGTCTTCCATCTACAGAATGGTCTCCTCAAGAAAGGTCTTTCATCTATAGAAGTACCTATTGAAAGATCTTCCATCCATAGAAGAACTTGCAAAAAGTTCTTCCATTTATAGAAGGACCTGCTGAAAATTCTGCCATCTAAAGATGGACCTGCTGAAAGGCCTTTCATTTAAAGAAGGACCTGCTGAAAAGTATTCCATATATAGAAGTACCTATGGAAAGGTCGTTCATCTATAGAAGGACCTGCTAAAAGGTCTTTCATCTATAGAAGGGCCTGCTGAAAAGACTTCTATCTAAAGAAGTATCTGCCAAAAAGTATTTCATGTAACGAAGTACCGGTTGAAAGGCATTCCATCTATAGAAGTTCTTGCTGAAATGTTTTTTCTGTCTATAGATGGCCCCGCTGAAAAGCCTGCTATCTGAGAGGTATTCCATCTATAGAATGCCTTTTCTAAAAGGTATTCCATCTGTAGAAGGATCAAATAAATGGTATTCCTTCTATAGAAGGACCTGTTGAAAGGTCCTCCAAATTCAGAAGGGTCTTCTGAAAGGTCTTCCTTCTACAGAAAAGCCTTCTGAAAGGTCTTCCATCTATAGAAGGACCTGCTTAAAGGTCTTTCGTCTATAGAAGGGCCTGCCATCGACAGAAGTACCTGCTGAAAAGACTTCTATCTAAAGAAGGATCTACAAAAAAGTATTCCATCTAACGAAGTACCGGCTGAAAAGTCTTCCATCTATAGAAGTTCTTGCTGAAATGTTTTCTGTCTATAGGTGGCCCCGCTGAAAAGCCTGCTATCTGAGAGGTATTCTATCTACAGAAGGTCTTTGTTAAAAGGTCTCCCATCTGTAGAAGGGTCAAATAAAAGATAATCCTCCCATAGAATGACCTGAAGGACCTAACCTACTAAAATGTATTCCATCTATCGAAGTCCCTGTTGAAAGGTCTTCCATCTTTAGATGTTCTTGGTGAAAGGTTTTCTGTCTATAGATGGCCCCGCTAAAGAGCTTGCCATCTGTAGAAGTTTCTGCTAAGAGGCATTCCATCTATAGAAGGTCTTGCTAAAAGGTCTTCCATCTGTAGAAAGATAAAATAAAAGTTATTCCACCTATAGAAGGACCTGTTGACCTGTCATGCATCTAGAGAAGGGTCTCCTGAAAGGTCTACCTTTTACAGAAAAGCCTCCTGAAAAGTCTTCGATCTATAGAAGGACCTGTTAAAAGGTCGTGCTGAAATTTCTGTCATCTATAGATGGACCTGCTGAAATGTCTTCCTTCTATAGAAGAACCTGTTGAAAGGACTTCCATATATTGAAAGACTAGCTAAAAGCTCCACTTTCTAGAGAAAGACCTGCTGAAAGGTACTCTATACTCTACAGATGGATCTACTGAAAGATCTTTCATCTATAGAAGTTTTTGCTGAAAGGTTTTTTATCTACAGAAGGACCTGCTGAAAGGTCTTCTATATATAGAAGTTTCTGCTGAGAGATATTCTATTTATAGAACTTCTTGCTAAAAGATCTTCCATATATAGAAGGATCTGCTAAATGGTCTTCAATTTACAGAAGGTCCTCGACCTATGGGTGGACCTGCTTAAAAGTCTTCCTTCTACGGAAAAGCCTCCGGAAACGTTTACCCTATACAGAATGCCCTACTGGAAGGTCTTCCATCTATAGAAAGACTTTCTAAAATCTATTCCTACTATAGAAGGAACCTGCTGAAAAGTCTTCTCTCTATAGGGGGACATATTGAAATGCCTATCCATTATAGAAGGTATTCCTTTATTGAAGGACCTGTCGGAGTGCGTTCTATGTATAGAAGGACTAGCTGAAAGATCTTCCGATTAAAGAAGCACACGCTGAAATATGTTCTATAAAAGGACCTGTTGAAAAGTCTTTCCTCTATGGAAGAAACTTCAGAAAGGTCTTCCCTTTAGAGAAGGACTTCTGGACCTGTTGAAAGGCATTCCATATATTGAAAGACTAGCTAAAAGCTATTTTATCAAGAAAAAAACCTGCAGAAAGGTATTCCATCTATAGAAGGAGCTGCTGAAAATCTGCCATCTTTAGAAAGACCTGCTTAAAGATCTTATATCTAAGGAAGTTCTTGCTGAAAGGTCTTTTATCTACAGAAGGACCTGCTGAGAGATATTCTATCTATAGAACATCCTTCTTAAAAATCTTCTATATAGAAGGACCTGCTGAAATGTCTTCCATCTACAGAAGGTCTTTAGTACAGTACACATTGTCAGTTTTGAATGACGATTTTTTGCAATTATCGATAACTGTCCAACCGTCCAGCAGCCACAAAATATTTGGTGGTTGCATGATGAATGACAAAAATGAACGGCCACACTAGCAAGCACCAACAAAGCTGTCATTCAAAACTGACAATGTGTACCCAGCTTTTCTCCTATGGATGGATCTGCTGAAAAGTCTTCCTTCTACGAAAGGGCCTTCTGAAATGTTTTCCCTTTACAGAATGACCTACTGGAAGGTCTTCAATCTATACGAAGACTTTCTAAAAACTATTCATACTAAAGGAGGATCTACTGAAAGGCATTCCTCTATAAAAGAACTTGCTGAAAGGTATTCCCCTCATAGAAGGACATACACGCAGAGAAAAAATATGATTGATCCAACATTACTCGAAGAGCAAAATATGTATTGTAAAGATATTGTTAGATTCCGCATGTAGTATTGTGAGTCCAACAATCGTTTTTGTTAATTACAACAATTATTTTTGTCACATCCAACAATGTTTGTTGTCTGGTTGACAATATTATTCTCTTTTTTTCGACCATTTTATTCTCTTATCTCGGTATTCGATGCCGTGGTAAAAAAAAAAACAATTTTGGTATCCTCTTCCATCTGTAGAAGGATCAAACAAAAGGTATTCCACCTATAGAAGGTTCTGTTGAAAGGCCTTTCATCTACAGAAGGGTATCCTGAAAGGTCTTCCTTCTACAGAAGAGGCTAATGAAAGGTCTTACATCTTCTATAGAAGGACCTGTTGAAAGGTCTTCTATACATTGAAAGACTAGCTAAAGCTCTTCTATCTAGAGAAGGGCCTGCTGAAAGGTATTCCATCTATAGAAGGACCTGTTGAAAGTCTATCATCTATAGATGGATCTACTAAAAGATCTTTCATCTATAGAAGTTCCTACTGAATGGTATTTTATTTACAGAAGGACCAGCTCAAAGGTCTTCTATCTATAAATTTCTGCTGAGAGATATCCCATCTGCAGAACTTCTTGCTAAAATGCCTTCTATATACAGAAGGGTCTGCTGAAAGGTCTTCCATTTACAGAAGGTCCTCTACCTATGGATGGACCTGCTGAAAAATCTTCCTTCTATGGAAGAGCATCGGGAAATGTTTTCCCTTTACAGAATGGCCTTCTGGAAGGTCTTCCATCTATAGAAAGACTTTCTAAACCTATTTCCACCAAAGAAGGATCTGCTGAAAGGCCTTCCTCTATAAAAGAACCTGCTGAAAGGTCTTCCCTCTATAGAAAGACATATTGAAGAGTCTATCCTTTGAAAGAAAGGGGGTTTCCTTTTGAAAGGACCTGCTGAAAGTTCTCCCTGCTATAGAAGGCCCTTCTGAAAGACCTTCCTTCAGTAGAAGGAACTGTTGACAGATCTTACTTGTTGTAAGGCTTTCTATCATAGATGGACTTGCTCAAAGGTCTTCCTTCTATAGAAGGACCTGTTTTAAGTAATTTCCTTATACAATAACCTGCTGTAGGGTTCTCCTTACATCCTACCTTCCTTACTTGCTTAAGGGTCTTCCCTCTGTAGAAGCACATTTTATTAGATGTTATATCTATTGAAGGACCTACTGGAAGGTCTTCTTTCTATAGAAAGACTTTCTAAAGTATAATCTTACTAGATAAGGATCTCCTGAAAGACCTTCCAATATAAAAGAGCCTACTGAAACGTCTTCCCTCTATAGTAGGACATATTGGAAAGTCTATCCCTTGGAAGAAAGGGATTTTCCATTCGGAAGGACCACTGAAAGGTCTTCCTGCTATAGAAGGACCTTCTGAAAGATCTTCCTTCAGTAGAAGGACCTGTTGACAAGTCTTTCCTTTATAGTAGGACGTGTTGAACGTTCTTCTATCTGAAGAAATACTTCTTTTAATGTTTTCTATCTATAGATGCACTTGCCCAAAGGTCTTTCTTCTATAGAATGGCCTGTTTTAAGGATTTTTCTCATACAATAACCTGGTGAAAGGTTTTCCTTACCTCCATCCTTACTTGCTTGCTTAAGGGTTTCCCCTCTGTAGAAGAACCTTTTTTTAGGTGTTATATCCATAGAAGGACCTACTGGAAGGTGTTCCATCTACAAAAATACTTATACTTCTTACTACAGAAGGACCTACTGAAAGGACTTCCTCTATAAAAGAAACTGCTGAAGATTTGTCCCTTATAGAAGGACCTGTTGAAAGGAATTTTCCTTTAGGAATGATCTTTAAAGGTCTTCCGTCTATAGGAGGACCTGATGAAAAGTCTTGCTGCTATCGGATGACCTTCTAAAAAATATTCGTTCTGTAGAAGGACCTCTATCGACGTACTTGCCTAAATGCCTTCTTTCTATAGAAGGATCTGTTGAAAGGTATTTCCTCTACTGACGAGCCTGCTTTTCCCTCTATAAAATAACCTGCTGGAAATTTCTCCCTCTATGGAGGAACCTATTGAAACGTCTTTTCTCTATAAGAAAAACCTACTGAAAGGCTATAGAAGAACTTGCCGGACGGTCATATAGAAAGAACCTGTTGAAATGTCTTCCCTTTATGGGAGGACCTAATGAAAGGTATTCCCTCTATAGAAGGTTAAAAGAACTTGCTTCTACAGAGAGAGTTGTTGAAAAGTCGTTCTTCTATACAGGAACCTGCCGAAAGTTCTTCCTTTATGGAAGGACCTGTTGGAATGCGTTCTATGTATTAAAGGACTTGCTTAAAGGTCTTCTAATTAAAGAAGGTCCTGCTGAAATATCTTTCTTCTATAAAAGGACCTGTTGAAAGGTATTTCCTTTATGGGATAACTCTCAGAAAGTCTTCCTTTAGAGTAGGGCCTCCTCTTGAAAAGTCTCGCTTTTATCAAAAAACCTCCTAAAAGCTCTTCCTTTCACAGAAGGACCTGTTAAAAGGCGTTCTGTCCTGCTAAAAGGTCTTCATTCTGTTGAAAGCTCTTTCCTCTATAGAAGAACCTGTTATAAAGTTTTTCATCTATAGAATGACCGGTTGACAGATATTCTGTTGAAAATGCTGTTATTTTGATACCGTCAGCATTTGTGCTAACGAGGGTATATATACTTTAGTACGGGCAAAATGTACCTCACTGAAATAATGATTTTAGACCCCAAGTATGTTTGAACGATTTCGTAGTATGTTTGCGCACGATAACTCTTGAAGGGAGTAACCGATTTGGTCCATACTTTGTACATAGTGAAATTTTTACCAGATTTAGATGAGGTTGCAATATGGACTCAATCGCTTCACTCCCACACAAAATTTCAGAAAAGTTCAGTTTAGGACTTGCTCCCAAATCGATTTGATTTTTGTTGTAACAACAACATTGAATACAAATGCCCCCGACAGTATAAGTTTCATCAGGGCCAAGTTCATACTTCCTGAGAAAATAGCCAGAGAGGTGCAAAAACAGCCCCTACGACACCGTTTGTAGTGGTTGGAGCGCAAGATAACTCTCTTAGAGATCTGCCGATTCGGTTCAAAATTTGGTCTTTGTAATTTTTTAAGTTCGAAAATAAGCCATATCGGTCCACTTATTCAGGTACCTCCATCACAATAGTTCATAAATGTTCGGAAAAATTGTGCGAACGATAACTCTTCAAGGGAGTGACCGATTAGACCCACACATTACACATCCAAATATATTAACCACATATAGATCAGGTTCGAATATGGACTATATTTGTCCACTCCTTCGGATACGTCCCACACAACATTTCGCATAAGTTCGCTTTAAGACCTGCTCTCGAATCACCCTGATTTTTATACCCTCAGCATTTATGCTAACGAGGGTATATACACTTTCATACGGGCAAAATGTGCCTCATCGAAATAATGGTTTTAGACCCCAAGTATGTTTGGACGAAATGTGTTTCAGACAATTTGAAGTTGATTGAGCAATGTCCGTCCGTCTGTCTGTCTGGCTGGCTGGTGTGAACTATAACTCTCGAACGGATCAACCGATTCGGTCCAAAATTAGGCTTTCAAACTTAGTTCGAAGATGGGTTATATCGGCCCACTCCTTCCGGTACCTCCCCCACAAAAGTTCGGAAATGTTGGGAAAATTTATGCGCACGATAACTCTTAAAGGAAGTAACCGATTTGGTTCATGCTTTGACATCGTGAAATTTCTACTAAAATTAGATGAGGGTCCAAAATGGACTCAATCGGTCCACTCCTTCGGGTAACTCCCACACAAAATTTCGGATAAATTCAGATTAGGACCTGCTCGCTTTGATTTTTGTTGAAACAACTTGCATTTATTGCCCACCATACGACGGTACAAGTTTCATCAGGGGCAAGTCCATACTTCCTGAGAAAATAGGCCTAAAGATGCAAAAAGCCCCTATAACGCCGTATGTTGTGGATGGAGCGCAAGATAACTCTCGAACGGATCTGCCGATTCGGTCCAAAATTTGGCCTTCGTAATATTTTGTCCAGACATAGTTTAAATTCGAAAATATCGGTCCACTCCTTCAGGTACCTCCCCCCAAAAGTTCAAAAATGTTCGGAAAAATTGTGCGCACGATAACTTTTGATGAGAGTGACCGATTCGGTCCATACTCTACACATCCTAATATATCTACCAGATATTGATCAGGTTCGAATATGGACTATACTTGTCCACTCATTCGGGTACCTCCCACACAAAATTTTGGATAAATTCACTTTAAGACCTGCTCTCGAATCACTTTTATTTTTGTTGAAACAAGTTGCATTTTTTGCCTCAATTACGACAGTAAAAGGTTTTTCAGGGGCAAGTCCATACTTCTTGAGAAAACAGACCGAAAGTTGAAAGAACCCCTATGGCACGATATGTAGGGCTGGAGAGCTCGAACCGAATACTGCGCTCGTCCACACTTTAAATATTATAATATTTCTTCGAATATTAGATAAAATTCGAATGTGGTGCTAATAAGTCCACTCCTTCCGGTACCTCCCCACAATAGTTCGAAAATATTCTCTAAAATGGTACGCGCGATTTCTCATAGACGTAGCAACCGATTTGGTCCAAACTTTGGATCTCTAAATATTGTCGAAACTTAGTTTATATTCAAATTTGGGCCCTATCTGCCCAATCCTTGTGGTACCACCCACACAAATATTCAACATTTTTGTGTGGTTAAAGGTCTGTTCGAGGATCCTTTGGACATTTTTACCGAATGGTTTCTTAGTGGCCCTGTTTACAGCGATATTATGTTTTTCGTAGGCTAGTGTGATAAAAAGCCCTATCAATCGTTATCCCCGCAAATTTTTGAGCTTTAATCCTATCCATACTTATGTCGGTTCATACGCCCAAACTTTTGAAAACCCCCTAAAAATAATTTTTTTTAGGAAAAAAGTATTTCAATCCTCACAGGCTGAGGGTATATCTCTGTCGGCAAAGCAAAAGTTTAACCTCTAAAATGTCCCATATCGGTCTTCTCCTTAGGGAACCTCCACCAAAAAGTTCAACATTTGTGTCTTAGTGCAGTTTAAGGTCTCTTCGAAGATCCTTTGGAAATGTAAAGCGATGCTATTCGTTGTAGTCCTGTTCACAGCGATATTATGTTTTCCGTGGACAAGTCCACTCTTCCTGGCAAACTGGTCCAAAAGTTATGCCCACTGAAATGAAAATTATGACCCACTGAAAGGCTGGCTAGTGAGCGCGATATATACCGAAAATATATGACTCCCAAAATAGGATTCACTTCCATAATAGTCGGTCCATTCCTTCAAGTACCTCCTCCGCAGCACTTTTAAACTTTAATCCTAATCCACATTTTTGTCGGCAGGTTCAAATGTCCAAAAAGGGCGACAAAATTCTGAAAAGACCCTACTAAATACATTCGATCTGTCCGTAGATGAAGGTTTCAATTCACATAGGCTGAGGGTATATCTCTGATACTTTTTTCCTTGTTATATGACCTTTAAAATTTCTTCAATCTATAGAAGACCTGTATAGCGGTTGTTGAAAGACATTGGTGTGAGCTGCGAGGAAAACCCAACAATTTTACCCACTGTAAGAAGCCATTGTTTACTTCTATTAGAATTGTTGTTACATCCTGCAATGTTTATATCGCTTGCTACCAAATGTTAAAGCCTTACCTCACCGCATCCTTAAAGTTATGGAGATATGAACATGCATAGAAAAAGTAATAACATAAACAAACACAGAGCAAAAAAGAAATTAAAGTGAGTGTAAATGCAAATCCCAACCATAAAGGCCGAAAAAAATTGCCCGAATCATATTAACTAGGAAAAAGTTCTGGGGAATGGTAGAATCATCTCCGCTTGTCTACTGCCAACAAAAAAATACACATGTGCTTTTGAGTTGCCAAAAAAAATGAATATTTGCTAAATTTAAGCCATGACCATGTTAAACATTAAAAGTCATGGTTATTTACTCAGCCATTGTTAGCCAAATTGAGATCCATTTTTCAAATGAAAGTATGCATTTTTGTTGTAATATTGAGAAGAAAGATAAAGAAATGTATAAATAAAATATTTACAAGGAAAACTGGCTACATATTTTCATCGAAAAAAGAAAAGTCACAAACAAATCGTATACACGAACATATCAACATTTCGAAATATACATTTTGGAATTGGAACCACAATAAAAGAAACGCTGCATATTTTCAAAACTATGTCGTAGCAGGTTTTTATATGGATTTAAGCGCAAATTCGTAAGCATTCGGTGGTGATAGGGTATCAGAAAGAGTGAAGCTAATTATAGCAGTATCTATGGACCATTCTACGTTATCGGTGCAAATAAACCACGAGATGTATATTTTATTCAACGACATTAATACGGTTAACAATTGGTCCATGACATCAACAAGCGTGGTTTCCAAAAATCGAAAGACAAAGTAAAGGACCGAGGGTTTGGAAATATACTCTTAGTTTAAATGTTCTGTATTAGACCAGCTAAGTAGTAAATAAGTATATTGTATAAGTGTCTTCATAGAATAAAATCTACATATGTCAGCACAGTTTGATTCAACATTTTTTTCAGAATTTGTGGACATGTTTGGAAAAAAAGCATAGATAATGGATACTTAGCTGGCCCATTACAGAACATT
Source organism: Musca autumnalis (assembly GCF_047663935.1). NCBI lineage: Eukaryota > Metazoa > Arthropoda > Insecta > Diptera > Muscidae > Musca > Musca autumnalis. The sequence goes on from NW_027411755.1 coordinate 203,615,873, forward strand.
TATTCCATAAGCTGAACTAAGAAAATATCTCCAATTCTATCTGTTTACTGCTTCGCTTTCTGGAATACCGCGCCTTTCCATCTCTTTATCTACTTGTTTGCTCCATCTAAGCTTAGGCCTGCCAATTCTGCGTGCACCGCCATGTGGCACGTATTTATACGCCTTTTTAGCCGGTTCATCATCGCTCATTCTTATGATATGGCCTAGCCACGCAATCGTTGCATCTCGATACGTTTATCTATACGGATGTCGTTGTATAGCAGACACAGCTCGTGGTTCATAAGACGTCGATATTCACCGTCAACACAGATTGGTCCATAGATCTTTCGATGAATTTTTCTCTCAAACACACCAAGTACTGCCTTGTCTGCTTGCGCGAGTACCCATGCTTCGGAACCATACACAGGTAGTATCAGTGTTTTGTAAAGCGTTGTTTTTGTTTGACGAGATGTGACTTTATTCCTAAACTGCTTACTCAGTCCGAAGCAGCATCTGTTGGCCAACACTATTCTTCGTATTTCACTATTGATGTTGTTGGTTGTGTTTACGGTGGTGCCGAGGTAGACGAAGTCCTTTACTACCTCAAAATTATAGGAACCAACCTCAACAATTGGCCCGATCTCTATGGACGCATTGCGCGTCGACACCATCAACTTGGTCTTCTTGCCGTTTACCGCCAGACCCACTTTAGAAGATTCCCTTTCGACTTTTTCAAAGGTATCAGTTACTTCCTTTACCGATCGACCCATGATGTCAATGTCATCGGCTTAAGCAAGTAAGATTTGGCTGTTTGTATATATTGTGCTACTTCTTTTGACCTTCACATCTCGTATAACGTTTTCTAGCAGAATGTTGAAAAGTTCACACGAGAGGCCGTCACCTTGTCTGAAACCTCTTTGTGTGCTAAACTCTTCGGAGAGGTTCTTTCCTATTTTAACTGAGGACCGAGTATCAGTTAATGGCATTCTACAAAGCCGAATGAGCTTTGCAGGGATACCAAATTTAGACATGACTTGGAATACCTTTGAACGTAGGGAGCTGTCGAAGGCTGCTTTGTAATCGACAAAAATGTGGTAAGTGTCGATCTGCATCTTTTGGGTCTTCTCCAGGATATGTCGCAGGGTAAATATCTGGTCAACGGTGGATTTGCCAGGTCTAAACCATAGGCTTTAGTCGTTCGCACATTATCCCTGTGCAATAGGGAGAAGACTTATGTCCCTATAGTTAGAGCATACAGTCTTATATCCTTTCTTGTGGACAGGGCGCAGTATGCTCAGTTTCCAATCTACGGGTACTCTTTCTTCCTGTCAGATTGTGCTAACTAGCTGATGAATACACCTTTTCAGCGTGTCGCATCCGGTTTTGAACAGCTCGGCTGGTAAGCCATCGGCCCCTGCTGCCTTATTATTCTTCAGTCGGTTTATTTCTGTCTTTACCTAATCTTGGCCGGGCGGTATACATTCAATACCATCTTCTGGGATTGGATCTGTGGTATCTTCGCCGTCTTCGCTACTATCGGATACTAACAGTTTGGAGAAATGTTCTTTCCATAACCTGAGCACACTATCTGTATCAGTTACCAAATTACCTTTCTGGTCACTACAGGCGGATGTGCCTGTACCAAAGTTATCAGTTTGATGTTTTACTCTTTGGTAGAACTTTCGGACTTCATTCTGGCTCCTGTACATCTCGATTCTTTCACACTCCCGCCTTTCCATTTCTCTCTTTTTCCTGCGGAAAAGACGTTTCTCCTCTCTCCTTTTCTCCAGATACCTCTCTCTTGAGCTAGTTGAGTGGAATATGCTGTAGCTATCTGCTGTGTTTGCAGCTTACCGATGTCCAACTTCCGCGTTGTATCTGTTGTATGTACTTGAAAAGTACAAGGCCGATATTACTGCCATTGCCATACTGGAAATACGATGGATTGGGAAAGGCGTCACAACAACACCTAAGGGTGACGCACTGTACGAGTATTGTAGCTGCCATGACACAAAGCATCAGTTTGGTTGCGGATTTGTAGTTGGTCGGAGGTTAAAACATTTCGTCTCCAGCTTCACCCCAGTGAATGAAAGACTCGTTGCAATTCGATTAAAAGCAAAATTCTTCAACATCAGTTTTATTTGCGCTCACTGAAGACAAGGACGAACAGACCAAAGATATATTTTACGAGCGCTTAGAAATAACTAATGACCTTTGCCCCGCCCATGACTTTAAAATTATTCTAGTCGATTTTGATGCCAAAATTGGAAAGGAGAATATCTTTGGCCCCACAGTCGGGAAATTCAGTCCACACAGTGAAACATCAGACAATGGTATGAGGCTGATAGACTTTGCAACTCGAAAAAACATGGTAGTTAGCAGTACCAGATATAAGCATCCCTATATCCTCCAGATTAAACAACAATTGTGATAGATGGAAGACATTCATCGAGCGTTCCGATGATCGTTTGATGATTCACCAAAGTGAATCTAAAAATAGACACAGAGCACCGTGGACGATTGGTTGTTGTTATTTTTGACAACTATCAAAATAGTTATGTGCATTCTCTGCAATATGGAGACACATGACAGTGGGAGTAGTTAATTTGGTTTACATATGCGGCTACGAGAGTTTTTAGGTGTTTTCGGTTGAATTCGCATTTAAACGAATTCATCAGTCACACTTATTCTTGAGCTTGAGTCGTCATAAAATTGGGGAAGGGTTCTTTGTTTCAATACAAAGAACTAAGAGAACTGATGAGTCCAAGTGGCGTTGGACGAAACTAGTATTCTCTGCCATCCCCAAAAGTAATCAATTTTAACTACATCCCACTTTAAACTTGTTGTTTTTAAATTTGAAAACAACAAATATGAGATTAAGCTTGACTACATACAAATAGTAAGTAGACCCAACATCTCTTTGTGCGACATCTGTTAGGAACAGAAAATGAATGCTTTTGTTGTCTATACTTTTATTTGTCTATGGTCTCAGTAGAAACCAATTTTCGCATTAAGAACTCTGTTCATAATATGCACGAATCTGAACAAGGGCAACACTGTTCATAATATGAAGTGAATTACTTTTGTTATGTGCGAAAAGTTCCCAGTTCGTGAATGATCGTCGGAAATAAGTGTAATGTTCAAAAGAATTTCACCGTCAGTTCAGCTTGAATGAAGTGGCGTTAGGCACTGGACTGTACTGACGGTGAAAATTAGGCATTACACTTACTTCCGACGATCATTACCGAACCGCTGAAAATTTCAGAAAGTATCACCAAAAGTATAATTTCTGAAAAAAGTGCCACAGGAAGTACGACACTTTTTTTCTTATTATTAAAAAATAAAAAAGAATTAAAAAAATTAAGTTGCTATGTTTTATTTGTAAATGGACTAAAAACTAGAAAATAATTTTTCGCTTAGTCTCAATAAGTATATTCTCCTTCGTGATGGATCCTCTTGAATAAAACACTTGCCGGTTAATTTTGTCACCATTTTTAATTCAAATGCAAGCGTTTTATTTGAGAGATTCCACCATGAAGCAGAGAGACCTATGTCCACAGGTTTAAGTCGGGAAGTTTCGGTACCATTGGGAACTCCAAATGCCAACATAAAATACTCAAAATACCTGAAATCGGGTGATACTGCTATGTGGGGGCTATATCAAAACCTGGACACATGTCCACAGTGCTTAGTCGAGAAGTTTCGGTACCATTGGGAACTCCAAACGCTAAGTTACAGCCAATGCGGGCTAAAATGAAGATAACGTCCTCAAAATACCTGAAATCGGGTGGTACCGCTATATGGGGGCTATAAGAAACAAATAAAAAAGTATCAGTCGGCTTTGCCGACATAGTTATACCCTCAGCCTATGTAAATTAAAACGTTCTTCTACGGACAGATCGACACAATTGTTGAACTTTTGTAGAAGTTAAACTAAATGTGGACAAAATATTAGGAGATACAACTTTTTTTTAATAATATTGGAACTGAAACTAAGTTTGGACACCTTTTGGGGTGTTTTATCAATAAGTATGGTCTTGCCCCTGAAAAAGCATTTACCATCGTAACTGAGGCAGCGTATGCAAGTTGGATCAACAAAAATCAAAGTGATTCGAGAGCAGGTCTTAAAGTGAATTTATCCAAAACCCGAATAAGTGGACAAATATAGTCCATATTGAAACATGATATACATATGGCAGATGTATTAGGATGTGTAAAGTATGGACCAAATCGGGCACTCCCTTCAAGAGTTGTTGTGCGCACAATTTTGCCGAACATTTTTGAACTTTTGTGGGGGAGTTACATACCTGAAGGTGTGGACCGATATGGCTTATCTTCGAACTTATACTAAGGTTGGACAAAATCCGAGTCTGCAAATCCGTTCAAGAGATGTCTTGCGCTCCAATCACTAAACACGATGTCATAGGGTTTTTTTGCAGTTTTCAGGCTATTTGCTCAGGAAGTATTTACTTGCCCCAGATGAAACTTGTACCGTCGTATGGGGGTGGTGAGTACAAGTTGACCGATCGAGTCCATATTGTATGGGCCAAATAGGTTACTCTCTTCAAGAGTTATCGTGCACACAAATTTTCCGAACATTTTCAAACTTTTGTGGGGGAGGTACCGGAAGGAGTGGACCGATATAACCCATCTTCGAACTTAGACTAGTTTGGACAAAATATTAAGAAAGCCAAATTTTGAACCGAATCGGTTGATCCGTTCGAGAGTTATCGTGCGCTGCAGGCAGCCAGACAGACCGACAGACAGACGGACAGTGCTAAATCAACTTAAAATTGTCTGAAAGGGATTTCGTCCAAACATACTTGGGGTCTAAAACCATTATTTCGATGAGGCACATTTTGCCCGTATGAAAATGTATATACCCTCGTTAGCATAAATGCTGAGGGTATAAAAATGGACCCATATTGGTTTTGGTTTCATATTCATGTATTGTCATCCAAATCTGAAAAGTGTGCAAAGTTGTAGATCGATTGGTCAACTGCAACTGTGTGGAAAATGAGTTACTAGATTTGAACTAAACAGTTAACCGGGGGTAACTTCTTGACATCTATAAATTGGGAAACAATTAAATAATACCTTCCTGAGAAATCCGAAATTATATGCAGCATTAAATTATGATCCACGGAACAAAAAACCGGGCACTTTATTGTTCGGGATTAGAGAAAATGTTGTAGTTGTCAAAATCCTCTACAAGATTTACACCTATGATTTTTTCCTAGATTTTACCATTTGTGAGATTTAGAAGTTTAAATTTGTTACAATACACTGACTCTATCTCCTGCTTCCTGATAATGCTTGTCATGACATTGTTTTTTAAGCAGGCGATTCTTACTTTCAGAAAGAGTCAATAGAAGCACCCTTTCTTCAAAAAGGCTCTTCAGAATCATCGATTCTTTCAAACGGGGTCTTCAGAAGCACCCAGTTTTTCAGAAAAGGTCTTCAGAAGCACCGAGCTTTTCAGTAAGGGTCTTCAGCAACAACTTTTCTTTCACAAAGGGTCTTCAGAAGCACCCATTCTTTTAGAAAGGGTGTATAGAAGAACCCTTTCTTTCAGAAAAGGTCTTCAGAAACACCTATTCTTTCAGTATATTAGAGTTATGCAACTTCTTTTTTATACCCTCCACCATAATATGGAGGGTATATCATTCCGTTTATAACTCATCTTCCGAATGAGTCGAGATACAAGGCTGAAATTTTGTACACATGTGTTTATACCCTCAGCCTTTAGGCTAGAAAGGGTATATACACTTTCATACGGGCAAAATGTGCCTCATGGAAATAATGGTTTTAGACCCCAAGTATGTTTGGACGAAATGTGTTTCAGACAATTTGGAGTTGATTTAGCAATGTCCGTCCGTGTGTCTGTCTGTCTGGTTGGTGCGCACGATAACTCTCGAACGGATGAACCGATTCGGTTCAAATTTTGGCTTTCGTAACATTTTGTCCAAACTTAATTTAAGTTCGAAGATGAGCTATATCGGTCCACTCCTTCCGGTACATCCCCCCCAAAAGTACCAAACTGTTCGGAAAATTTGTGGGCATGATAACTCTTGAAGGGAGTAACCGATTTTGTCCATACTTGGCACATCGTGAAATTTGTACCAGACTTAGATAAGGTTCCAATATGGACTCAATCGGCCCACTCCTTCGGGTACCTCCCACACAAAATTTTGGATAAGTTTTGTTTAGGACCTGCTCTCGAATTGCTTTGATTGTTGTTGCAACAATTTGTATTCACTTCCCCCATACGACGGTACAAGTTTCATCAGGGGCAAGTTCATACTTCCTGAGAAAATGGCCGGAAAGGTGCAAAAAGCCCCTACGACACCTTGTGTAGTGGTTGGAGGGCAAGATAACTCTCGAAACGATCTGTCGATTCGGTCCAAAATTTGCCCATCGTAATATTTTATCAAAACATTGTTTAAATTCAAAGATGGGCTATATCGGTCCACTCCTTCAGGTACATCCCCCACAAAACTTCAAAAATGTTCGGAAAAATTGTGCGCACAATAACTCTTGAAGGGAGTGACCGATGTAATCTATACTTTGCACATCCTAATATATCTACCATATATGTATAGATCAGGTTCGAATATGGACTATATTTGTCTACTCCTCTCTCACAAAATTTCGGATAAGTTCACTTTAAGACTTGCTCTCGAATCACTTTGAATTTTGTTGAAGCGATTTGCATTCGCTACCTCCATTATGACGGTAAAAATTTTTTCAGGGGCAAGTCCATATTTTTTGGGAAAACAGCCCGAAAGGTGTAAAAAACCCCTATGCCACCATATGTGGCGGTCGGAGAGCACGATAACTCTCGAACTGTTCAACCGATTTGGTCTAATATTTGGTCTTCGTCATATTATATCCAAACTTATTTTCATAGGCAATACCGGCCCACAAATTTCGGTACTTCTCTCCAATATTTAAAAAATTTCACTAAAATGCTAGTTCGATATCACTTGAATGGGGCAACCAATTTGGTCCAAACTTTGGATCTCCTAATATTTTATCAAAATTTAGTTTTACTTCTAAAATGGCCCATATCGGTCATCCCTAAGGGTACCTGCCCTCCAAATTTTCAACATTTGTGTCTTAGTGCAGTTAATTCCTAATCCACATTTTTGTCGGCAAGTTCAAATGTCCAAAAAGGGCCACAAAATTCTGAAGAGACCTTAAACACATTCGATCTGTCCGTAGGTGAAAGTTTCACTTCACATTGGCTGAGGGTATACCTCTGTCGGCAAAGCCGACTGACACTTTTTACTTGTTTTGGTCTGGACTTAAATTAAGTTCGAAGATGGGCTATATCGGTCCACGGTTACATGCGGTACGGATAAAATACAAAAAATTTTGGCAACCCTATGCCTGAGTAAACGTCTGTTCGGTTTGCAGCTGATCGCTTTTTTGTTTTTATCTTAAATATCAACTGTTGGCTTTTGTAAACAATCAAATAGTTTTGTGGAAATATTATTTTGTTCCGGCAAATTGAAATTCAAAGAATATCTCAGTCAAATACTGTGGTTTCAAAATATAAATTTTTGACTGTGTTACGCAATTATTTTATTCTTTGCTTTTCTGCTGTTTCTCTTTCCTTTGACTGGAAGTGCCTTGCCGTTGTTGCTGATTTTTTTTCTGTTATTCTTCATCTGCTGTTGCTAAACAATATGCCTGCAGCGAAGAAGCAAACATTGTGTGGTAAATGTAATGAACCTGTGACTAAAAATCCAGGCGCCCCAGGTTCTATTCAGTGCAACATTTGTGATAGATGGGTGCATGGGCCCTGCGCTAATTTAAGTGAAAAAGAGCTTGCTGCACTTAAAGCAATTAGAGTCAGTGCCTTTATTTGCACCACCTGTGAATCCAACCTTGATAAAAGCCGAAATAACCGTGGTGCAACTTCAGATGACATACAAAACATTAACAAGAAACTGGATTCCTTCACTGCTTTGCATCAGATCAGGGAGAGCTGGGCTCAATAAAGACAGCTATTGAAAAATTGAATGCGCAAATGACGTCCTGCCTTAACGAAATAAAAAATGATATTGCGAGATGCAATGAGAAAGTTGCTGCTGTTGAAACGTCGGTTAAAGCTCTGGAGGATGAGAATAAACTCCTTAAAGCGGAAAATAATGCTTTGCACCGTAGATTGAATCGTGCGGATTTTCTTATAAGTGGATTGTCTGATGGTTTAAATGATTTGGTTGAAATTGTGATTTCTATAGCAGCTTTCTTTAATGTGAATTTGGAACGTCGTGATGTCGGTTTAGCTTGTTACATTAATAACAAGAAACATATTTTAGTGAAACTTAATTGTGCAGAACTTCGAGATAAAATCATGCGTGAATATTTTAAGAGTCGATCCTTAAGGGTATCTGATATTCTCCCAGCTGATGGCGGAGATGTTTCGAGAAGGGTTTATTTGAATGACCACTTTTCTCCTGAGGCTAGTAGCTTGAATGCCGTCTGTAATAAGCTTCGTCGACAGAATGTTATTTCGAAGTACAAAATCATAAACGAGCGAAAATTACGCTGTCTGATGGTAAACAGATTGAACGAGATGCTTCTGGTTTTTCTTTGCTATTCACAAATCATAATTGACTGATCTATTTTCTTTATTATATGTATACCTATTTTTTCATATTGTGAAACCTGGATACAGCTGTAGCTAGTTTACAACTTCTATTTTACCTCTATGAGGTTTTTCAGCTGGATCCTGGTTCAATTATTTCATTCAAAGTTCTAGACATATGCATATGTTGATATTTTATTTGATCTCTTTTTTTTTTAACTATGCGATGAGCTGTATTATTGATTGAATTTTTGTTTATAATGAATCGTAGTGTTTGCAAAAGATTCTCGCATTTATATTTCCTTACTTGGCTCCCCATCTGCTATGTTTTTGATGTCTTTTAACGATAATCTTGGTCCAATAGTGAGTGGTAACACCTATCTAAAAAGTTTATTGCATCCATATAAAAATAATCTTAAAATTGCTCATCTAAATTGCAGGAGCATTAAACCTACTACTAAATTTGATGAAATTAAACGTATTTTGGAAGATAATACATTTGATATCTTTGATATTTCTGAGACATGGCTCTCGTCTGATATATTGGATTCTGCTGTTTCTATTCCAGGCTTCAACATGTGTCGTAATGACCGTCAGATAGCAGCTAGAGGTGGTGGTGTTGGAATATATGTTTCTAAGGGTCTTCAATACAAGTATGTTTCTAAAACCTCAGTCCGACATTGTGAGTCTCTTTTCATAGAGTTGCAATTTTCTAATACTAAACTTCTTTTCGGGTTTGTTTATTTACCTTCGGGTAATGTAGATGTTTTTGAGAACCTTCATTGTGACATGTTTGCTGAATATGCTAATATAATAACTGTTGGAGATTTCAACTGCAATTTATTTAATCCTTCGAGAGGAAACCTGTTTCGGTCACTTTGTACTGGATTGAATCTAAATATTGCTCATAACTCAATCCCTACGCACTTTGACTTACGTAGTCGGTCGACATCTCTGATTGATTTCATGTTAGTCAGTGACTGTGCTCTCTTGAGCTACTCTAATCCGGTTCAGTGTCCTGCGATTTCTGACCATGCTCTTATTTTTGCATCTCTCTCTATTAATTATAATCCTTTACCAGACTATTTTGAATTCCGCGATTTTAGGAACACTGATTGGGATGGTTTATTTTCATTCCTTGCCTCCTTTGATAGCAGTTTGATTGTAGAGTGTACGGATGTGGATGTTAAATGTTCTTATTTATGTTCTCTCTTCGATGAACTTTTTTCGTTTGTTCCTATTGCTAGGAAAGAAATTCGTTACTCGGGTGATCCTTGGATGCAGTCAAGTGGAGTCAGGTTTGCTACTTCGATAAGGGATTTGGCTTTCCTTTCTTTCCAAAGGGACCCATCTCGGCAAAACTGGCGGGTCTATTGCAAGTACAGGAACAAGGCAATATCTGTTATACGCAAAGAGAGGAGAATTCATTATGCGAGGCTTTATGGAAGAATGGATTCCACTAGACTTTGGAAGGTTCTGAGAAGTCATGGCTGTGTTGGAAACAACAATGAGGGGATAAATATTGATGTAGATACTATCAATGAGTTCTTTGCAAATGCTTCTGATGTATCTTACGATGTATCTTTTAATGTGGATGATTTCCTAGATGCTGATTCGTCTTTTTCTTTTCGTTGCATTAATGAAGATGAGCTTTGTGAAGCAATAAATAAGGTTACATCTAAATCTGTTGGTATTGACGGCATACCTATATCCTTCATTAAACTAGTTTTTCCATATGTCTCGGGCCTTATACTGAACCTTTTTAACTCTATTTTAACTACGTCAGTTTTCCCATCTGCGTGGAAGACAGCTCGAGTAGTGCCAATTCCAAAATCGCGGTCTGTTAGGGATTCTGATGACTTGAGGCCAATTTCTATTTTGCCTGCTGTATCAAAGATTATGGAGCATGTCATTAAGAATCAAATGCTTCAGATTTGTGAAAGTCGGATTAATGATTGTCAATTTGCTTTTCGCAAGGGACATAACACTACTCATTTATTGCTTCAACTAACTGAATCTGTTCGTGAAGCCATCAACGATGATATGGTTAGTGTTCTTATATCCTTAGATTTGTCCAAAGCCTTCAATTCTATTAATTATACCTCACTTATTTTAAAATTGAGAGATGAGTTTAACTTCTCTAAATCTGCTTGTAAACTAATTTTTTCCTACTTGTGTGATAGGAGCCAGTTTGTTGTTCTAAATGGTTGTCAATCTAATTGCCTACCCTTGTTCTCTGGTGTTCCACAAGGATCTGTACTTGGTCCCCTTCTATTTATCCTATATGTGAATGATTTCCTCGTTGCACGAATTCTGTTTTTTGCTCTACTTTTATATTTGCAGACGATATATTCTTGCTCTTTAATAGTAGACGTGATACTATCAACATTCTTGAAAGTAATATAAATTCAAATCTAAATTATTTTCTTCGTTGGGCGACAATGAATTCATTAAAAGTCAACCCTTCTAAGACCAAGGCGTTATTTTTTGGTAATAATAACCTTTTGCCTAATATTGACATCTTCTTGGATCGCACTAAAATCGACTTCGTACAGCAGCACAAGTGTTTGGGTGTAATTATTGATTGTGATCTTTCATTTGAGAGTCATATTGATGCTTTGTCTGGGAGAGTTTGGGGTATGTTGCGTAGAGTTTATGGATCAAATTTATATCTCCCTTACAGAATTAAGTTAATGCTGGCGAATTCTCTTTTGTTATCTCAAGTCTTGTATGGGTTTGAGGTATATTCTGGCACTATTGGCGGAAATATTGACAAAGTGAACCGTATTGTGAATACTATTACACGTTTTTTATTTAATCTTCGACGAAGAAGTCATGTATCTGAACATGTCATTCGTTTTCTAGGGTGCTCATTTGATATGTTTGTCAAGTATCGTTGTGTGTTGCTTTTTTACAATCTTATTAAAAATGGCATGCCTTTTGCTCCTAGTAGGACATTTACTTTTTTAAACACTATTAGAAATCCTCAGATTTTTATTCCTTTGATTTGGAAAGATGTGTATTCTAAGTCTTTCTTAGTCAGAGTCGCTCGGTTTTGGAATTTTTTACCAATAGAACTACGTATTTTTTCTCACACCAATAACTCTTTTCGTTTGAAAATCCTTAGATACATGCAAAGGCTACGTGAGCAACAATCCATATATATTTAAAGTCATGTATAATAAGTCACTCTTTGAATAATCAGCACATGTTGAGTTACTACTCTTTGGACTTTTTTTATTGTTTTTTTTTTCTTCTTTAACGGTTTTTATGGCTGGGGAGCCGAAGAAATATATCTGCATTTAAATAATAATTATTTGTTATATATTAATGTATTTAAGTAAATTAAATTGAATTTATTATTTTATAACTCAGGTTTTTTGTCTTGAGATACGTTTAATTGGCCATTGAGGCTTTGTATCATATATGAATTTTGAAATAAATAAATAAATAAACATGCCGTTGAATTAGCTATAATTTCACATTTAGGGTTCCCAGTGGCCATAAAAGTTATCCACCAGAAATTATGGACATAGGTCCACAAGATTTGCTTTCGTAATTTTTTCCTAGGTTGTACCATTTTCGAGAGATATAAGTTTAAGTTGCGAAATTGTAGTCTATGCATTGTCCCAATTTGAACTTCTATATCTCAATAACGGTAAAACCTGTGAAATTATCATAAAGGTCAATCTTGAAGAGAACTTTTATAGCTACAACATTTTATTTAGTCCCATTTCGATAGGACTTGCGATTTCCAATCAAAATCGTGAAATCCTAAAAAACCTCTAAAAATGTCAAGTTGAATTGCGATTCATTTAAAAAGCGCTCCGGCGATTTTTTTCCTGTTTTGTGATTTTTCTCACCTATGAACATTGTAGTTTCAGAATCCGCAAAAACATCCCAGGTGTAAGTACATTACATTTAATGTTGCTTCAAGAGCATCGTGTAGACGATACCAAACAGTGCGATTATTTAACTCTACAAAAAAGGAAATTAAGTTAGCACACAAAAATTGGAAAACCCAATAAATTCCATTCAAAAATAAACGACTTATGCAATTGTTTGTGTTTTAACTATTTGTTGTTTTTGTTTTTATTACATATTTGGTCAGTTCCAGAACTGCAAGAATCTACTAATTTCAAATATTTTTTTTTCTGTTTACAAAAAGAAATGTATTTTCCTGGTTAGTGAAGTCATCAGCTTGGAATTAGACACTGCAACTTCGTGGAGTGATACGGAAACATGCTTTCTATAGCCCCATGTGAAGTGAAAACCGCTTATTGAAGAACAGCAATTCCCATAATGAAACGTAGGGGCATATCAGAGACAGAGAGAAAGAAATCGATCGCATTATTTTTGTTAACCAACCGTAGAAATTAAAATTCTAATTTCACTCGGACAAGTTCACAATGAAACAACTACGACGCTGGGATTTGAACCGGCAATGCCGGAGACAAACGCCACTGCTTAGACCATTCGGCCACTAAGCACTGTTGCTAACAGTGAAGGCAAAAACAACCACTAACATTGGCCCTGTTGTGTGGCAGGGGAGTGAAGAAGAAGCATAGCTGGTATAGCAGATTATTTAACAGCAACGATAGAGAGCTAAAAATAGAATAATTTATTTATTCAGTTGAATAACAGAATGGACTGTACAAACAAAATGAACACGTGCTTTTTTGTTTTGGTTTTTTTGAATTAATCATGATTTTTTGATATTTTTGATGTGAGTATGTACTTTTCTAAGAGACGCCGCTTAGCATGCTTTGAATTTTTAATGAAATATGCGCTCATGGTTTTTTTTTCCTACCATGTGGTTAAAAATATATCAATCACCTTAATAAATTATTATTTTATTGGATAAATTATGTGATTTTTTCTTTAAAAACAATGCATTGAATTTGAAATATTATTTATTACCAATTACTAAAGACATTTTCTTATCATGTATTTGATATTCTAGTGCAGTTTTTAAGTATTTTTTAATAAATATCTACATGACAATTTATACAAGAATTGTGATTTCATTTAAAATTCTGTGTTTTAAATGGTACTTATGTACATATGTATCTATGTATATACAGTAGAGTGGTTTTAAAAAAATCGATGTCTGTTTTTTTTTATACGGCACCCCCCCTAAAGTGTTTAGTTTTGTTATACCCTCAACCAATACCCTCAAGGGTATAATTAAATTTGTCATCGGATACTCTATAAAGTATATACATATATTCTTGATCAGGCTAAAATTCTAAGTCGATACCTATAAAATCTTTTACTTGTGGTTGGATAATTATTAAAAATTGAACAAATTTTACAAAATAACATCACTTTGCAAACTCAGCCACTCTTTACTTTTTGTACCGATCAACGATGGGATGAGAGAATTTTGGACATACAAAATTGTTGCACAACAATTATTGAAAAAACACTGGATAAAAGCATATTTTCAATTATTTTTATTTCAGAATTAGTATTTTTTTTTTCAATTTTTGCCATTATTTAATTAAAACACTCGTTTCTAACACATTCATGATGGTGGCAGTTCCATAGCACAATGGAGTCAATTGCACTGTCTTCTTAGAAATTTCCAATCACATCTGATGTTTTTCATAATTAGTAGCATTTAAATTAATTATTTATTTATTTATTTATTATAATAATAACATTGTAGTAAATACAATGTTAATAAGAAAGGAAATAGCATTGGCTACAATGGCCATCAGCTAATTAAATTAATTAATTTTATTAAATTTGTTGATTTTGTCTAAAAACACAAACACTTAAAATTTTCGCTTTGTTTTCACAACATTAGGGTGCACAAGGTATGAAAAAGACCCTTCAGTGCTGCCAAATTCAATGATTATTTTTCTCACATTATTCATGATAGGAGGAATGTTCTCTCGAGAAAAATCTATTCCGCGAGAGTTGTATTCCGCAAGAATATTCATTATTGGGCTGTTAGTCTTCTTTGAGTCTAAAGGGTCACGAGTCGTGTCGCGTTGCAGATGCAAAAGGTTTGTCACCATAACCTTCATTTTCCGGCGACAACAAATTAGCTGTTGCCGTGCATTTTTACAAACGAATAAAAACGAAAAATTGAAACGTAAGTAACATTTTCATTTATTTTAAGTGAATTTGTTTAATATTATATACGTTTTTTGGTGTTTCTGTACTTATAATGATAAAAAATTACTTCAAAACAGCAATTTGAAATGCTGGTTTAAAAAATGGAATGGAATGGTTTAAAAAATAGTTATGATCCACCAACCCGTACACCTGATGAATGGCACAGAGTGTGGACTCGCTGTAAACAGGACCACAGACAACAGCATCGGTATACATTTCCAAAGGATCTTCACACAGAACTAAAACAGCACGTAGACACAAATCTTGAACTTTTGTGGGGGAGGTACCATAAAGTACGAAGTTAAACTAAATTTGGACAAAACATTAGGAGATGCAAAGTTTGGCCCAAATTTGTTCAAGAGATATCGTGCATACCATACAAGTCACATTTTTTAATATGCGGGGGAAGTTGTGGACTGGTATTGCCTATCTTCGAACTAAAACTATGATAAAATATGACGAAGTCCAAATTTTGAACCTAATCGGTTGATCAGTTCGAGAGTTATCGTGCTCTCCAACCACTACAATACTGCCATAGGGTTTTTTTCACACCTATCGTGCTGTTTTCTCAAGAAGTATAGACTTGCCCCTAAACAACTTTTACCGTCATAATTGAGGCAGCGAATACAAGAAAAATAAAAGTGATTCGGTAGCAGGTATTTAAGTGAACTTATCCGAAATTTTGTGTGATAGGTATCCGAAGGAGTGGACAAATATAGTCCATATTCGAACCTGATCTATATGTGGTAGATTTGTTAGGATGTGTAAAGTATGGACTAAATCGGTCACTCCCTTCAAGAATTATCGTGCGAACAACTTTTCCGAACATTTTTGAACTTTTGTGGGGGAGGTACCTGAAGGAGTGGACCGAAATGGCTTATCTTCGAACTTAAACTATGTTTGGACAAAATATTACGAATGTCAAATTTTGGTCCAAATCGGTTGATCCGCCCGACAACAACAAAAATCAAACCCAATTGTGAACAGTTCTTAAACTGCACTTTTCCGAAATTTTATGTGGGAGCTACCTGAAGTAGTGGACCAATATAGTCTATATTTGTACCTAATATATACAGTGAATACAAGTTGTTGCAAAAAGAATCAATCAATTCGAGAGAAGTCCTTAAACTACACTTTTCCGAAACTTGAGGTGGGAGGTACCCGAAGGAGTGGACTCATAGTGACCATATTTGAACCTCATCTATGTCTGGTAGAAGTTTCCCTAAGTGCATATGGACCAACTCGTTTACTACCTTCGAGAGTTATAGTGCGCATTATTTTAGCGAAATGTGGTTAACTGTTGTGGAGGAGGGATCCAAAGGAGTGGACCGACATGGCCCATCTAGGAAATTAAACTATGCTTGGACAAAATATTACGAAACCCAAATTTTGGAAAATCCGTTAATCCCTTAGAGAGTTATCGTGTATTCCATCAAGCCAGACGTTCGGACTCGACTCCAAATTGTATGAATCGCATTTCGTACAAACTAAACGTGGCTGGAGCGCACGATAACTCTCGAACGGATTAACCGATTTGGTCCAAAATTTGGCTTTCGAAATATATGTCCAAACCGATGGGACAAAAGTTCAACAATGTTCATAAAAATTATGAGCAGGATAACTCTTGAAGGGATTTACCGATTTGATCCACACTTTTCACATCGTAATATTTCTACCAGACCTACATTAACTTCGAATATGGACTATATCGGTCCACTCCTTCAAGTACTCCCCACACAATTTGAGAAAAGTGCTGTTTAAGACCACCCCTCGAATCGTTTTGGTTTTTCTTGTAACAATTTGTATTCATTCGCCGCCCTCTTTACGACGGTACAGGTTTTTTTCAGCCCATACTTGCTGAGAAAATGGTCCGAAAGCTGTAAAACTCGCTATGGTACTATGTGCAGTGTATGGACCGCATTCAAGCTTCAGAAATGCCAGAAATGCGGTATCTAAGAAGCGTCGCTCATAAAACCAAGAGAGACAGAATACAAAACGAAACAATTAGAAGCAGTCTGGATATCAAGCCTTTGAATGATCGAATTAAGGAACAAAAATTGAGATGCTTTGGTCATGTCGTAAGAATGCCAGCAGACAGACTTCCTCGACAAGTATTGGAAGCCAGGTGCGAAAGGATCAAAGTCGGCCGGGCCGACTATATGATATCCTACACCACTGTAAATATGTAAAATATAAATCGGAGCTATATGCAAATCTGAACCGATTTCGATATAATTTGACACATTTATTTCTAGACCGAATTCAGTCACACATTCCAAATTTCATCGAAATCGGAAATATAGCGTGTTTGGTGCAGCAAATACGTGAAATCGGGAGAAAACATATATGGGAGCTATACCCAAATCTGAACCGATTTCGATATAATTTGGCACATTTATTTCTAGACCGAATTCAGTCACACATACAAAATTTCATCAAAATTGGACGTATATAGCGTGTTTGGTGCAGCAAATACGTGAAATCGGCCGAAAATATATATGGGAGCTATATCCAAATCTGAACCGATTTTCACCAAAAGCAATAACGTTCTTCCTATGGCTACAAAAAATTGCAGTCCCCAATTTTCAGCGGAATCGGACAAAAAATGAGACCTATACATTGCGAACAAAAATACATGGACAAACGGACGGACATGCATAAATCGACTCAGAAAGTGATTATGTATATGTATATCTCCAAAAGGAACTATGGGTCTGTTTCGTTTCCTTTTGTATGTTACATACAAATGCACAAAGACCGAATACTGCGTGGGTCCACACTTTGGATATCGTAATATTTCTTCGAATATTAAATGAAATTCGAAAGTGGTGCTTATATTATCGAAATATTTTGTCCAAACTAAGTTTATGTTCAAAAGTGAGCCCGGTCCACTCCTTGGGCTATCACCTGCACAAATGTTCAACATTAACGGTTAAAGGTCTGATCGACGATCCGTTGGAAATTTTTACCAAAGGTACTCTTAGTGGCCCTGTTTACAGCGATATTATGATTATGGCAAGTACATGTTTCTTGATATAATGGTCCAAAAGCTCTAAATTATATTGTGACCAACTGAAATGACAGCTGGGCGCGATATCTATCGAGAGGAATGACTCCCAATATAAGATCCACTTCCAAATGGACTATGTCGGTCCATTCCTTTAGGTACCTCCCGCGCAATACTTTTGAGCTTTAATCCAAATCCATATTTTGTCGGTTCTTACTTACTTAGATGTCTTTTATATTAAACAAAACGTCTTGTTCCATAAGCCGAACTCAGAATAGATTTCCAAACGCACCGATCTTTTACTTTACTTCTCCAATTTTGGATGCCATGTTTTGTGATATCTTCTTCAACTTGGTCTTTCCTTGGAGCGTATACCGTCGAGTGGCTCGTATTCAAATGCCTTTTTGGCGGGGGCATCTTTATCCATCCTGCTGACATGGCCAAGCCAACGCAATCGCAAGTACCCATGCTTCAGATCCATACATAAGTATCAGTGTCTGGTAGAGTGTAAGTTTTATTTGACGAGAGGTGGTTTTACTTTTAAACTGTTTACTTAGACTAAAGTAGCATCTGTTGGCCAATATTATTCTTCTTTGATTTCAAAACTCATGTTGTTCGTTTTATTTATGGCGGTGCCGAGGTAAATAAAGTCATTTACTACCTCAAAATTTTAGTTCTGAACATGAACAGTTGGTCCGAGTCTACTGGACGTCTTGCGTGTTGATACCATAAACTTTGTCTTATCGGCGTTGGCTGCAAGACCTTTTTGGCAGACTCTTTTTCAAGTTTCGCAAAGGTGGCTGTTACGGATCAAGTTGATAGACCTATTATATCAATATAGTCTGCATATATCCTTATTGTATATAGTCATATTTTATCTCTATCGGTATATACATTCGCTTCTCGTATGACCTTTTCCAATAGAATGTTAAATAGGTCACACGATAGGCTGTCACTTTGCCTGAAACCTCGTTTTGGTTCAAAAAGTTCCGAGAGGTTCTTTCCTACTTTAACAGCTGATCATGTATTAGCCAATGTCATCCTGCATAATCTTATAAGTTTTGCAGGGATACCAAACTCAGACATGGCTGTCGAAGGCGGCCTTATAGTCGACGAACAGGTGGTATGTGTATATCTGTCTTTCGTGAGTCTTCTCAAGGATTTGGCGCAGTGTGAAGATTTGGTCAATTGTTATGCTATTGACCATGGGTTTTAAACGTTCACACTCGACTGCACTTTGTATGCGATTGGGAGCAGACTTATGCCTCTGTAGTTTGTACACACCGTCTTATCTCCTTTCTTGTGTACGGGACATAGGCTGAGGTTCCAATCGTTGGGTATGCTCTCTTCCTGCCAAATTCCGGTAATTAACTGATGCATACTCCTCATCAGCATTTCGCCACCGGTCTTGAACAGTTCGCGGGCAGTCCATCAGCTGCTTTATTGTTTTTCAGCCGATTAATTGCTGCCATGACCTCGCTTTGGCTAGGTGGAAGACATTCAACGTCGTCGTTTGCGATTGGTTCTGGTGTATCTTCATCGCCGCCCATATTCGATACTAAGAGCTTCATGAAATGTTCCTTCCAGTTCCTCAGTACGCTATCTGTGTCAGTTGTCAGATTCCCTTCATGATCTTTGCAGGAGAATGTGCCTGTACCATACGCTTCAGTCTGGTGTTTTACACTCTGGTAAAATTTTGCGGACTTCATTCTGACTCCTGAACATCTCGAGTTTCTCACGCTCACGTTGTTCTTGCTCTTTCTTTTTTCTTCTGAAAATACGCTTCTTCTCTCTCCTCTTCTCCCGATATTTTTCTTTCGCGCTTCGTGTTGCTACTGAATGCAGGATTGCTCTGTATGCCGTGTTCTTTTCTTCAGTAGCCTTACGGCACCCCTGATCGTACCATAGATTTTTGGGTGGTGGTTTTTGGTACTCAAGCACAGATTTTGTGGCACTTTGAAGTGAGTGGGCTATTCTTTGCCACTGCGCTTCCACATTATCGGGACAAGCAGTTCCGTCTTCCATGATGTGAGTCAGTTGAGCGGAATAGACTTGTGCTATCTGTTGTGATTGTAGCTTCTCTACACCCAGCTTCCGTCCTGTGTTAGATCGCACTTTTGCCGCAACATTAAGGCGAGTGCGTACCTTTGCTGCTACAAGGAAATGGTCCGAATCAATGTTCGTTCCTCGAATCGATCGGACATCTAACACAATGAACGAGTGTCTTCAGTCTATCACAACATGATCAATCTGGTTTCTTGTTTTCCCATCTGGAGATATCCACGTGGCCTTGTGTATGTCGAGGTGTTGGAATCTGGTACTGCTCACTACCATGTTTTTTGCCGCTGCAAAATCGATCAGCCTCATTCCGTTGTCGGATGTTACCTCATGAAGGCTGAACTTTCCGATTTTGGGACCAAAGATATTTTCTCTCCCAATTTTAGCATTAAAAGCTCCTAGAACAATCTTAATGTCATGGCCAGGGCAGCGGTCATATGCTCACTCTAGGCGCTCGTAGAATATATCCATGGTCTGTTCATCTTTTTCTTCGGTCGGAGCATGGGCGAAGGTGAGACTGATATTAAAAAAACTTTGCTTTTATTCGGATTGTGGCAATTCTCTCATCAACAGGAGTGAAGCTGGAGACGAGATTTCTAAGCCTCCTATTTTCCATAAATCCAACATTTCAGGTGCAGATTCGCAGATCATGGTCCTTAAAACGTTTGCGGCGTTCGTCAACTTTAGAGGGGTTTGTTTTTCTTCTTTTTCATTAATTTTTCATAGTAGGCGGTGTTTTGACGGGGTGAGTTACTAGCCCAACGCCCAACCCAAGTTTTTAACGTTCTTATGGGTGAACGCGCACTTTTTTACTTGTTATTTTGTCTGCTACCGGTAAACACAATGCCCGCTTATTTGCAAACATATACATACATATTTATATCAGCCATGCATTGTTGATGGAACGTTATGAGATTCTGGTCAAATATTGCAACATAAAATTCTACAAAAATACATTTGTGACTCTCCCCCTAACTACTTGTCAAGCCACTAAGTTTTCTTTATTTTCCATCCGTTGCAGATATTTTGATTTGAACATTCAAAACATGTTTTCCCGTTTATTTTTTCTATCAATTGATTATGAAATAGAAACGAATAAAAAGGAACCAAAGTCAGCTTAAGCAACAGAATACCAAAATATACATTTCAATTAAACTAATTGCAATTATTTGCGAGCCAGCAATGCCTGTGCTGTGAACTCTATCCTGAAGAAGCTGAAACTTTACTTTAACGGCTTTTATATACCAAACAGAGAAATCAATTACAATGCAATTCAGAAAATTGCTGGATATTTTCTAAGGTGTACAATTTCCGTATCCTCCTATAATAATTTTGCTGATAGTTTACTTTGAAGATTCTTTTTCGTTAAGAGTTTTTTTTTGTTTTTGAAATTTTATTCTCTAAAGAAATGGGAAACTGTTTCCAATGGAAGGGGTAAAACATAGAAAGTACCAAGAAGTTTAATGAAAACTATAATCAACTGTGAAACATTAGTGTTTACGGTTTTTTTTGTTGGCCGTTTTGAAATCACAATTCTCCTGGGAGCATAGATGGATGGAGAGACAGATGATGGTGTTTGTCTCTATTCGAATATCAATGTTATTTATTTACACTTTGCTGTTACGGTCGGTCATAAGTGAGCGTCAAGGGTTTCCTGTATCGCTATATGTCTGTCTGCCTAGTTTAAAAAAAAAACATCATCCAAAATGGGCATTAGTAAGTAGCGTTTCCTTTCTGTGAAATCTCACTTTTTGCGGAATGTTGCTGTGAATAGTATATGGCTGATGTCCATGTTGATGATGTCATGGACAAAGTTTTACGATGTTGGCATCGTATTACAATTTCCTCCTAAACAGAAAAAAACTTCTCGTTCTGATTTGTTCTGTTGCTTTTCACCCAGAGTTCACAACAGTTTTAATTTTCCGTTTAGAGTTCCATGGTGGGTGTTGAAAATTCAAACTTTTACATTTCATATGAAACTTTTCAGTGCGTTTTTTAGGGCTCATTATTTCTCATTTTTCGGCGAAAATCAGCTGTGAAATATAATTAAAATTAAAATGTTGTTAAACAAGAGAGATGGGTTTCAGATTCAATGGCAATTTACATTAGTAAATTAAAAAAAAAATCAAAATACTGTTTGAAAGGCTGCACAGTGGCCAAAAAAAATTGTGTTGGTGAAAATGTTGTAGGGCCAAAGTGACCCTATTTGGTATTTGTTTTGTCTTAATATTTAAGTCGTTTATAAAAAATAGTATATCCAAAATAAACAACGGTTTTTAAATATTTTTTTGTTTTTTAATTGTAATGAAAGGTATGTATGTGAAAGGTATTTAAAATGTTCAGTGTCGCCAATAAAGTGCGCGTTTTCTAATTATTGATTTCCGTCCTGTTAGGTGAAAATAAATATAAATTAGAGTAAAC
Source organism: Musca autumnalis (assembly GCF_047663935.1). Lineage (NCBI taxonomy): Eukaryota > Metazoa > Arthropoda > Insecta > Diptera > Muscidae > Musca > Musca autumnalis. The sequence continues at coordinate 203,638,060 of NW_027411755.1, forward strand.
AAGTAAAAAAGTATCAGTCGACTTTGCCGACAGAGATATACCCTCAGCCTGTGTGGTTTGAAATACTTTTTTCCAAAAAACAACTTATGTATTTAGGGAGGTTTTCAAAATTTTTGGTGTATGCACAAAAGCATGGATAGGATTAAAGCTCAAAAATTTGTGGGGATATCGACAGATAGGGCTCTAGCCTACGTAAAACAGGGCCACTAGGAAAACCTTCGGTAAAAATGTCCAAAGGATCCACGAACCACACAAAAATGTTGAACCTTTGTGTGGGTGTTACCACAAGGATTGGACACATATGGCCCAAATTTGAACATAAATTAAGTTTCGACAATATTTAGAGATCCACAGTTTGGACCGAATCGGTTGCAACGTCTATGAGAAATCGCGCGTACCATTTTATGGAATATTTTCGAACTGTTGTAGGGGTACCGGAAGGAGTGGACCTATAAGCACTACCTTCGAATTTCATCTAATATTCGAAGAAATATTACAGTGTGGACGAACGCAGTATTCGGTTCAAGCCCTCCAGCCACTACATATGGTGCCATAGGGGTTTTTTTACAACTTCCGGGATGTTTTCTCAAGAAGTATGGACTTGTCCCTAAAAAAACTGTTACTGCCGTAATTGAGGCAGCGAATGCAAGTTGCTTCAACAAAAATCAAAGTGATTCGAGAGCAGGTCTTAAAGTGAATTTATCCAAAATTGTGTTTGAGAGGTACCCGAAGGAGAGGACAAATATAGTCCATATTCGAACATGATATATATCTGGTATATATTTTAGGATGTGCAAAGTATGGACTAAATCGGTCACTCCCATCAAGAGTTATCGTGCGCACAGTTTTTCCGAACACTTTTGAACTTTTGTGGGGGAGATACCTGAAGGAGTGGACCGATATGGCTTATGTTCGAACTTAAACTAAGTTTGCACAAAATATTACGAAGATCAAATTGTGGACCGAATCGCAGATAACTTATAATGTAGCATACAACCTACGGAGTAGAAACCGATTAATATTATTGAAGCAAGCGCACGTACTTTGGCCGGCCTGTCAGGTTCTTGCTTCATGACACTTTTTCCCGCTACATTGTAGTTATTTTATTTTATACGTGCTGCTTTATAGAGACATTAGGAAGTGGAAGATAAAAGAGGCAAATCTGTCACTGACATTCTTCATTAAGATAGACCAAGAGATGTTGAATAGCCTATCATGCCCACCCAACCAGGTCAGATGTCTCATAAATCCCATGAATATACTTCACCTACTGACACCCCATATTCTGATGACAAATTTAACTTGGCTTAACTAAAACCAAACAGGCATACAAACTGTATTACACGAAATCCATAATTAGTTTATTCACGACGTTTGTCCACAATTTTAGTAACACTAGAAACGTGCTAATATCAAAAAAAGTAATCTAATATAATCTAGCTTATTAATAAAATTTACGTACTCTATATAGCCTAATTATTCAGATCAAATTCGCCAAATAGGCATATAAGATAGATGCAGATCAAATAATTAAAAGTTAATGCGACCCGCCTTAAGGCAAATCAACAGGTTGATTGTATTGCAATAGCAGCAGATAGAAAATACTTTGCATTTGATATCACACCAAAAGATACTGAGACCGAAATATCAGAGAGAAAAAAAAAAAATAAATAATGAGAATAATATCATGTACTCACAAGTGTGTTTCTGCAAACGGCAAATCATACTCCACCGGCGAAAGATCTTTCGAGAGAGATGATGATGTTGTTTAACATTGGGGAGAAAATAACATTTAGTATAACACTTGTTCTACAAAACATTTGCTGATGGATTTGGGGTTTGCGTTAGATCGTCGACTTGCCTAGAAATGAGACCATAACAATGCAAGATGCTTAAGGTAAACGGTGGGGGGAGATGATTACAAAAAACTGTACCGTTCAATGTTTGATGTTGGTATGTAATGATTATTTATATTAATTGCATTGTGTATGGGGGTTTGTCTCTAGCCAAGTCGATATCATATTTTGTTTCTGTTTAGGCACCAAATTTAAGAAGTTACACTCACGAAAAGAAGCAGGTTTAAATCTTGCGCTCCAACCACTACACACGGTGTCATAGGGCTTTTTTGTACCTTTCAGGCTATTTTCTCAGGAAGGATGGACTTGCCCCTATGAAACTTATACCGTTATATGGGGGCAGTGAATACAAGTTGCTACAACAAAAATCAAAGCGATTCGTGGACAGGTCCTAAACAGAACTTTTCCGAAATTTTGTGTAGGAGGTACCCGAAGGAATGGACCGATTGAGTCCATATTGGAATCTCATCTATGTCTAGTAGAAATTTCACCATGTGCAAAGTATGGACCAAATCGGTTCCTTCTACAAGAGTTATCTTGCGCACAAATTTTCCGAACTTTTGTGGGGGAGGTACCGGAAGGAGTGGACCGATATAACCCATCTTCGAACTTAAACTAAGTTTGGACAAAATATTGCGAAAGGCAAATTTTGGACCAAATCGGTTCATCCGTTCGAGAGTTATCGTGCGCACCACCCAGACAGAAAGACAGACAGACGGCCGGACATTGCTAAATCGACTCCAAATTGTCTGAAACACATTTCGTCCAACATACTTGGGGTCTAAAACCATTATTTCGATGAGGCACATTTTGCCCGTATGAAAGTGTATATACCCTCGTTAGCATAAATTCTGAGGGTATAAAAATGTATCCAAAAACTTTTTCAATCTGTTGGTACCTTTATACCAAAACATGGATCTATGTAGGTGATTTTTGGTGGAGAAGTTTTGGGACCCCTGAGAACTTCAAATGTGAAATTACAGCTAGCTCGGGTAAAAATGTTAGCTCAAATTCTCAAAATTCCGAAAATTGGGGGGAACCGTTATATGGGGACTATATGAAGGCGTAAACCTTTACTGTCAAAATTAGAGGGGAAAGTTGAATACCCCCTAAGAAGACTAAATACCAAATTTCAACCATTTCGAAAATAGGGAAGTACCGTTCACTGGGGGCTATATGAAGGCGTGGACCTATATCCACAAATTTCTGGAGGAAAGTTTTATACCCCCAACAAAGACTAAGTACCAAATTTCAGCTATTTCGATGGATTATTGAGGACACAACCTTCAAAATACTGAAAATCGGAAGGTACCATTCTATGGGGGCTGTATGAAGGCATGGACCTATACCGACAAATTTCAGTCGTAAAGGTTTCTACCTCCCATATACTCTAAATACCATATTTCAGCCATTTCGGTGGATTGTTGTGGCCACAGCATTGAAAATACCGAACATCAGGGGGTATCGTTATATGGGGGCTATATGAAGGCGTGGACCTATACCGAGGAATTTCAGTCTCAAAGGTTTTTACCTCCAACGTAGACTAAATACCAAATTTCAGCCGTTTCAATGGGTTGTTGGGGCCACAACCTTTAAAATACCGAAAATGGGTTGGTACCGTTCTATGGGGGCTATATGAAGGCGTGGACCTATACCGACGAATTTCAGTCGGAAAGGTTTTTTACCTAACGTAGATTAAATACCAAATTTCAGCCATTTCGGTGGTTTGTTTTGGCCACAACCTTCAAAATACCAAAAATCGGAAGGTCAGTTTCTATGGGGGCTAAATTAAGGCGTGGACCTATACCGACAAAATTCTGGGGGAACGTTTTACTTCTATACCAAATTACAAAGCTCTGCCTTACAAATTGCGAGCTGTTTCTTGATTTCAACAGACGGACGGACATCGTTATATCGACTTAGAATTTGATGCTGATCTAGAATATATATGGGGATTTCTGAGTGAAATCGGCCACTTTTTCAAAATGAAGTTTTTAATTTCCCTTATTTTTTGCTGTGGTGATGCTGCTTATCAGCAAAACATTTCGGTGTATTTTCAGATTTTTTACTAACGGTTCCAGAGATATCCCGTCTTAAAAAGTCGAATTCTGTAAAAAATAATTGCAAAGAAATACACATTTAACTTATTTAATATTGGTCCAATTTGAAAAAATCTTATTTTGTATGTTTTTTCTTATTTTATCAGCTATTTAATACAAAATAGAAGAAAAAATTGCACAGTGTTAAGCCTTATTTGGTAGTGGGATTCGAATAATTACTATTTTTTCTTATTTTTTTTTTTAAATTTGCCAATACAATTTTCCTTTATACCAGTGTGAAATATTTGTTATTTAAAAAAAAAAATACAAAATTACATTTTTAAACATTTGTTTTGTTGTTTTATTTAGGAATTTATCTCAAAATCTTATTCGATTTTGAAAATGAATTAGCAATTATTGTATCAGCCTAACAATAAACTAACTAAATTGATACTTAAATAAATAAAGCTCAGGAATTATATGAGCCGAATAATCTACCAAATATTAAGTGATATTTTTTTTCAGAAGATGATCATTTAAATACGAATGGGGATTTGAATTTCAAATATGCAATGGCTAAATCTATCGCGGACCCAAAAAATTAATTCCGTATTACTCACTAATTGCTAAACCATTCCTAAAACGCAAAATGAAGAAGTTTTAAGGATGTTTAAGAAAAATTCCTAAATAAAAAATGGTAAAAATGTAATTTTAATTAAAAACTTTATTGACAAATTTAAAAAAATTTTGAAAAAAAATATTCGAATTGGACTTACAATTTTTGTAATTGATCGTAGTTTAATACAGGAAAAAAATCAAGAAAATCGAAGAGTACAATCCTTGTTAAAAATTGATTTTAAATATTACATCGCAAAAATACAAACAAGATTTTTTTAATTTGGACCAATATTAAAGAAGTTATGAGTATTTCTTTGCACATAGTTTATACAGAATTCGACTTTTTTAAGGCGAGATATCTTAGGAACCGTTAACCAAAAAAATCTGAAAATATACTGAAATGTTTTGCTGATGTAATGCTACCACAGCAAAAAATAAAGGAAATTACAAACCTAATTTTGAAAAAGTGTCCGATTTCACTCAGAATTCCCCACATACTGTGAGGACGAAAATCGGTCCTCATTTTCGGCCACACAAAATGCCTGTGTTGAAATGGGATGACTTTGTAGAGTCCATTATTTGTTTTTGCAAATTATTATTTTGTTCTAAATTATTTTTCTTTCCTTCACATCATTAAAGCCTACCTCACCATTACATACAATGTTTCATTATTGCTAAACAGGGTGGGGGAATCTACAGGTACAGTTGAGCCCAAAACACATAGCTTGGGATAGACCAATTGTTTTCATTGCCAACCAGCTCCCGTTACTCAAAACACAAACAAGGTCCCGTTATCCGAGATGCCACGTGGTGGGAGTAGAGGCAGAGAGGCAGCGTCGGGAAGGCTGTTGGAAAGAAACCTGGAAGTCAATACCGATGCAATAAAAGCGAGTGAGAAATCAAAGTGGGGATCAGTCGTGTACCACCCACCAGTGAACAAAGTACTACCAGCCGCGACACCAGCGAAGTTAAAAATAAACAAGAGGTGAGTTGACCTAGTGAAACAGTGTGAAAGTGCGAATTGTGTATAACATATCAAAATTTGTTAAATTCTCCCACGAGTCTTTGAGTCGACGTGGTCATAGACTATAACATCTCAAACTTTGTTAAATTTTACCGCGAGTCTTTGATTCGACGTGGCCATAGAATATAACATCTCAAACTTTGTTAAATTCTCCCGCGAGTCTTTGAGTCGACGTGGCCATAGACTATAACATCTCAAACTTTGTTAAATTTTCCCGCGAATCTTTAAGTCGACGCACTGTGGGTGAAATCCAAATATAGCGGGGAAAAATTAATAACTTTTAAACTAGTTAAGATAGACTATTGAAATTTTGATCATATGTTTTTTATGACCGTAGGCCTCATGTTATGGAATATGGTCTATATTGGCCCACATTTTGGTGTAGATCCCATATAGCGGTACCGCCTGATTTTCGGCGTTTTGAATAACTTTGATAAATTTTCTGGCCGAATCAACTGTATTTTGACATTTCTGATTTCCTGAGGTCAAAAAACTTCTCCACAAAAATTGGGGACATAGATCCACGTTTTGGTTTAGCCTCCATATATAGGTATTGTCCGATTTTACTTTTTTTTAAGTTTTTAATAAATTTTTCTGACCGACTTAGCTGTATTTTGGCATTTAGGGTAACCAGTGGCCAAAAAAACCTCTCCCAAAAAAAGTGGAGGCATAGCTTTACGTTTTGGTATAGGTTCCATGTAATGATATCCAAACTAAACGACTTTTTTACTTCAAAATAAAATGGCGATAAAATGAAGAGTTGCAAATAGTAGCAGTCGGAATTTTCGGAGTAATTACCTCGGAGTATGTATTTTAAGAAAAACAATATTCGGAAGTGATCCCCGGTTATCCCCGGTTAGTTGTACTTTATAAAAGATACTTAAAGTCGAAAAGTTTTGTCTTAATAATTAAAGATTATTCTTTTGAATATTTACAACAGTAAATAATTAAGCAATCACTTTCTTTTTAAAGCTGCACATCCAAACTGTTGGAAAAAATTCAATTATGCACTCTTTACTTTAATTTTTCCCACAATTTTTGACGATCAAAACAAATACCAAAAAAGTCGATTTAGCAATCACGAATAAAAACTCCCAATGTATGTACCGCTATAACAGCCAACTACAATAAAATACAAATTTGTTTATTGTTTTCGGGTGCCGCAAAATGTTTAGAACAGGACGCCATTAATTATTTCCATATAACATAAGGCCAGTTTTCGGACTTTTGCTCCGCTAGATTTGAATTTCGCCCACAGTGCGACGTGGCCATAAACTAAAACATCTCAAACTTTGTTAAATTTTCCCGCGAGTCTTTGAGTCGTCGTGGCCATAGACTATAACATATCAAAATTTGTGAAACTTTCCCGCGACTCTTTGAGTCGTCGTGGCCATAGACTATAACATATAACAATTTTCTAAATTTTCCCGCGAGTCTTTAAGTCGGCGTGGCCATAGACTACAACATATCAAAATTTGGTAAACTTACCCGCGAGTCTTTGACTCGACGTGGTCATAGACTACAACAAATCAACATTTGTTAAACTTTCCCGCGAGTCTTTGAGTCGACGTGGCCATAAACTACAACATTTTAAAATGTGTTAAATTTTACCGCGAGTCTTTGAGTCGTCGTGGCCATTGACTTTAATATATCAAAACTCATTAAATTTCCCCGCGAGTCTCTGAGTCGACGTGGCCATTGACTTTAACATATCAAAATTGGTAAAATCCTCCCGCGAGTCTTTGAGTCGACGAGACCATCGACCATAATATATAGAATTCGTCGCAACGCAAAACCAACATAGGCCGGAAATTTCTAAGCTTATCGGGACGTGAGACAACTAAGTGACCCGTGGACACCGACGAAACTCCAGCCCTTCTGAGACAGAGCCGACAGTCGGACATTTCCGCCAACGCCCAGCAACGAGAGCCGAGGTACAACAAGCCGTCCTTGTTCCCGAGCCTAAGCCCCGAACGAGTTCCCCTAACCGTTGCAGAGTTACCCTCGTAGAATAAGTTTCCTAATATAATAACCTTTGTGCAGTCGTATAAACACATCAATAAAGATCCTACACAGAATTTGTATCTCAAACCATATAGTTTCACTCTCAGTCACTGCAAATATAAATTTTCTGTGGCGAGCCCTACCCCCGCGAGCGTATCCCAGCAGAGGTAACTTGTCGTTACAATACTTAATAGGGTCTCCGACCAATATTTCGATGTGTTACAACTTTGTCAAAATTTGATGTGTCAAATTTAATTATACCCTCCATATTATGGTGGAGGGTAAACAATTTCAAAATTCTGTTTGAAATGCTGCATTGCAATTTCCGTAAAAACTGTTTCTTTCTACGTAAAGAACTATTGCGAAGAAATATTAAACTTTACAATGTGATGCATCCTAAATTTGTAGATACTCAATGGACAGAGTCTTCGTCCTCTCATGCTCTTAAGATAATATTTCCCTGACCCCAATGTTTGCATCTCTCTGCTACGACCGTTCATTTGCCTATTATTAATTTCTACTTCAACTCCCACCACTCCCTTACCACCCACCCAACTTGCAATTGCTTACATCAAATAAATCCCAAACATTTATTTACATTTCAAATGCATTATTACAAGAAATTATGTATCGTCGTATTGAAATCGAATATTACAAACTTTTCTGATATCATCATGGCTGGCAATTGCTAATGGCCAATTTATACTTTAGACAACACTCATTCGGTGTCACAACAGTACAGAGTATTGCATCCGGCCTTCGATTCGTCCTGATTGCTTGAAGACAATAAACAGGAATCATTTGTAAACTAATGCCACGTCGTTCTCTCTTTCTACGATAGAAAAATATCAACATTTCACAATTTAATGATGATGACGTTGAAGATGGTTCTGCTGCTGCTACTACTGCTGATGTGGAAAAGGACAAATTTACATTGACAGGCCTTGGTGATTTCACATGCACACTGGGAAAAAATTAACTAGGAAATTAAACAAATAAGAAGTAAAAAAGTATCAGAGATATACCCTTAGCCTGTGTGAATTTAAACACTTTTTCTCAAAAAAGTATATATTTAAATGGTAGACACCACCTTTAATTTTAGAAGAAATATTACGATATGCAAAGTGTGGACCAACACAGTATTCGGTTGGAGCGTACCAGTCACTACACTTGCTACCTGTAGAGTTTTTTTGCAGCTTTCGGGTAAATTTCTCAAAATGTATGGACTTGTCACTTAAAAAACTTGTACCATCGCAATAGGGGCCTTGAGTGCAACTTGTTAAAAGAAAAATCAAAACAATTCGAGATGAGGTCCTAAACTGCACTTTTCCGAAATTTTGTGTGGGAAGTACCCGAAGGAGTTGACATATATAGTCCATATTATAACCTGCTGTTTGTCTCGTAGAAATCTCTCCATGTGCTCAGTATGGACCAAATCAATTACTGCCTTCGAAAGTTATCATGCGCCCCATTTTAGCGAAAACTTTTGAAGTGTTGTGGGGGAGTTACCCAAAGGGGTGGAGTGATATGGCCCATCTAAGAACTTGATTTAAGTTTGCGCAAAATATTACGACTGCAAAATTTTTGATCGAATTGGTTTATCCATTGTAGACTTATCGTGCGATGCATCCACAACACAACCTTAACGGGCTTTTTCAGCTTTCAGCGGGGCAGCGAATGCCAGTTCTTCCAACAAAAATCAGAACTATTCGAGAGGTGCAAATATGGACCAAATCGATTAGCCCCTTCGAGAGTTGTTGTGCGCATAAATATTGCCAAAAAATTTGAACTTTTGTGGGGGAGGTAACCGAGGGAGTGGATCGATATGACCCATTTTCGAACTTAAACTAAGTTTGGACAAAATGTTACCAAAGCCAAAATTTGGATTTAATCGGTTAATCCATTCGAGAGCTATCGTGCGCTCCAGCCAAACGGACGGACAGTGCTAAATCGATTCCAAATTGTCTGAAATGGATTTCGTTCAAACATACTTGGGGTCTAAAACCATTATTTCGATGAGGCACATTTTGTCCGTATGAAAGTGCATATACCCTCGTTAGCATAAATGCTGAGGGTATAATAAATTGTAATTAATATCTCTTTGGAGTCGAGCTTAATGACAAAAGATTTTTTGCAAGTGAAAAAGGAAAGCCAAAGATTTGAACCCACACAACCACAATTATGTGACCGGTTTCGCTTTTACACCCACTTTTTTTTTAATTTTAATCTTTTCTACAAAAACTGATTTTCCTGAAATTGAGGGAATGTACAGAGATGGCACCCGGTGAAAATAGGCTACAAATTTATTTTCGGATGGGGCGGGGTAGTTCCCCTACATCCTGTTTTCTATATGCTATATTTACAATAACTACGAATGTACAAAAACAAAAAATACCACGCCAGTACCATGTGCGGAATATTGTCCTGATAACGAAAACGTGTGTATTAGTTCGATTCGGTGAAAAAAGTTTCCGCACAGACTGCGATTACTAACGCCCTTTCTATACGTTTTTCTGCTAAAAAATTTAAGTTTGCTTTGTATGAATAAATATTTATAGAAAACAAATAGGATTCTCAGAGGCAAAGTCATTAAAAACAGTCTTTAACTTTCGCGGATTTGTTTCAAATTCTCTTGTCCGATATGTACAATAAATAGAAACAAGAAATTCGCGAGTTTATAAAGAAACACAAAGTTTTCAATATTGTCAAAGGCGCATTAAATACAGTAAAACGAATTGGTCCAGAACAGGGTTTAAAATGCTAACGCCATATTAGCAAAAGCACCGAATATTTGCAGCTTTGCCTGCTAAAATTTCTTCGAAATATGTTTAGCAACAATGACCAACGGCAACATGTAGCAACAAATTTCACAAAAATATTGCTAGCGATGCTGATGCTATTTGGATATTGTCGCTTTAATAAAATAGCATCGGACATGCATACTCATATTTTGCACCACACATGATCAACACATCAGAAAAGAGAATAAGCAACAAAGTTTCAACGGCTTAGCCATGTTTTCAGCAAACAATTGTTTTTGAGATCAGGGTTACCAGTGTAATGCTTTAAAAATCACGATATAATTAATTCCACTTTTTCGTTCAAAGGACATGTGAATTTTTGGTGAATATATTTTTTATTTTTAAACAATAATAATTAGTATTCTTTAGATTCTACCATGGCAGAACTACCATGTGGTGGTATCACACCAGCTGAGCGAATATGAAAAGTCAAATCCCTTTATAAAAAAATTATTTTTGTTGTAATTTCCCCAACAACATAAAGAAAGTTTTGACATAACATATTCAAAATTTTACATTGCCACTACCTAGGTAATTTTGCCATGGGTTCTACCATATGATGGGAGCATTTTGACATTAAATAACATATTTTTTATTACTGCGTTGGCAACTCTAATCACAAAAAACACCCTCTGTGGCTAATTCGCTGCGACGAATGGTCAGCCCACTGCTAAATATGTAGCGTGGTTGTCGATTATGCCTAACGAAAAAAAGATTAGGAGTAAAAAACGAAATAAGCAAAAATGTACAAAAGTAAATATGCGTTCGGTTGCTTATTTAGCCGTGTGTGTGAATATTGTGCAGCAGTTGAAGTGTACAGCTAGTGCTAATGTTTTTAGATGCTGGCTTTTAAACCCTGGTCCAGAATGCTTGTATATTGATTTTCAATTACATTAAAACTATTATTAAGTTATTACTAAAAGCGTATTTGCCATTATAACAAATAAAATTAAATAATAAATTACTGAACTTCAATGCATTTGGTGCGGAAACTTTTGTCGCGATAGAGAGAGTTGTTCATGCTCCACACGGCTATACGGTGGTATTTTTGATATTTACAAAAATTGCAAAAAAGTTATAACCCCAGTATCGGTTTGGAAATTAATTGGCGATACAATCGTGGTTGTGTCTCCGACCTTATCTACTATTTTAGGACCCAAAGGTTTGACTAAGCCAACTTTTTAAAATATGTTACATCTACAAAACTATGAACCGATTTTCCTGAAATTTTCAGGGAATGTACAGGCATGGCCCCCGGTGAAAATGGGACGCATATTTTCTTGAATTTCGAAGGGGCGTTATAACCCAACTTTTATGAAAAGAAAATTATATCACGCCCACTTTTTTCAATTTATTTATTTTTTTTTTTGCAAAAACTATTGAACCGATTTTCCTGAAATTATTATTCATATTTTATTGAATTCCTGAGGGGGCGGGGAACCTCCCCTATACGATATTTTTAAAAAAACGCATGTATCAAAAATTACGCATGTATCGGTTTAAACATTTACGGATTAATCTACAATGCAGTACTTCTTTTTGGCCTAAAGACCCGATCACGCCTGTTTATACCCTCCACCATAATTTGGAGGGTATAATTAAATTTGTCATTCCGTTTGTAACACATCGAAATATTCATCAGAGACCCTATAAAGTATATATGGCGAATAACAAAAATTTTTTACAATCGATGAATCCGAGTTTCACCCTTTCAGAATTCGCGAACTGTTAACATATTCTATATAGTATGATATACATTCTTTAAACTGAAGTGTTTTAGGAGGAATCCCATAAGGTCGACCATTAAAATTAATTTACGTGGAAGCTGTGTTGGCATCAATGTAGAAAAATAGGTAAAAATGGGTTGAAGCCAACAAGTTTTTTTATGCTCCCTTCCGATTTTAGGCTTAACCTTACATTTTATAGACATATGCCCAAAGAAAGTCTCAAAGAATACTTCATGGGCAATATGATACTAGTGTATCATTTTTCGATATATCCACTGCATCCACCTAAAATTGATGCTAACATTTTGAAGCCGGAATTTCGGGGTTTTTTGAATTGTTTTAATAATTCGGACGCGCAACAAGATAATATTCAAAACTCACATTAGGATTATAAAACTCTTGATTCTACGTCGTTTAATGCATATCTCATGAGTGTGCTCCTTACAGCATCCTAGTAATTGGAGTCTAAAGCCCATATTTGATGTGTGATTTTTTTTAAAAAACCTATTTTTTGCGTTTAAAATTTACAAGTGCCATTCAATTTCCTTTGTACCCCGCGTGAATTTAGTTTTTTTATCCGACGGATCTAATGAGACCTTCCGCGAGCGAATCCATCCACTAAAACCGCGGATATAGATACCCTGAAAATAGGAAAAGCAGCAAAAAATTATTTCGAAAAATCCGCGTACTAAACCGCGATTTTCTTGATTTTTTTTTACGTAAATGGAATCCTTTATACGCGATTATAATATTTGCGAAACGCGTGTCATAAATTACTGAGATTCGCGTGTAATATGGGTTTTTCACCAAAAATAGAATGTGGAGGCACATCCGCGGTTCTTGAAGAATCTAATTAAAATTGGTATATTTGGACGTATTTTTGATAGGCGCTGACGAAACCGGATGCGCATCAAAATCGTATGCACATTGCGCGACTTTCACCAACTTTAAGGTTTTTTGCAGTACATGATGCAACTGGCGGCACACAATGGCCCCTGAGTGAAACATCGAAATATGCATAAATTTTGAAAGAGATTGATTCGCTGTATCCAAAAACGGATGCGCATCAACCGACTTTAACTAATTCGCGAATAACGGGCTTTTTAATTTTAATATTAATTGAATGATTGTAATTTCAATATTACTCTTAATTTCCTACCCTTATAAGTTATCACAGTAATCAGTTAAACTCTCCCGATGGTAAACCATATTTTTTGATGAAGTTTTAACAGTATACATTCATTATTCTATGGGATTTTAGCAAAATAGTTGGAGAACTCCCAAATATTTTTTTCTAATTTTTAGAATCAAACCAAAAAAATATTTGCAACAATATTTTCCAACAATAAGTTTTTCTCTTTTGTTGTTGCTATAAAATGCAATTTATGTACCCAATCTCTATAAATTTGGTATCATATTTTTCTACGCATTGTCTAGATTCCGCATATATTCTTTAATTTATTTTTGAGGGTTTGTACGGATTCTGGGACAGGATAATTTGGATTTACTTCAAAATTTTTTTATTATTTGTTGACTTTCCGCGAAAATAATAATAAATTTAAAAACTATTTAAACATCTACGAATAGATATGGACTGCTGTTAACGATTTATGCATACATTTTCTCATAACAACAAAAAAGATATTTTTAAATATTTTTTCTTTATATGAGAATAAAAACCGCTATAACTTTCGCGCGCATTGGCCAATTTCGTGAACGCGAGCAGATTTGAAACCGGATTTTTTTCCTTTACCTCTGTACCAAAAATCGTAGATGTGCTCGTAAAAAATTTTTTTAATTTTTTTCAAATGGAATTGTAAAGGAATTTTGTTATTCGCCATATATTCTTGATCAGGGTAAAATTCTAAGTCGATATAAATATTTCCGTCCGTCTGTTGAAATCAAAATACAGCTCGCAATTTTTAAGATAGAGCTTTGTAATTTGGTATAGAAGTTTTTATTACTCCTAGGATGTTTGGTATTGCAAATGGGCTATATCGGTCCACGCTACCACCCGATTTTCGGTATTTTTAAGGTTTTAGCCTCATTATCACTCCGAAATGACTGACATTTGGTACTGAGTCTTCGTTGGGGTGTAAAACTTTCCCCCAGATATAGGTCCACGCCTTCATATAGCCCCCATAGAACGGTACCTCCGGATTTTCGGTATTTTGAAGTTTGTGGCCACAATAATCCACTGAAATGGCTGAAATTTGGTATTCAGTCTTCGTTGGGGGTATAAAACTTTCCTCCAGAAATTTGTCGGTACAGGTCCATGCCTTAATATAGCCCCCATAGAGCGGTGCCTTCCGATTTTCGGTATTTTGAAGGTTTTAGCATCATTATCACACCGAAATGGCTACAATTTGGTATTTAGTCTTCTTTGGGGGTATAGAACTTTCCATATGAAATTTATCGGTATAGGTCCATGCATTCATACAGCCCCCATAGAAAGGTACCTCGCGAGTTTTCGGTATTTTGTGATTGTGGCCACACTGATCCATCGAAATGGCTGAAATTTGGTACTGAGCCTTCGTTGAGGGTATAAAACTTTCCCCCAGAAATTTGTCGATATAGGTCCACGCCTTTATATAGCCCCCATAGAACGGTACCTCCGGATTTTCGGTATTTTGAAGGTTGTGGCCACAATAATCCACCGAAATGGCTGAAATTTGGAATTTAGTCTTCGTTGGGGGTACAAAACTTTCCATATGAAATTTGGGGGTATATTTCCACGCCTTACTATAGCCCCCATAGAACGTTACCTCCGGATTTTCGGTATTTTGAAGGTTGTGACCTCAATATTCCCCCGAAATAGCTGAAATTTGGTACTAAGTCTTCGTTGGTGATGTAAAACTTTCCCCCATAAATTGGTCGGTACAGGTCCACGCCTGCATATAGCCCACATAGAACGGTACCTCCCGATTTTCGGTATTTTGAAGATTGTGGCCACAATAGCCCACCGAAATGGCAGAAATTTGGTATTTAGTTTTCGTTGGTGGTATAAAGTTTTCCCCCAGAAATTTGTCGGTACAGGTCCAAGCCTGCATTTAGCCCCCATAGAACGGCACCTCCCGATTTTCGGTATTTTGAAGGTTGTGGCCACAACAACCCATTTAGTTTTCGTTGGTGGTATAAAGTTTTCCCCCAGAAATTTGTCGGTACAGGTCCAAGCCTGCATTTAGCCCCCATAGAACGGCACCTCCCGATTTTCGGTATTTTGAAGGTTGTGGCCACAACAACCCACCGAAATGGCTGAAATTCGTCGGTATAGGCCCACGCTTATATATTGGCCCTATAGAACGGTTCCTCACGATTTTCGTATTTCTGAATGTTGTGACGTCAATATCCCACCGAAAGACTGAAATTTGTTATTTAGTCTTCCATGGGGTTATAAAATATTCCAGAAGTGAATTATCAGTATAGGTATACGTCTTCCTATATCCCTATAGAAGCGTACCGTATAGATCGATGTTTTGATACAGCTCCCATAGAACGGTACCTCCCGAATTTCGGTATTTTGAAGGTTAGCCACATTGTTTTATCCAAATTGCTGAAATTTGGTATTTGGTCTTCTTCGTAAACGAAAGGAAACTAATTTTTCCATTTTACTTCCATACATTCGTGGTGGAGGGTATAACATGTTCGGCCCGTCCGAACTTAACGCCGTTCTTACTTGTTTTAAATGTTATATCTCCAATACTACTGAACAGATTTCCATCAAATTTGCAGCAAAAGCTCAATGTTTGCCTTTGTTGTGTATATTTTATAAATTTCGGAGGAGGTGGGGCATCTTCTCCACGCCTTTCTTTTAAACGCTATATGTATATGCCAAACTGATGATTTTATTGGTTTCAACATTATTTTTGGGAGCGAATGGGGTTATACCACCGACCTTAGGTGCATATTTGGAGCAAAAATACCGGACTCACTTTTTTAAATATGTTATATCTTGAACACTGATGACCACGCCGACTCTTTTCAATACATTATTTTTCTAACACTACTGAATCTAATTTCAGAAAATGTTCAGTAATGCTTCACGGTCCAATATATAATCGCTATAGTTGCTAAAATTATGAGTGCATCGGCATGCAAATTCATTTTCGAGACAAAGATGGTTGCTCCCCCGATCAAGAAAAATTATATATCTATAAATGTCCTTAAATGGTGAGGTTCAACGGCCCATCACCATGAAAAACTAAAACATATAAGTCTCAATTAGCGGGAGAATTTTTAACTTTCATAATTAGGTCGCTTTAGGATAAAGACAGGGGACATGGACGATAATAAATCCTAAACAGCATCAATGGGCGAAAAAATCCGACAAAATTCGTAAGAGAAAAAGAAAGGTTGCACACAAAATCTGTTGATAAATTTAAAATCCTCCTTGGTTTGACAGTGGACCGAAGAAGGGAGGTAGAAAATACCTATTTTTGAATTGTCAAGCATAAGGTCCATAAAAAGTTACCATTAACACTCATTACGACGGACCAGCAACGCGGAGTATTAACAAAATATATTTGTATTTGTATGAGCAGGCCTGCTTTATCTTCGTTTGTATATATTGATCCGGCAATACTTTGTTGTACTCGTAGGTTTTCCAATGTAAATCTTTTATTTTCCCTTTTTTCTCCATCTAATATTTTGACGTTTGAGAGATTCGCTAATCTGGCCACTTTCCATTGTGTGTTGTAACAGTACTGTTTTTGCTGTTCCTTTATTGATATCATTTTGGTGTTCTCCTATTCTCACACCTAGCATTCGTTTGGTAGTACCTATAAAATCTCTCGGTGTACCTTCAAATTACCTCTTAGAAATAAAGGCTCAAAACTTGTGCCAACTGTTTATAAACTTGTACTCTTCCTGCTTGCATCTGCTTTGGCAACAATGATTTTGGTCCATATCTGCAACAATCGATAAGTTCAATATAGCGTTGTTCATATTTGTTGCTATTGTTTCTTTTCACAAAACAAATTCCTAATACCTAAATAGAGTCTCGCTCTCACCATCGTGACATGAAGCAGCCCATTACAGCGGAAGGCTAGCATCAATTTGTGTACTACGACCTACCAACTTTCTTTTCTTGTTCTTCTGCTAATTGATATTGGATGGCTTTTGTTTTCTCAAATATTAAATTTCATAATATTTTATAATTGTTTACAATACTTTGGAGTGGAGTGAAGAACATTATCGACAACATGGAGAACATTATGGCACAGCAGCCAATGCAAACAGTGAATGGAAGGAAAGGTTTGCTTGCCAATTGCCTTTGGGCTAAATGGCCAACAAGGCAACAACAACAAAGTAAAAAAGGACATATTTTGTTGCCTTTGTTGTTTTCTCTGTGTGTGCTTAATGCAATATGACACTTTTGCAAAGTAGATTGTTTAAAATGGAATATAATTATTGTTTTGATTTTGCTCTTGATTTTCCAGCGATGTTTCTTTTTGCGACATCTTTTCCATTGACGATAATTTAGTCAAGGGATGAAAAAATCTGTTTTCTTTTTGAAAGGACATTTGCCACAAGTGGCAAGCAGTCCCTTTTTAATGAGTTTTGGCAACATTATTATTATTTTTATTGATTTTTATTGTTTTTGAAAATGTCCTTCTTTTTCTGTTGCTGGTGGATCATTAAAGTGATTTGCATACAAATTTGTTCGTAATTTAAAGGTCGTTATGGCACTAAATTAGCTTTTTGGGTATTCATGTAATGAGAGAGTCTTTCACTACAAAAAAAAAATATGATAATGCCTAAATAATATGATAATGCCTCGAAAAATATTGTTAAAAAATCCACGCCTCTGATAATGCCTCGAAAAATATTGTTAAAAAATCCACGCCTCTGATAATGCCTCGAAAAATATTGTTAAAAAATCCACGCCTCTGATAATGCCTCGAAAAATATTGTTAAAAAATCCACGCCTCTGATAATGCCTCGAAAAATATTGTTAAAAAATCCACGCCTCTGATAATGCCTCGAAAAATATTGTTAAAAAATCCACGCCTCTGATAATGCCTCGAAAAATATTGTTAAAAAATCCACGCCTCTGATAATGCCTCGAAAAATATTGTTAAAAAATCCACGCCTCTGATAATGCCTCGAAAAATATTGTTAAAAAATCCACGCCTCTGATAATGCCTCGAAAAATATTGTTAAAAAATCCACGCCTCTGATAATGCCTCGAAAATATTGTTAAAAAATCCACGCCTCTGATAATGCCTCGAAAAATATTGTTAAAAAATCCACGCCTCTGATAATGCCTCGAAAAATATTGTTAAAAAATCCACGCCTCTGATAATGCCTCGAAAAATATTGTTAAAAAATCCACGCCTCTGATAATGCCTCGAAAAATATTGTTAAAAAATCCACGCCTCTGATAATGCCTCGAAAAATATTGTTAAAAAATCCACGCCTCTGATAATGCCTCGAAAAATATTGTTAAAAAAACCCACGCCTCTGATAATGCCTCGAAAAATATTGTTAAAAAAATCCACGCCTCTGATAATGCCTCGAAAAATATTGTTAAAAAATCCACGCCTCTGATAATGCCTCGAAAAATATTGTTAAAAAAATCCACGCCTCTGATAATGCCTCGAAAAATATTGTTAAAAAATCCACGCCTCTGATAATGCCTCGAAAAATATTGTTAAAAAAATCCACGCCTCTGATAATGCCTCGAAAAATATTGTTAAAAAAACCCACGCCTCTGATAATGCCTCGAAAAATATTGTTAAAAAAATCCACGCCTCTGATAATGCCTCGAAAAATATTGTTAAAAAAATCCACGCCTCTGATAATGCCTCGAAAAATATTGTTAAAAAATCCACGCCTCTGATAATGCCTCGAAAAATATTGTTAAAAAATCCACGCCTCTGATAATGCCTCGAAAAATATTGTTAAAAAATCCACGCCTCTGATAATGCCTCGAAAAATATTGTTAAAAAATCCACGCCTCTGATAATGCCTCGAAAAATATTGTTAAAAAAATCCACGCCTCTGATAATGCCTCGAAAAATATTGTTAAAAAATCCACGCCTCTGATAATGCCTCGAAAAATATTGTTAAAAATCCACGCATCTGATAATGCCTCGAAAAATATTGTTAAAAAATCCACGCCTCTGATAATGCCTCGAAAAATATTGTTAAAAAATCCACGCCTCTGATAATGCCTCGAAAAATATTGTTAAAAAATCCACGCCTCTGATAATGCCTCGAAAAATATTGTTAAAAAATCCACGCCTCTGATAATGCCTCGAAAAATATTGTTAAAAAATCCACGCCTCTGATAATGCCTCGAAAAATATTGTTAAAAAATCCACGCCTCTGATAATGCCTCGAAAAATATTGTTAAAAAATCCACGCCTCTGATAATGCCTCGAAAAATATTGTTAAAAAATCCACGCCTCTGATAATGCCTCGAAAAATATTGTTAAAAAATCCACGCCTCTGATAATGCCTCGAAAAATATTGTTAAAAAATCCACGCCTCTGATAATGCCTCGAAAAATATTGTTAAAAAATCCACGCCTCTGATAATGCCTCGAAAAATATTGTTAAAAAATCCACGCCTCTGATAATGCCTCGAAAAATATTGTTAAAAAATCCACGCCTCTGATAATGCCTCGAAAAATATTGTTAAAAAATCCACGCCTCTGATAATGCCTCGAAAAATATTGTTAAAAAATCCACGCCTCTGATAATGCCTCGAAAAATATTGTTAAAAAATCCACGCCTCTGATAATGCCTCGAAAAATATTGTTAAAAAATCCACGCCTCTGATAATGCCTCGAAAAATATTGTTAAAAAATCCACGCCTCTGATAATGCCTCGAAAAATATTGTTAAAAATCCACGCCTCTGATAATGCCTCGAAAAATATTGTTAAAAAATCCACGCCTCTGATAATGCCTCGAAAAATATTGTTAAAAAATCCACGCCTCTGATAATGCCTCGAAAAATATTGTTAAAAAATCCACGCCTCTGATAATGCCTCGAAAAATATTGTTAAAAAATCCACGCCTCTGATAATGCCTCGAAAAATATTGTTAAAAAATCCACGCCTCTGATAATGCCTCGAAAAATATTGTTAAAAAATCCACGCCTCTGATAATGCCTCGAAAAATATTGTTAAAAAATCCACGCCTCTGATAATGCCTCGAAAAATATTGTTAAAAAATCCACGCCTCTGATAATGCCTCGAAAAATATTGTTAAAAAATCCACGCCTCTGATAATGCCTCGAAAAATATTGTTAAAAAATCCACGCCTCTGATAATGCCTCGAAAAATATTGTTAAAAAATCCACGCCTCTGATAATGCCTCGAAAAATATTGTTAAAAAATCCACGCCTCTGATAATGCCTCGAAAAATATTGTTAAAAAATCCACGCCTCTGATAATGCCTCGAAAAATATTGTTAAAAAATCCACGCCTCTGATAATGCCTCGAAAAATATTGTTAAAAAATCCACGCCTCTGATAATGCCTCGAAAAATATTGTTAAAAAATCCACGCCTCTGATAATGCCTCGAAAAATATTGTTAAAAAATCCACGCCTCTGATAATGCCTCGAAAAATATTGTTAAAAAATCCACGCCTCTGATAATGCCTCGAAAAATATTGTTAAAAAATCCACGCCTCTGATAATGCCTCGAAAAATATTGTTAAAAAATCCACGCCTCTGATAATGCCTCGAAAAATATTGTTAAAAAATCCACGCCTCTGATAATGCCTCGAAAAATATTGTTAAAAAATCCACGCCTCTGATAATGCCTCGAAAAATATTGTTAAAAAATCCACGCCTCTGATAATGCCTCGAAAAATATTGTTAAAAAATCCACGCCTCTGATAATGCCTCGAAAAATATTGTTAAAAAATCCACGCCTCTGATAATGCCTCGAAAAATATTGTTAAAAAATCCACGCCTCTGATAATGCCTCGAAAAATATTGTTAAAAAATCCACGCCTCTGATAATGCCTCGAAAAATATTGTTAAAAAATCCACGCCTCTGATAATGCCTCGAAAAATATTGTTAAAAAATCCACGCCTCTGATAATGCCTCGAAAAATATTGTTAAAAAATCCACGCCTCTGATAATGCCTCGAAAAATATTGTTAAAAAATCCACGCCTCTGATAATGCCTCGAAAAATATTGTTAAAAAATCCACGCCTCTGATAATGCCTCGAAAAATATTGTTAAAAAATCCACGCCTCTGATAATGCCTCGAAAAATATTGTTAAAAAATCCACGCCTCTGATAATGCCTCGAAAAATATTGTTAAAAAATCCACGCCTCTGATAATGCCTCGAAAAATATTGTTAAAAATCCACGCCTCTGATAATGCCTCGAAAAATATTGTTAAAAAATCCACGCCTCTGATAATGCCTCGAAAAATATTGTTAAAAAATCCACGCCTCTGATAATGCCTCGAAAAATATTGTTAAAAAATCCACGCCTCTGATAATGCCTCGAAAAATATTGTTAAAAAATCCACGCCTCTGATAATGCCTCGAAAAATATTGTTAAAAAATCCACGCCTCTGATAATGCCTCGAAAAATATTGTTAAAAAATCCACGCCTCTGATAATGCCTCGAAAAATATTGTTAAAAAATCCACGCCTCTGATAATGCCTCGAAAAATATTGTTAAAAAATCCACGCCTCTGATAATGCCTCGAAAAATATTGTTAAAAAATCCACGCCTCTGATAATGCCTCGAAAAATATTGTTAAAAAATCCACGCCTCTGATAATGCCTCGAAAAATATTGTTAAAAAATCCACGCCTCTGATAATGCCTCGAAAAATATTGTTAAAAAATCCACGCCTCTGATAATGCCTCGAAAAATATTGTTAAAAAATCCACGCCTCTGATAATGCCTCGAAAAATATTGTTAAAAAATCCACGCCTCTGATAATGCCTCGAAAAATATTGTTAAAAAATCCACGCCTCTGATAATGCCTCGAAAAATATTGTTAAAAAATCCACGCCTCTGATAATGCCTCGAAAAATATTGTTTAAAAAATCCACGCCTCTGATAATGCCTCGAAAAATATTGTTAAAAAATCCACGCCTCTGATAATGCCTCGAAAAATATTGTTAAAAAATCCACGCCTCTGATAATGCCTCGAAAAATATTGTTAAAAAATCCACGCCTCTGATAATGCCTCGAAAAATATTGTTAAAAAATCCACGCCTCTGATAATGCCTCGAAAAATATTGTTAAAAAATCCACGCCTCTGATAATGCCTCGAAAAATATTGTTAAAAAATCCACGCCTCTGATAATGCCTCGAAAAATATTGTTAAAAAATCCACGCCTCTGATAATGCCTCGAAAAATATTGTTAAAAAATCCACGCCTCTGATAATGCCTCGAAAAATATTGTTAAAAAATCCACGCCTCTGATAATGCCTCGAAAAATATTGTTAAAAAATCCACGCCTCTGATAATGCCTCGAAAAATATTGTTAAAAAATCCACGCCTCTGATAATGCCTCGAAAAATATTGTTAAAAAATCCACGCCTCTGATAATGCCTCGAAAAATATTGTTAAAAAATCCACGCCTCTGATAATGCCTCGAAAAATATTGTTAAAAAATCCACGCCTCTGATAATGCCTCGAAAAATATTGTTAAAAAATCCACGCCTCTGATAATGCCTCGAAAAATATTGTTAAAAAATCCACGCCTCTGATAATGCCTCGAAAAATATTGTTAAAAAATCCACGCCTCTGATAATGCCTCGAAAAATATTGTTAAAAAATCCACGCCTCTGATAATGCCTCGAAAAATATTGTTAAAAAATCCACGCCTCTGATAATGCCTCGAAAAATATTGTTAAAAAATCCACGCCTCTGATAATGCCTCGAAAAATATTGTTAAAAAATCCACGCCTCTGATAATGCCTCGAAAAATATTGTTAAAAAATCCACGCCTCTGATAATGCCTCGAAAAATATTGTTAAAAAATCCACGCCTCTGATAATGCCTCGAAAAATATTGTTAAAAAATCCACGCCTCTGATAATGCCTCGAAAAATATTGTTAAAAAATCCACGCCTCTGATAATGCCTCGAAAAATATTGTTAAAAAATCCACGCCTCTGATAATGCCTCGAAAAATATTGTTAAAAAATCCACGCCTCTGATAATGCCTCGAAAAATATTGTTAAAAAATCCACGCCTCTGATAATGCCTCGAAAAATATTGTTAAAAAATCCACGCCTCTGATAATGCCTCGAAAAATATTGTTAAAAAATCCACGCCTCTGATAATGCCTCGAAAAATATTGTTAAAAAATCCACGCCTCTGATAATGCCTCGAAAAATATTGTTAAAAAATCCACGCCTCTGATAATGCCTCGAAAAATATTGTTAAAAAATCCACGCCTCTGATAATGCCTCGAAAAATATTGTTAAAAAATCCACGCCTCTGATAATGCCTCGAAAAATATTGTTAAAAAATCCACGCCTCTGATAATGCCTCGAAAAATATTGTTAAAAAATCCACGCCTCTGATAATGCCTCGAAAAATATTGTTAAAAAATCCACGCCTCTGATAATGCCTCGAAAAATATTGTTAAAAAATCCACGCCTCTGATAATGCCTCGAAAAATATTGTTAAAAAATCCACGCCTCTGATAAATGCCTCGAAAATATTGTTAAAAAATCCACGCCTCTGATAATGCCTCGAAAAATATTGTTAAAAAATCCACGCCTCTGATAATGCCTCGAAAAATATTGTTAAAAAATCCACGCCTCTGATAATGCCTCGAAAAATATTGTTAAAAATCCACGCCTCTGATAATGCCTCGAAAAATATTGTTAAAAAATCCACGCCTCTGATAATGCCTCGAAAAATATTGTTAAAAAATCCACGCCTCTGATAATGCCTCGAAAAATATTGTTAAAAAATCCACGCCTCTGATAATGCCTCGAAAAATATTGTTAAAAAATCCACGCTACTTGCCTCAAAATATTTTTAAAAAATCCACG